>NW_026594014.1:1236484-1364668 GCF_907164565.1 Psammomys obesus | reverse complement strand
GGAAGGAAGGAAGGAAGGAAGGAAGGAAGGAAGGAAGGAAGGAAGGAGGGAGGGAGGGAAGGAGGAAAGACGAGAAGAGAAGAGAAAAGAAAAAGAAAAGAAAAGAAAAGAAAAGAAAAGAAAAGAAAAGAAAAGAAAAGGAAAGGAACCAACCACTCCCTGCTTCCTTCAGGGTCACAGCCCACGTCCCAAGTCCTCTCTGCAGCCCGCAGTTGCCCCCACCACCCTCCACCCACCAGAACCTCCTCCCGGCTCCCCCAACACCACGTGCTGTCCTGCACACACAGCCACTTTGGCTGTGGCAGTCTCTTGGCCCAGGCCACCCATCTTGGTCTGCGGAACCTCTCTCTTCTCCCTCTCTCCTCTCCCTTCCCGGTCCCCATCCTCGGGAGGCACTGGCTCGCTGCTAGACAGTTCCTCTCCCTCCTTCCTCTGCCACCTTTACCTTCTCTATGTCCCCCACGGCCAGAGACGCCATCTTTAACTGCCCTCGCATTACTGCCTGCTCCACTAGAATCTCTCAGGAGCATAGCGGTGTTTGGCTGCCCAGCGGAGGCCCTGCCCCTCCAGCCTCAGCCATGGGGGTCTGGGGCTGAGCCACTTTGGCCACTTTGGCTGACTCCCAGAGCATCCGAAGCTCTGAAGCCGGATGGCTGAAGCTGGGACGCTGACATGAACAGGCAAATAGAGACAAGCAGGTATGGCCATACACCAAGAAAATGACAAAGCTAAATGCAGGTGCCACACGGCGGCGACGCAGGGGCCAAACTCTAGTGCCCTGGTGATGGCTTTTAGGTCTCAAACCCACAAGAAATGAGGTGCCCGTTAAGAAATCAAAGATGACGCTGGCTGCATCCTTCAGTGGCCTCCTGGCCAGCATGCCCTGCCCCACCCTGAACTCGGCTGCGCTTCCTCCCCTCAGCCACTTTGGCTATGGCAGTATCTTGGCACAGGCCATCCATCTTGGTCCACGGGTCCTCTCTTGTTCTCCCCCGCGTCTTTCCTCACAGGGCTCAGTTCAGTCTGGTCCTATTCACTCTATACGCTACCAGATGTCTCTGCCTCTGGCTATGTTCTCCCTTTTCCCTACAATAAACTTTCTCTACCTTAACTGGGGAGAGCGGTCCTATGTTTCCTTACTTATTTGTTTTCATTCAGTAGCAAAGGCCCCACTGCACAGGCACTTGGGAAACATTACCTAGTCAATCAACAAACACAAAGCTGACAGAGGCTGATGGCACAAGGGCAGGGTGAGTCCACTCCTTCCTCTCCACCCCAGCCTACATGGTGACTGAGGCTCTGCTCACCTTCCGAGGGGCTGAGGGGCTCTGTCCAGTCATAGTCACTGGTTTTAAGCTCCACAGTGACCTTGTACAGGTGGCAGAAGCCAGTCTTGCACTCGTTGGCACGGATGAAGCAGAAATCCTGCTGGCCCTCTGCCTGAGGGAACGGGTGGAAGATGTCATGGACCTGCGGGGAGAGACAGTTGGGTCAGAGGAAGCTGCGCTGAGCAGCCCAGCACAGTGCCCCAAGCGGGGCGCCCCGGCACCCCTGCTTACGTTGATCCAGACGTTCGTGACTTCCTCGTAAATGACGAAGGGCTGCGTGTTCTTGGGGATGGCTCTGGCAGCCGCCTGCCGCTGCGCCTCACTCTCGGGCACCGGGATGAAAAGGGCAGGGGGCAGGAGGACGAGCTGGAGCCGCTGCTGCGGGCGGTCTAGGAACATGGCCCAGGCGCTGGCAGAGTGAGAGAGGAGGCAGCAGGCTCAGGGGCTGGCAGGGGACAGGCCTTCCTGCCATCCTTGCTGGAGCCAGCCCATGGCCACTCAGGGTGCGGCCACTAACTGTGCATGACCTCCAGGACAGATCAGATGAGGCTCTAGTGACAACAATCCATGTGGCTAAGCCTGGGACAGCTTTCTCAAATCAGACAAGAGGCTTTGTTCTTTCTTGCTTGCTTTTATTTTCTTTCTTTTTTTGTCAAATGACTCCTGACTTTCTTTTTTAACCTAGGGTCTTGTATGGCTGCGGATGACTCTGGACTCTCAGTCCTCCTGCCTCCACCTTCCCAGTGCTGGACTAACAGGTGTGCCATCACGCCCAACCTTAACTAAACGGGCAGTATCCTATTCTGTTCTGGTGAAGAGGTCTAAGCATGCTCACCGAGGCTCTGCAAACCCGGGTCTTTGAAGGTTTTTTTCTTTTGAGATAGTTTTACCAGGCATGGCTGTACACCTGTCACCCAGCCATGGAGAGGAAAACAGAAGGACTAGGAGTCCAGGGTCATTCTGGGCTACAAAGCAAGCTCGAGATCAGCCGGGGCTACACAGCAAGAGGAAAGGAAGATGAGGATGGAGGAAACAGTGAGGAAGGTGTCTTCTCTCGGCATTCCTGAGGGACTCAAAGGCATTCCTGCATCCCATCTGTGGCCTGGTGTTCCTTCTCCCTTGGGATTGCCCCATCCTCAGGACTGACCTGACAGACACCTAAGCCCCCAATTTGCATCCTGCCAGCTGAGGCTGAGAAGGTCCCTGAAGGAAAAGTCATGGTGCAGGGCACCGAGGTCCACCCTGGTAGGCCCCAGATACTAGCCGGTCCCCACGACACTCACTATCTGCCATCCCGTGTCCAGCCAGCCCGGGCGATGTACTCCACCTTGGGGAAAAGGGAGCTGAATGGCTGCACCAGTTCCTTCTCGCAGCTTGACACGATCTGGAGAAACAGGACCACGTCACTCACAATGCCACAGTCTCCCTGATCGCCAGCACCCCGATGGTTCACCACGCACCACCCACACGGTGTCTAAGAGGCTGGGAACTCCAGTTTCAGGAGCTCGCACACCTTCGGGCCTCCACGAAGCTCTGCACTTGCACATTGTGCTCTCCAATGCAGACAAACTAAATAAATGCACTAAAGTCATAAAAAGCTGGGTGCGGTGGAGCACACCTTAATCCCAGCCCTTGGGAGGCAGAGGCAGGACCACCTCTTCCAGTGTGAGGTCAGCCTGGTCTACACAGTGAGTTCTAGACCAGCCAGGACTACCAAGAGAGACCTTGTCTCAAAAAAAAAAGCAAAAATAAATAAATCTTGAAAGAAGGAAGGTAGGAAAGCCGGAAGGAAGGCAGCCCACTTGCCCCCTTAGGTATAAATAAGGTGGAAGTCATACTGGGTGGGCTATCCCAATCTAACATGTGATATCACACAAGGGAGAGATGCTTGCAGGCAGGCAGGCAGGCGCGCGCACACGCACGCACGCACACACGAACACACACTAGCATAGCGAGCTATTGGGACAGACCCTGCCCAATCCTCAGAGGGAGCCTGCCCTACCAACACCCATCCTGGGACCTCTGTCACCTCTGCCGCCAAAGCCACCAACCTGTGGCTCTCTGCTGTGGTGACAGCTCCTTCTACAGGGGTGTGGACAGGGGTGGGGGAAGAGGGACAGATAGAAGACAGTGCATTGTGCTTCCTGCCACATCCAGACGGTTCTAGAACCAGCTGCTTGTGCCCTGGCTCATCCCTGGAGAAGCGAGGGGTCTTGGGCATGCTGAGCAAGTGGGTGATGGGGAGAAAGGGAGGCAGGCCACCAGCCCACAGCTGTCCAGCCACTGCAGCCCACGCCCCACCTAGGAGCCTGCTTGCTGCAGAGACTGGCTCTGTGAGGATGGGGTAGCAGCTGAGCCCTGACTGCACTTGCCCGAGTTCAGTTCCCAGCACCTACAGGGCAGCTCAGGTTTGCCCCTAAGTCCAGTCCAAGGGATCCCATGCCCTCTTCTGGTCTCTATGGGCACTGCACTCATATACATTAAGAAAAGAAAAACTTGAAAGAAAAAACAAAACAACCCAGCCTGTGGGTGGTGACCTCCACGTCACTGGAAGTGCTGGATGCTCTGAAGACTATACGGGGTCTTGGTGAGTGAAGGCCTAATATACAAAAAGAGAAAAGTACAAACCACAAAGACTCGGGGCAATCTTACACTTTTCCTGTATGTTATCAAAGTTTTTGAAAAAAACTTGCTAGGGGCCAGGAGGATGGCTCAGCGGGAAGGGGCTTTGTTGCCAAGCCTGATGACCTGAGTTCTACTGCTAGAACCTACCTGGTGCTCAGAGACAGCTGACCCCACAAGCTGTCCTCTGACCTTCACACACACGCTAAATAAATGTAAGGACTAAACCCCCGGACCCAGCTCCTGCAGCTGCACGAGCCCTGCCTGCCTGGTGTCCCCAAAACAAGCCCCACACAGCCTCGGGCCCAGGAGCTGCCCTGAGTGACTTTCAGTGCCACGCACCCTTGGTGACCCGAGGGATTTGGACTTGGGGAAGGTGCATCCGAGTGACGAATGGGCCTGCGGGGGAAGCTGGATGCACTAACTGGAGACCTCGCATCAGTGACCCAGCCACCCTGGCTGCTCCGCTCACACTCTGGGTTGCAAGGCCCTACTCGGCGCCTTGAGGTGAGCAATGCCAAGGAGGAGGGGACAAAGAAGGATCCAGAGCTCTCCCCTGCTCAGTATGAGATGGCCTGAGGACTGGCACCCTGGCAATCTGCCTGGTGTTCTAGGCTCGTGGCCACCTCGGGAGACAGGTGATCCCACTTGGCGGCACACGTCACAGAGCAGGCTAGCTACGCACAGCCCCTTCCATTCCTTCTGGGAGCGTCCCCAGCAGCTGGCTCTTACCTTGCCCTGACTGTCCGTCTGGAGCTCAGCCAGCTTCAGGGCGATCTTAGGATTCTTGCTGCCTGCAGTGGGGAAGGCCAGGTGAGTGCCAGGCTGCCAGAGGCCGCCCTGGCCAGGTGATCACCCTGGGTCGGGGTGGCAGGCCTCCTTCCCGACATGACACTAAGTCTCCAGGGTGGAAATGATCTCCCCAGGGCCTGGACCACATTCCTAACAGACAGAGGATGTGTTGCTTTGTGACCGGGGAGCACAGGTCAGGTATGACAGGAGCTGGATGGGAACAGTACAACACAGAAGGTGTGGCCCTGTCCTTGCCGTGTGCAGCCAAGGGGGTGGGGACAGGAACAGGACACATCACCACACTCAGCCAGGCCCAGCCCTTGGGAAGCAGTGGCCATAGGCTGGGACAGTCACCACACTTCTAAGAGGTGGGACTTGGCCAAGATGGTTTTCTTAGGGAGCTGGGGACAGATCCTGGGAGTTCTCTGGAAGATGGTTCAGGACCAGCACAGGGCAACACGGGACACCTGTCTGAACCTCAGTTTCAGCTGTTGAGCACAGGGTGAATGTGGGTCATCCCCGAGATGTCCATGAGAAGCCTGGGTTCCACGCAGCACCCGGAAAGGGTCACTGTGTCTGCAGTAGCACTCTATTTTATTTATTTGGCTTTTACTGATAGGGTCACACGAAGCCCGGGCTGGCCCGGAACCTCTACCCTGAACTCCTGATCTTCCTGTCTCCTGCCTGTAATGACAGGCTCGCCCTAGCATACCCAGTGTTTGGTGCTGGGGATGGAGCCCGAGGCTCTGTCTCCACTGAGTCTCAGTCCAAAGCTAGTGACTCCCACAGAGGCAACAGGCCTGAGCTGAATCAGCCTGGGAGGGGCTACAGGCTCAAGGCCTATAATACCTCAAGACACCACAGAAACAGGGGAAGGCACTGGTACGTTCACTTTCTGGACCTACCTGGAGAATCTGGGGCCTCTGAGTTCTGTGACCAGGAGACCCAATGAAGACAAGGGACCCCAAGGGGCGGGACTGCACCAGCTGGGGCCCAGCAGGCGGCCCTGCCGCTGGTACCCACCTGTCCTGGGGTAGCGGTAGGAGTCCGTCTTCCTCTCCTCCAGCGCAGGGGAGGGCACGTGAATGACCTCCACCTCAGACTCGTCCACTTCTTCGTACAGGATGCGCAGCGTCTTGAGGCCTTCGGAGCCTGGTGGGGCACAGGGGCAAGACTCAGGACCCCCACAACACACTGGGCTCTGAGCCACAGAGAAGGGGGCAGGAGCCAGCATGGGGCAGCTCAGAAGCCACCACTGGGCTGCATGAGACAGGCTAGCCCCTGAAACCACGTGCTCAAGCTCTAGACTACAGCCCTGCCTTTGTGCGGTGCCTGCGACAGGAGGACTCAGACGACCAGGACACAACATGGGACACTGGAGGACATGGGTGTGCCCCGAAGCCTTAGAAGAAGCCAGACCTGTCACATCACACCCCAGAAGCGCAGAGGACAGCCTCGCATCTCTGATGTCTATGCTACTCGGTCAGGGAGACTTTGTCATGACAGCTTGAACTCACGAAAATAACATCCATGTCTTGGAAGCACAAAACTCCACGATAAGGGGCTGGGGGCATGGCCCAGCACAGACCTAGAATGCCCCCAGTGAGGGACCGGGTTTGGGGTGGATTTGCTGAGGTCGTAATCAGTGCTGAAGCCTTGCCTGGAGGACCCCCGTGATGGAGCGGGGGCATGGTCAGGGTGAAGCCCCGCCTAGAATCCCCCAGGGAGGGGCTGGGGCGTGGTCGGGGTGAAGCCCCGCCTAGACTCCCCAGTGAGGGGCTGGGGGCGTGGCTCTGCTCTCTATGGCTCACCCTGTGGTCTCTTGTCTCCAGCAATGTAGTGATTTATTTGAATGGCAGGCCCAGGTGAAACAAGGCCTTTGTCTTCTTCCTGTCCCGTGCAGCCGCTGACGAGAGGAGGTGTTTAATGGGTCCCTGGGTATTAGTCCCGGGACCACAAGAACTAATTCAGCGGAGGCGTGAGGCCCTGGGCTGGAGGGCGGTGCTGAGAAGCTGGCTCCCTACCTTCCCAAGACGCCGTGGGGCACCACCAGCACCCGGTGAAGCGGTCAAACTCCTCCTGGATGACGAAGGTGGCCACACCTGCAGACTTAGGATCGTCCAAGACACTGGCTGAACCTGGGGAGGGCACACTGTGAGGGACAGCCACCTGACGGCCTCCGGGAGTCAGGGACTTGGAGCCGAATGGCACCCGTGGCCACAACAGCCACCCCCAGAACGTGCTGATGTGCTGAGGCAGGCTGTTCACGCCCAGGCCTCACCCTGGTGACAGAAGGTGAGCCGCCGCTCCTCCCCAGTCTCAATGTTTGCCACCCACAGGTCATTGTTGTTGATGAAGGAGAAGAAGGCAGGGTCTGCCGGGCAGATCTTGGGGTCCATGCGTGGCCCTGAACACTGGGTCTTGATCTCCAGCGGTTTCATGGGGGACACCTGGGGACAGAGAGTTTGGGTCAGGGTGCTGGCCCCAACCCCTGCCCCAGGACACAGGCCGCGCCTCACCATGAAGCCGTTCTTGCCGCCATCCCTGCAGTGGAACAGGCTGTTGCTGGCCTGGAACAGGAAGAGGCCGCTCTCACTGTGGAAGTCATAAGAGGTGATTCCGAAGACGCCCAGGCGCTTGCGCTCCCGCAGGAGCTCCTCCTCTCGAGAGTAGACACCATGATGGGGTGTGGCCTGGGGACACAGAGCACCTTGCTGTTTCTCCATCCCCATCCCATGATGACATCTGACCCTTGCCCTGGCTGTTGCCCTCAGTGCTGATGTCCCAATGGGGACCTCCCACTCCTTCACAGCCCCTTGTGCTGAGAACATGCTATTGAAATCCACAGCTCTACAGAACATGCCTAGGTTCCTCTGAGCACCCTGCGATCCCGGGGGGCAAGCTATCTGGACAGAAGTGTAAGGACATGGAGTGAGTCTGTTTTGTTTGGGACAGGGTCTCCTGTGCCCCGGGCTAGCCTGGGATCTGCTCCTTAGCAGAGGATAACCCTGAACTCCTGATGGTCGCGCCTCTACCTCGGGTGCTGGGCTGACAGGCTTGCACCATGCCCCACCATGCCTGGTTGGACGGGATGGAATGTAGGGCTTCCTGTGTGTCAACTGAGGGCTTCGTGCAGTGACCCTAGAACTGGGCTGGGGTGCAGCTCAGACCTGGGGTGTGGTGGAGGCTAGTGTGAACCTCCGGGTTCCATTCCCAGCACTGCTACATGCGGGAGGCAACCAAACTGGGAGTGACGGGTCAAGACTGGGGGCCCTGGGACGGGCCACTGTGGTGGAGGTACTGCTCCCCTGAGGGGTGCCAGGGCCTTTGCACATGCTGGGCAAGACTTGCCACTGAGCTGCAGCCTTGTGCGACGTTTACAGCCATGGGGTAGTCATGCCAGGGTGAGCCCTCCACTGGGCACCTCTGGGCAGTGATAGTAATCATTAGCCAGGTCCGTGAATCAGCCCTCATCTGAAGGTGCAGGTGGGAGAAGTGGGTCTGATAAGAGCCCCAGTCAGAACCTGGTTCCAGGAAGCCAGGCCTGGCGTGGGTGGCTCACCTGGAAGTGGTCCAGCATCTGCTTCCAGGACAGCAGCAGCAGGGCCTCCTTGCGCACCTTCTTGGGGATCTCAGAGTAAAGGAGGGAGTTCTCACGGCTGCCGTATGGCATTCCTAGGGAGGGGTCAGAGAGAGCTCAGGGTTAGGGGACCCCATCAGAGAGGGTATCAGGCCCTGGCCCCTCCGTTTCTAGTCAGAGCCCACGTGTCCATCACGTGTCCACCAGCATGTGCATGCAGAAGCCATCAGGTATCTATTCCTTCCTCCCTCCCTCGCTCGCTAGCTCACTCCCTCTTCTCTCCCTGCCTTGGACCTACAGGGATCTTCCTACCTCTTTCTGCCAAGGGCTGGGATGACCACTGGGCCCGGGCTCTGCCTTTTTGAGTCAGGGTCTCCCACTGACTCTGTTAGTTGGCCAAGTGAGCTCTAGGTCTCCTGTCTCCCTTCCCTGGCACAGGCACCAGGGTGACAAGTGCAGTCAGCACACCTGGCTTTGACACAGGAGCTTTGGCTTCGAACTCGGGCCCTCACATTTGTGTGGCCAGTACTTTACCCACTGAGCTGTCACCCTGGCCCCACTGTCTCACTTCCCAGTAGGCTCTCCCACCCTCAGAATCAGGCCCCAGTGGCTGTAGCAGCTTCTGAGGTCAGAGAGGGCAGTGGGCAGGCTACAGGCAGGGGTGGCTCTGGAAGGTTCCTTTGTATGAGATCCTGGCAAAGACTGAAGACTAAACCAGTCTCAGATGAGAGTAAGGCTAAACCTTAGGAAGAGGCTGGAAGAGTGTGAGTGTGTGTGTGTGTGTGTATGTGTGTGTGTCTGCATGTGCTCCATCCCTCTAGCCTGGATCGGGAAGGGCTCCAACTCCCCCTCCTCAGACCCCCCGCCCTAGGCTCCTGTGGGCATCATCTCTGAGGACAAATGGATTTGGGTCCTGACTGGAGGACACGGGTGGTGGCTGAGGGGACATGTCGGTCAGCTGGGGACAGGACACCTGCTGAAGCTCCTCAAGCCCTCTGTAGCTGATTCCTACCAGGCTGTGAGCGTGCAGCCAGCCCCTCACCCTTCGGCCCAGTGGCTGACAGAACACATGCACCCCGCCTCCAGGTCACTGCCCTTTCTTTTGCTTTTCCTGACAGAGTGCCCTGTAGCCCAGGCTGGTCTCTGACTTGCTAAGTGGCCAAGGATAACCCTGAGTTCATCCTGTTCTCCCAGACTTCCCAAGCGCTGGGATGACAGGTGCCGAGAGCATCCCCCACAGGTGGGGAAGCTGAGGTCACAGCCCGAGGCAAGCCCATGGAACACAGAAGCACTGTCATTACCAGGTAAGTGGTCAGCAGAGGACAACCAGCTCCAGCATGCCTCAATGTCTCCTCTTTGGTCTGGAAGGCTGGGGACCAGGGCTGGCGCTCCTCTGAGTGCAGAGCTGCCCAAGGGCAGACAGGCCACTTGCAGCCCTGGAATGGGCGCCCCTTACAGTGCCTGGAGTCTGACCTCTCCCTTACTCCATTCTGTGGCTGCTTGGACTGTTTGGTTTGGTTGTGGTCTTCTGAGACAGGGTCACGGTGTGTCCTGGAATTTGCTATGTAGCCCAGGCTGGCCTGGAACTCGCTATGTACACCAGGCTGGCCTTGAACTCACAGAGACCCGACTACCTCTCCTGAGTGTTGGGAATAAAGGTGTGTGCCTCACCCATTTTAAGAGTGTGACACGGGGCCAGCAAGAGGGCCCAGTGGGTACCGTTATCTGCCACCAAGACTGATGACCTGAGTTTGAGCCCTGGGACCCACATGACATAACTAGAGTAACAAACTCCCAAAATTTGTCCTCTGACCTCCAGGCATGTGCCGTGATATATGTACCTCCAACACACACACAATGAAGGAAGAGATGAAGGAAGAAGGAACGCAGTTCTCTGGGCAGCTGGGGTAGCCGCTCCTCGGCAGTGGCCTGTGCTCTGGGACACTGCCGTCCTCGGGCTTCTGAACAACAAGTCTAAATGGAGTCTAGCCATCTCCCCTCTAAGCTGATCAACAAGCAGTCCCACCAATGGCGGGGCCAGTCTGTTCCTGGACCGGCCTCCAATGCTGGCAGCAAAGCCTGTGGTGCTTGGCACCGAGAGCAAGGGTGGGGCTGGCTGCAGACACCCCTCTGCTGCCCTACCTAGCTCAGGGCTCTGCCCTCTCACACACACTGCCCACTTCAACTGCTCACCCTGCCCAGCCCAGGCCTGGCAGAGTCCCTGGGCTCACACCCACACTTCAGTCACCCTGGAGTTTAGCCTGGGCCAGCCTAGCAGGGATCAACCTGGACAAGAGTGCTCAAGACAGGAGGCAGGAGTCCAGGTCTTCTGAGGCCCTGAGGCCTCCCTTCCCTGATAGAAGGTACTGCTGGCAACAGAATGGGCTGACAGCAAGGGCTGGAAATTCCTCTCAAGGTTCAGCCCACCCTCACAGGGACCCATGACTGACTCCCCACGCCTCACACAACCGGCCTGGGCCCATGAGAACACAGAAGTCTTCAGGGGTGGCAGGATCGGGCCACACTCTCAGGGAAACAGGGTGTCCTCAACCAGGACTCTGCCGCCTAAGCCTTGTTGACACCTGGCCCAAGGACAAAGTCTCCAAGGGACCAGGAGGTGACCTGACCCCAGAACTGCCAGGGAGCAGTTAATGAGCCGATGGGGTTTGCTGGAGAGAACTGGTAATCACCATAGACTTCTAGCTCCTCTGCAAAGGGTCTGTCATCACTACACATTCCTCTGGGGCCCGGAAAGACCCACAGCACCCTGCACTGAACCCCAAGAACAGTACATCTAAGCCCAGATGCAAGCAGAGGCCACAAGTGAATGACCAGGCTCAATGATCTAGGCCAATCCCTCTCTCTCTCTCAGAAACCCAGAGACCTCAAGAGGCCCCGCCCACTCAGGCCAGACACATAGATAACTTGATTAGTCATCCTAACTAAGCCAATCAGATTCCTTCTCCAGAAACCCTATAAGCTCAAAGCCACGCCAACCCCAGCCCACATGGCCAAGCTTACAAGACACAGATTCCTCCTGGAAACATGGAGAAAGTGGGAAAGCTACAACCCCACTCCAAGCACGCAGAAGCCAGGGTGAAGAGTCCATGGGACTGACACTGAACCAATCCGATTCCTCCTCCCAGGAATCTAGAGCCAGAGGGTCAATTTCCCTGCTGGTGAGAAGACAGGAGATCTGAGGTGCCAGCATCGGCCCTGGCAGAGGCGGGTCCTGAGCCAAAGTCATGGTCTCGTGATGCTCTGGGTTGCAGGAGCTTTATCCTGAGCTGGTGGCTTTATATCCTGGCTCCCTAACCATCCTCAGGTCACTAGTCTCAGGTCCACTTTGTGGCTGGGGCCTCAGAGGGTTCTGTCCTTTCCCATGGTCCCTAGAGAGAGACAGCTGTGTCCTGGAGCCTGAACTCAGAAGTCGCTGCATTTGTTGAGACTGGGTTCTGCAGGTGTGTGTGTGTGTGTGTGTGTGTGTGTGTGTGTGTGTGTGAAGACTCTCAAGTTGGGGAGACGATCTGAAACTATCAGATCCTCAGAATCCGGAGATGAAAGGAGATCTAAGACAGGAGAAGAAGCCATGTATTCCTGGAGGAAGAGGCAGGAGAGATGGGGCCACAAGCGGATGGATGGTGCACATTTCACAAGTTAGAAGAGGCAGGGAGGTCCTGCCCAGAGCTCTGGGAGGAGTGTAGCCTGGCTGCCCCTTCCCTTCAGCAGGTGCAGCCTGAGGCTCACCGAAGCCAGCCAGGCAATATGGGTTGGGTCAGCACTGAAAGGGAGGGGCCCAGGACCTGAGGCTAGAACGGCCTGCTGCCTGCTGCCTGTCCTTTCCACCTGGCCATGGTGAAGAGACTCAGAACACCCCTCCTTTCCTCTGTGGTCGAGTGACCACGCACCATGGCTGATGCGTGTCACAGCTGTCACGCAGTTGCTTGGCAGCCTGGTGACACCAGCCAGCCTGTTCTCAATCACTCTGCATTTGCACTTCGGTGCTTTGCAGAAACCCAGGTGACTTCCTCCTGGGTTAGCTCTGAAGGGGAAACGTGGGGACGGTGGGAAGAGGACAGCACCCAGTGTCCATCTTGGTTCCCGTCACCCATGTACAGCCCAGGGTGGGCAGGTGACAATGTTCATTTATTTGTGTGTTCAAATGCTGAGGGCTCGGGCATGCACAGATCCCAGGGACCAAGGCCACGTGACCAGCAGCAACAAAACTGGCTTGGACGGTGACCAGAGTCACGTCCTAAAAAGCGTTTCTCAACTGTAGGTGACACCGACTCCCACGAATCCTGGCCACCCACAAGTGACCCAGCCTGGTGTCCACAGTGCAAGGGGACCGTACCTCTAATTAACAGCAGGAGCCTCGCTGTTCGTAAGCAAACAAGCCTAGCCGATTTCCGGAGGGTTCTTTCTGCTAGCTCTGTGGCCGTGTAGGCCTGGGACAGTGTCTGGGCACAGCACACACTTCCTGTCTGTGTGCTGGGCCAGGAGCAGGCCTGTCTGCAGAAGCAGCGGAAGCCTGAGGGGCTGCTCACACCAAGGCTCTAGGAACACTGCCAACAGCTGAACAGAAATCAGTCGCATCCAGGTCCTGTGGCAGGACGGTGACCCGTGGCAAGGCTACACATCGAGGGCGCCAATCTTTGTCACACTGCCACACAGTCAGTTCCTGCTGGAACAGTACGTGGCCCTCCCACAGGGATGGGAGTCCCGTCCTGCTTCCCAGGGAAGCCCTGCCCAGCCAGGACCAGGTGCCTGGGAAGCGGCCCAGCTGGGGGCAGTCTCTAAGCTCTAAGCCACCTGGCCAGCCCTGAACTGTCACCTGCGTGGCTGACCTTGGAGGTGGACTAACGAATTGCCTGCCCCAGGCTGGCCGCTTCTGAAACCTTTTGGCGCCCGGGCCTGCTGGCCTAGGGTAAGAGGGCGGGGCCGGCTTACCCAGGTAATAGAGTCTGTGAGAGTGGGGACCAGACTCGTCAGGCTTCTGCACGAACTGGAAGTCGTGGGGGGCCTTGCTGATGATGAGCCCCGATGACTTGCGGCTACCATGGATGATGCTGCGCAGCCCGTCCCACGAGTGCTTCTGCACACAGAAGCGCGCCGCCGCCGAGTCATCCATGTCGCCTGCTGCCGCCTGCTCAGCTGGGGAGGCCCCGCTGGACATCATCTGCGGCTCCTGTGCCGGCAGCGAGAAGCTGTGGAGGGAGAAGGCGCAGAGCGTTAGCCTGTCTTTCTGACAAGCTGCCCTCACCATGGGTGCTTGCAGATCAGTCATTCTGGGCAGCTACATTGTTACCCCAAGTATCTCTCAAGATTGCAACTTTTCCTCGCTACACTCCCGAGTCAAGGCTCTGCTTAAACTGGATCCCACATGGATCCGTGCCACTCATGTGAAACCCTTCTTGGTCTTCCATCTCTTGGCTGGGTGTGCCTCAGGGTGGAGCCACCACCTAGAATTCCCCAGGGAGGGTTTGGGGGGCGTGGTCAGGGTGGAGCCCCGCCTAGAATTCCCAGTGAGGGGCTGGGGGCGTGGTCAGGCATGGAACCCCGCCTAGAATTCCCCAGTGAGGCACTCAGGGATAGGTGCTAGACTATTAGGAACTCAGAGACTTATGGAGCACCCAAAAGGGCTGGAGAGAGGGCTTAAGATGGTTAAGAACACTGCCTGCTCTTCCAGAGGACCAGGGTTCAATTCCCAGCACCCACATGGCAGCTCACAACTGTCTGTAACTCCCATTCCAGGGGATCTGACACCCTCACACAGACTACATGCAGTCAAATCACCCATGTACATAATTTTTTTTTAAATGTTAAAAAAGAAGCCCACAACAAAAATCCATTGTTATCTGGTGTTTGGGGATCCCCTTCTACACCTTCCAGACTAGAGCACCTTCGTCTGCATAACTGTGCCTACAAAAACCAGCCCTCACTCAGATCCTCAAACACAATCCTTCTGCATCTGTCCCAGGGTACACATCAACCTTTCTGGGCTGGGCTTTTTCATCTTAGCCTGACTAACTTCTAAACCAACCTCAGGCAAGTATTAAATCGCTCCTAAGGAACCTTCTAGTGCCATCCATTCTGAGATGGTCTTTCCCTGTCCTCCCGACTGTCACTTTCCCTCCCTCACTGTCCCCATAGTTACTTGATGACTGCCTGACCCCCCACTTCTGCCCCGTTTATTTCTCACTCTCTTTGCTTGCTGTGGAGCCCAGCCCCCACAGGCATCATGACAATGAGCAAACACTGAGGCCTCCGATGAAAAGCCAACCACACCACTGTGCACAGGGGACAACCACAGGGACCTTCACACAGACATCGTCCCTGTAAGAGTGTCCTCCAGGCACGCCCACAGCTGGGAGCGGCCACCACCCAGCAGCTCTCTCCCCCTCACTGCCACTGGGCTCGGCTTGGTCTGAGCTGAGCTGGACCAACCAGGCAAATATTTGCTTTATAGAAATCTAAACACCCACCCAGCCAGTGACCCAGTTCTGGACGTGCCAGAGTGGCTGGGGAAAGCTCCAGGCTGATCCCTCTGTGGGCTCCACAGTACTGGGGAGTGAGGGCTGAAGGCGGCACCAGACAAGGGTGAGGACCGTGGGGGGGGGGCGGTGAGGGGGCTCATGGCACAGTTGGTTGGAACTTCACAGCTGCCACCCGATTCCTCATTGGCAGGAGACCACAGTGGCTGGGCTGGCTACACCTTTAACCCCAGCAGAGGAAAACATCTCTCCCAGTTCCAGGTTAGCCTGGGCTGCACAGTCAGACCCCTTCTCAAACAAGAGACCCACAGAGCCTGGCACAGTGGTGATGGCACACATCTGTGACTCCAGTGTCCTGGAAGCCAAAGCCAGGGTGATGGCAAGTTCCATCCAAGTCACAGGGTGACAGTCTCAAAACCAAACCCAGGAAAGAATGTGCAGGTGGCCCAGTGCACACTGGTATGTGTGACCCGATTTCCATCCAGAACCACTTCAAAATGGAAAGAGAGAAACGACTCCACAAAATGACCCCCAAGGTCTACTCAGGACAAGCAAACCCACAGAGGCACTCACAGACAATAATAAATTAAAGAAAGACATTTTAAAAACATCAGAAATAAGCCTCACACCGTCAGGTGATGATAGGAGAAAGGCCCCAGGCCTCTTGGAAAAGTGCAGAAAGGAAACAAAGATGTCATTGTGAGAACTAGGCTTGTCAACATCACTTCAGTCTGATTTATAAAAGTCCATTGTACAGATGGGGAAAGTGAGGCCAGGGGCAGAGCCAGGAGACAAGAGTTCCCGCTGCCAACTTACTCACTCTGCCCTACTGTGAGCAGCAGCATGGGAAGCCCCTGAAAGGCGAGTGTGGCAGGAACCTGGGGTAGGGTGGAAAGGAACCTCTTCAGCAGCAGGCTCACCCCACCTGGCTCAGTCCTTTCCCTCTCCCACGGGGCACTGTCATGTCAGTTGCTCATGAGATGCTCTGAGGATTCAGATCAGAAACTACAGATGTCTGTCTACAGAGCCCCTGAGTCAAACACCCCATAGGGACCAAGGATTCCCAGAGCTACAATTCATCCTCAGGGTAGTCAGAAGCCAAGGGCAGTGACAGACAGGGGCAGCCGGCAGCAAGCCCAGAAATCTGAGCCAAGGGATGCCACTAACTGGCTTAAGTACCTCCAGACTGGGCCAGCCCAGGTCAAGCCTTGCTCGCAGCAGGAAACACGAAGTGTGACCTGTGGGTCCCCTGCGGGCACTGTTAGAACCCCATTACACCTGCACAGAAGAGGGCCGAGGAGGGCCTCTTGCCTTGAGTCACCGCAGAGGGCCCAAGATGCAAAGATTTGCTCCAGGAGACGCGAAATGAAAGGAGACAGAGACATCGGGAGCTTTCGGATGTGTTCTAGCATGAGCTCCAGCCCAGCTGAGGCCTGAGGCTATCACCTAACTGTGTTACTCGCCTCTCTGCTTTCCCGATGCAAAATGGGAACCCAGAGAGGGGTTGGGGATTAAACAGGTGAGGGCAAGGCCTCCACCTGCACCGACCTGCCCTGCAGCTCCCACTCAAGAGTTTACACAGCTGGGATGAAATCCATGCCAAGACACTTAACCTGGCCACCTACAGGTCCCTGCTGCCTTCCTACCACTCAGCAGCCTGAAAAGCCACCAGGGAACAAAGTTGAAAACTCTTGGGGCCATGACCAAGGCTGCTGGACTTCTCACAGCCTGTTGTTCCCTGGGGATAAGAAGCAACCTACTTTTACACTTACTAAGGCCTGACTTACTGCCTTAGACCCCAGAGGGAACCCATGGGAGGGGAGAAAGGCAGAGGCACTGAAGAAACGAAGGCTGGCGATGCCGGGGGGATTCAGGTGGAAAGACAGGGCAGATTGGAAGGGGGTGGCTTGCAGAAGCCCCACGGTACAAGGTGAGAGAAGGGAGTCTAGAGACAGAGACAGTGTCCTGCTTGAGCTGTCCTGGCTGACACCCAGCACTTTGGAGATGAAGACTAGGCCTCACAGGGTGGACCATGAGACCCAGGGACCACAGCTGCCAGGGTCACCGGACCCAGACCTTGTATCTTGGGAGGACTCCCTCCTGCCACCTGATTAGAAAGTGGGGCCTAGGTTGGGCCCCTGGGTGGAGGAGTTTCGAGCCTCTGCAGGCCATGCTCGGCCACACAAAGTATGGGATTCACCTAGGTCCCTGCCACACACTTGATGTGTGCTGTGACCTGAGGCCACTTTTGAAATCACACTCATGGTAGAGAGCAGAAAATGAATGCAGAAATGCCAGATGGCTTGTTCCATGTCAGCCAAGAAGGAAGGCCTATTTTGGGGAGCCTGCCATTACCTACTCCATGAGCCAGGGTTCTCATACTTGATGAGCCTGCCCCAGCAGACTTGTGTCCAGGTCTGAAGACACCTGTGACTGTCATGACTTAAGATGACAGCTACTGTTAGCAAGAAGAGGGGAAGGAGGGAGGAGAGAAGGAAGACAGGGAAGAGATGAAGAATATGTAAAATGAGGAGATGGAGGAGGAGATGGAGGAGGAGGGGGACAGAGGAGGAAATGGAAGAGATGAAGGAGGAGAGATGGAAAAGAGGGAGGAGGAGATAGAAGAAGAACGGCATAAGGAGACACTGCACAGTACCCTGACAGCCTAGACTGATGCACAACACACAGTGCCCTGGTGCAGGCACCCCTGCTGCCTGCTCCGGTACCAGCAGAAGGAGAGCAGGTGCAGGCGGTTCTGAGCTGACTCCGAGGGGGCCTCTCTCACCCTCTCCTTTGTCCTCTGGATCCAGATGCAACTTGACCTTTAACACTGACCCACTGACTGGCATTGGGGTCTACTGGGGGGTCCAAGATGCCAGCAGTTCGCCTCTGCCTTCAGACAGGTACTGGGTCCGGGCATGGTGGCACATGCCTTCAGACCCAGCACTTGGGAGGCAGAGGCAGGTGGATCTCTGTGAGTTCAAGGGTAGCCTGATCTACAAAGCAAGCTCCAGGACAGCCAGGACACAGAAAAACCCTGTCTTGAAAGAAAAAAAAAAAAAAGATTGCATACAGGTACTGGGGATCAGGGGACACCTTGTGCCAAAAGTCTCACTGGGTCCCAGGCAACAGCAGCCTGCATCTTTGGTGGGGTGGCTTTCTGAGGTCTAGAAGCCTCTGAGCACCCTCCTGTTTCTAGGTTAACTCAGCACCCAAGGCTACCAACACCTGCACTTCAGACCTTCACCCCAAACCAAGATCAAATACACCTTTTCCTGTCTGTCTCCACATCTTGTGTGTATGGGGATAGGGGTGGGAGGAGCTGAGCTCAGAGAGCAGATGGGCTCTGTCGCTCCCTCTCCCCTAAGACAGGACACCTCACTTCCAGTCCAGGGCACTGTGGAAACAGAATGTTCACCTCGATGCCTGTCTCCTATCAGCTGCTCCCCCTGTGCAACAGCTGCCTGGGACATGCTAGAAAAACTTAGCTGGACAACACCATGGGGTTGAGGCGGGTAGCTGTCAACTGGGGATCCCAGGAGATGTCTGGGGACATGTGTGGCTGTCCTGACCAGAACTTGGCTAGGAGTGAGTGGAGGCCTGGGACGCAGTTCAGGGCTTTGCAGGGCTCAGGAGGCCACAGAGAACCTATCGCAGTGTCCTGGAGGGGTGATGACTCCCCTCCATCAGCATCTAAAGATACAACCCACTGTCCCCTCTGACTCACTGTCCCCAGTCACCACCTAGCTACCTTCTCAGCTAGAAGAATCTGATGGCCTTCTAGCTGTTTCATGCCACCTGGACACAGAATGGAAGTGTGGGCAGTGTTCTGTGGGCAGTGCTGAAAAGCAGGGCTTCCCATGTCAGGGACAAAGGTTCAAACCCCAGCTTAGCCACATGTGTCCTGTGTGACCCTCAAAAACATGCAAATCTCTCTGTGCCTCAATTTCCCCAAAGCTATAAACCAGAACTACAATACTTATGCCTGGGGCTAGGTAAGGATTTAACAGGAGTGCACACACAGATTTTCATAATGGCAGCTGTCAGGTGAATAAGCCACTTCAAATCACACCCAACCGGTCTTTCTGAGGATAAGGTGCCACAGAGATTGATGCCCACGTGCTGGGTGCTGTGTCAGACGAACTGGGGAGAGGTGGCCAAGCCTCCCCAAAGCCAGCTTACTAGCCACTCTTCCTTTGTCCCCCTGGAGCCCTTGGAGGGCAACTGGAGAGAGGAATGCAGCAAAGTGTCAGATGTGCAAAACCATGGCTTGGGGTCACTGACCCCAAAGCCACTTCCTATCGACCTGTGCATTCCAGAGCAAGCCCCAGCCCACACCAGAGCCTGCCTTGCTGTTGATCCCCGCATAACTGACCTTCTAAAGGGTCCGAGGAGCTTCCATGGCAGCTGCAGGCGGGGGGCACGGACCTTGACAGAACAAATGTGGCGTTAAGGTGGGCAGGTGAGAAGGGCTGGCCAGAATGGAGGGTCAGTGAAGATGGGGTCTGGCAAGGATGGAGGGGTTGGCGAGGATGAGGGGCTGGCGAGGATGGCACGGTTGGTGAGGGCTGGGGGCCGGTGAGGATGGTAAGGGTGGAGGGGCCGGTGATGTGCTTGGCTTCTCACTCACTTTCCATGCGGGCGGGAGTCTCCGCCTGTGCGGCCTAACCCTATCTACCTGGTTAGACTCTAACTGAGCCTCCCAGCCCCTCGGGGCTGCCAGCATGCCCTGGGTTGCACTTGGAAGAGACGCGTCCCTCAGTGCCCGGTCTCCCGGGGACCCAGCTGGGAACTGGCGACTGTGGTCCACACCTTCTGGGAACCAGTCCCAGTTCCTCGAAAGCAGGTTGGTGACTGCCCAGGGGTCTCCCAAGGGAGCCTGGGTGGGAGGCAGCAAGAGGGCCGCTGGGATGGAAGGGGAGGGGTATGGGCGGGCCTCAGGCCTGGACCCTGAGGGTGGGGCTGAAGATGCAGGGATTGAAGCCAGAAGCTGAGACTGGGCGCTCAAGCTAATCAGGGAAAGAAAGGGGTGAGAGAGAGATGACTTGAGTCTGAGAGGGTAACAAGCTCGGCATGGGACAATGTGGAAACTGAGGCAGAGGATAAGGGCAGAGGGATCAGGCTTCTGAAAAATCCAGCTGAGGGTTGGCTAGTCTTGGAGGAGTCAAGCTGGTAGGGTCATCCGGAGAGGTTCATGCAGGGGCCACCAAGCTGTGGGGTGTCAGGTTTGAGAAGAGGTCAACCTAGACTATCAGGCCCTGACGGGACAAGTTGGGGAATCAAGTTTTGGAGCTCAAGCTGGAAGGGGAATCAGGTTTGGGGAATAAGGCTTGTAAGGGATCAGGCTTGCGAGGATCCTGCTTTGGGAGATCAAAATGGGAGAGGATGAGGCTTGAGGGGATCAGGTTCCGGGGGATGAGGCCGGGAGGGTTTGGCAGAGACGAGGCTGGCGGAGGCTGGCGGAGGCTGCGCGGACGCCGGGCTGAGCCGCGCTCTGCGATGAAGCTGGCGGCTGCGTCTCCGCAGCGGTGCGGCAGCAGCTCCTGGGCGCGGCCCGGAACGGGCGAAGCGCGGCGACCGGGGCGGCGGGGACGACGAGGCCAGGGCGCGCGGCGCCGAGGCGGGCGGACGGCGCCGGCCGGGGCGGGAGGCGGCGAGCCGGGGCAGGACGCTGCTCACCGGGGCGCGGCGCGGAGGACGAGCTGGGCAGGGCGTCCCCGTGGCCGGCGGCGCCTCACGCGCGATGCTCCATGCCCCGGACGAGGGCCCGGAAGTGGCGGGCGCGGGGGACAGTGAAGGCGGCGGACACCGGGGACCCGCCGGCTGCGCCTCCTTTGACCCGGAAGTTGGGCCGCAGAAGTAGCGGCTTCTGATTGGGTAACGTCAGGGCAGAACCAACATCTACGAAGCTCTAGGGGGACAACGTGCGGGAGTGTCACACGGCAGAGGGCAAAACTGATGGCCCCGCGCTGTCCGGGAGAGGGTTGCGGGATGGACACCCCTGCGCCGGTTCCTGTCGATCTCCCTGACCCTGAGGTGACCTATCAGATAGATAGGAGCAAGAGCCGAAGACCGAATAGTGGTGGTACAGTGGTTAGCAAGGCTGTCCTTCTAGCAGTTGGCTCTAGTTCGGTACCTAGCTTGAGCAAGACTAACGCGGTTATGTTTTTCTTCCCTTGAAAATCAACTTTCAGAATTTAGCCGTGATTGCTCATGCCAGCCCTCAGGAAGCTAAGGCAGGAGGACTGCCAGGAGTTCCAAACTAGACTGGGCCGCGAACTGAGATCCTATTTCAAAAACAAAAACCTTAAGATAAAAATCCGTATAACACAGAAAAGAGAGAGAAGACGAAAATAGGGAGCCAGAATTGGTGATTGTGGGAAAGTGAGTTCATTTTGATTGAATGGCCAAGCTGGTTTGGCCGATGAAGGAGACGGGCTCAGATGATGGCAAGAGAGAATCGGTTGTTCTTTCCTCCATGGCGAATGTTATGGAACGGCTACAAAGTAATTCGAAATTCAAGGGCCACAAGATTAAATAAAAAAAAAAAAAGGTAGCCAACATAACCTCTATTTTAAAGCAATATTTTAAAATTGGTCGACTTGACTGCAAAAACAGTCCAAAGGAACATATCAGATATAACACCAAGGCAGGCTTGGGACAAGTCTCACAGAAATGTTTATAGTCTGAGGCAGTGGCTACCAGCTTATGCTCATGGCTCCAAACTTGGGGATGTGGAGCCCAAGGCCTCCTGGGGTAAGGGCGGGGCAGTGCCCCGGAGCTACATTGTGTTTTTATTTCTATATATTTCTCGTTGCTTTTGAGACAGCCTCTGAGGATGCAGGCCCTAGCCAGCCTGGAACTCTCCACACACATAAGGCTGGCTTTGAACTCTCAGATCTGCCTGCCTCTGCCTAGATCCTGTCACAGCCCATTTTACTTTTATTTGTCTATTTTTTTATTTATTACAATTTATTCACTCCGTTTTGCTTTTTATCTGTGTGTGTGTTTGAGTGAGTCTGAGCCACGCAAGTGTGGCCGAGGAGGGTGATGGGTTCCCCGGATCTGGAGTTATGGCCGTGTGGGTGCTGGGAACTGAACTCCTCCCCCCCTCTCTGCACTACCTTTCCCCAACGCCTGAAGAGCTTTTGTAAATAAAGTCACATTCCGCAGAGGTTGTTATAACTGGGTTCCTGGGGAAGGGCAGCCTTTGTTGGTGTCATCTAGTGAGCATACCCCATTGTCTTTGGCTGTTCCTGCACTGTTGAAACTGAGCTTCCTGGCTAGTTAACTATTTGACCGGACATCCTGAGGGCTACATTTTGAACACGATGTTGCAACCCTGTTCCCTTTCCAAGAACCCTCCCTGGAGACACCAATTGTTACACAATTACAGGACATGGCTCAGGGCCTGGCTGCTTGCTCCTTCTCTTCCCCTGAGCCACCTGCTCCTCTCTATCTCAGGGCTGGGTCCTCTTCCCTTTCACACACGCCTTTCTTCGGAATCTCATCTTCATTTTGGGGAAGGGTCTCATGTAGTCCAGGCTAGCTCAGAGCTCACCGTGCAGCCAAGGTGAGGCGCTGGCGACTAAGGCCAAGGCCCAGCCTCAGCTTGAACATCAACATGAACTTGTGTGTTGAGGAATGGGGGTCTCTGAGGTCTGGGTCAGCTCCAGCATGCAGAGGTGGGGCTAGGAGAATCAGAAATTGACCCTAGACATAGGCATGTACTGAAGACGGAGGGGTAAGTTTGTGTCTCTAGCTCTGGAGCTTGAGGAGGGTAAAAATTTGACTCGGCGCGACATGAACTACAGCCATTTTCCAGCGGCAACACTGAGGCCTAGAAGTCCTTCAGCTCCCTGGACCCAGGCCCAAGTGGGGAGTGGCAGGCATGGGGGGGCTTGGTAAAAAGAACCAAGCAGAGGGAGGGATGGGATGGAGTGGGGAAGGACAGTGGGTATAGATGTTTGGGAGCCAGAACTATAGGATGTCAGCTGGGTCTTGGATCCACTTGGGAAGCCTCAAATTCACAAAGCGGGTTGATTAGAAAGAGGGCGACCCCTCGAACCTAGGAGCACATGCGCACAGTGGGACGCCCAGGAACTCACTCAGCCCCTCCCTGGTTTCGGTCCAGATGGGTGGGGCGAGGGGTGGGCCGGACCTATGGAGAGCCCTGCCCCGTTCCTACCACCCTCCTCCCCGTCCCCCTGTCTGAGAGGCTCCGCCGGAGAAGGTTCCAGAGCTCAGCCTCCTTAAAAGACGCTCAGCAGTGACTTAACTCTTGCCCTTGCCGAAGCCAGTGGGCTTTGCAGGAACGTTCTGGAGCCGGGCCCACGCAGCACTGCGCACGTCCTGAGCGCGGGTCCACGGTCCCTGCGGTCTGGTGGGTGTTCGGCCCGCTCCGCAGACTGGACCTCTCAATGTTAGGTCTTCTGTGGCCTGATCAGGAACCCAGCAACCCAGCGGTGCTGACGCCTGAGTCTGCGCCTGGAGGGAGTGAGGGCTCTCTTTTGTTAATTTTAAATGTATATATTTTTTAATCATTGGGAGGCATGTGTATCACTATATGTGAGGAAGTCCGAGGATAACCCGAATTAACCCGAATGAGTCCTTTCTCGCCTTCCTCCAGGGGGGTCCAGTAATCGAACTCAGGTAGTCAGGCCTGAGAGCCCCGAGGCCTGCCTACTTTTCTTTCCTTTTTTTTTTTTTTTTTTTCTTTAGGGTCTTAGCCAGGTGCATGCCTGTAATCCCAGCACCCAGGGAGGCAAAGGCAGGCAGATGACTGTGAGTTCGAGGCCAATCTGGTGTACGAAGAGTCCAAGCCATCAAGACTACACAGAGAAACCCTGTCTGGAAAACAAACAAACAAAACAAAACAAAAGGCAGGGTCTCGATGTGTAATACCTAAGCAGGGTTCAAGCTCATGGTCCTTCTGCCCCAGCCTCTGAGTGTCACTTAGGATGTGTGCAAACCACCCTCCCAGAGTGACTTAAGTTGTAAAGCCTCCAAATGCCATCCCACTGTCCACTCCCCACCCCACCTCCCACCGAAAAACTAAAGTTTAGCCCTCCCTAAATCCTCTATTGTTTTCTCCCTCAAGTCTGTGGTGTCTGCGTGGTCTCAGTCCTGGTATTGTGTAATCTATAAATTCAGTAGAGGAATTCTACCCTTGCCCATCCGAGTTCAGAGCCTGGCTGTCGCTAAGCAACCAGGTGCTCCTTTTGGGGGCATCACTGCCCTGAGCCTTGGTTTCCTCACTTGCAGAACTAGAACAGGAGCACCCACGGAGAACACTTGGGACTTAGGATATGGCATACACAGCGTAGCAGAACTCAAGTTTCACAAGCAACGGCTACAAGCGTAGATCTCCTGTGCATCCAACAAATGAGGGTGGCCAGGTCAAGTGCTCGCTATCTAGTGTGAGGATACGAGCTTGGAACCCCAGTGCCCACTAAAAAGCCAGGCATCCTGGCGCTCACCTATAAGGTGGACACACAGTGAGGGCTCACTGCAGCTGCTCTCAAAAAAGTAAGGTCAAGTGAAGGGGGCGTGGGAGCACACACCTGTAATCCCAGAACTCTTGAGGCAGAAGCAAGGGGATCTCTGTGAGTTCGAAGTCAGCCTGGTCTACATAGGCCTGCCATCACTACGCAGTGAGAACCTTGTCTCAAAAAAAAAAAAAAAAGAAAAACAAGTCCCAGAAAGACATAGGGAGCCAGAGCCCTGTGTTATGGGAAGAGGGTGGGGCCTCTGGGCTGCCAAAAGCTCTTCTGTGTGGAACACAGGATGGGCCCTCTTGGCGCCTCCTCCAGCATGACACATCTGGAAACAAGAAAAACCAATGCCTCGGATATTTGAAGTGGAAAGACCCAGCTTGTTTTGGGGCCACACCTCTGGAGGCTAGGCTTTTGTTCTCACTGGCAGGTTCATCCATCCTGCAGCTGAGGCAGGGGAGCTCCTGCTGTTAGAACCTTCTTTGGAATTCCAGTGTAGGCTGAAGACCAGCAACTCTCTAGGACTTCACATAGGGGCCACTGAGACATCCGACCTGGAGGACTGAGCACCTACTGGGTTTTCGGCTCCTCTAGTGTGAGACAGCCATTGTTGGAACACCCGACCATGGCCTGTGAGCACTCTAACCCCCTTCCAACTGTAGTCCCAGCGGTCCCATCGGCCACAATGGCATGTCCAGCAAGGACTTATCTCCAGAAAGTTCCTAGTGCTATGTGGGAGACGAAGCCTTTGATTCAAGCAGAATCCTTGAAACAAATCAGAATCTGGTCGCCTTGTGGCTAATCCACACACATCTGCTGTGGGGGCCTTTTTGTTTATTTGGTTGGTTTTGGGTTTTGTTTTGTAAACTTGACGCACGCACACAAGGGTCTTATGGGAAGAAGGAACTTCAATTGAGAAAACATCCCCATCAGATTAATGACTGATGGGGAAGGGCAGCCCAAAGTAGGCAGAGCCATGCCTGGGCTGGTGGTCCTGGGTTTTAAAAGAAAGCAAACTGAGCAAGACACAGGAAGCAAGCCAGTAAGCAGTAGCCCCCACGGCCTGTGCATCCTTCCTCCCTGCTTCCTCCCTGACTTCCCTCAGCGATGGGGTGTGGCTGGAGAGTTGTGAGGTTAGATGAACCCTTTCCTGCCCAAGCTGCTTTTGGCCAGTGTTTATCACAGCAACACAGCACCAATTAGGACAGCAGCTCACTGTTTTCTCTGCATCCCATCGCTCAGAGGGCTAAGGCAGGAGGATGGCTGTGAGCGATAGGCCAGCCTGGGCCACAAATAACAACAAAATGCCAACTCTCCCAAGAAATCTGTGGTCCATGTGGCCATGCAAGGCCCTCTTTCCCTGCCCACAGACTCAGGGCATGAGTGGAGGCCAGAGCCTCCGACTCTTCCCTTTTTCTCTGGCTCCTCCCCCTGCACCCTCCTCTCTCAACACAGACCCCTCCCATCCTCACTGAGACAGGGTGGGGCCAAGGTCCATGGGGGTGAGGGGCAGTAAAAATGGCCAGATGGACAGGAGAGGCAGAGGACGCAGATGAAAGCAGAGACTCCAGTGGTCACCCAACCCAAGCAAAGAGAGAGAAGGGAGAAAGGAGGCAGGAGGATCTCTATGAGTTCCAAAACAGCCTGGGCTCCAAAGTGAGACTCCACATCAAGATAGATAGATAGATAGATAGATAGATAGATAGATAGATAGACAGACAGACAGATAGATAAGATGGAAAGCAATGTGGGCAAACGCTGAATTTGACCTCTGAGCCACACACATACACAAGTAATAAAGAGTAAATCAAGCTGGGCAGTGGTGGCGCTCATCTTTAATCCAGCATGCAGGAGGCAGAGGCAGGAGGATCTGTGAGTTCAAGGCTGGCCTGATCTACAGAGGGAGTTTCAGGGCAGCCAGGATGTGACACAGAGAAACCTTGTCTGGAGAAAAAAAAATTAAGATAAAAGAAAAACTAAAAGGAGAGACTTAATAGTGCAGCATGGCCTGGTGCTGTCGGGGAGAGAGAAGGGGCTGGGGAGACTGGCTAGGCCAAGAGTTGCAAAGAACACAGAAAACGACTCACTGTGACAGCTCTGAGCAGCTGAGGAGGAGACCCTGGGGACAAGGCTGTGGTAGTGAGCCTCCAGTAATCCGACACACCTGAGAGCTGGCTCAGGGGGGAAGAGGGGCGGACCACTAAGGCTGGAGCTCACACAAGGGACTAGGAGAAGGCCCCCGTAAGCCATCCCCTGACTTCCATGTGTGCACCAGGGCACACTGGTGTAAAACCAATGGGGGAGGGGGAGGAGGAGGAACCATGGGCCTGGGAGAATCCACTGACAGGGAGGAGGTTTGGCTGCTGTCCAGTGGGTTGAACCCTCACCCAACAAACACAAAGCCCTGGGTTCCATCTGCAGCACCCCGGAAATTGGATGTGGGGTGCACACCTGTCAGTCCAGCTCTCAAGAGACAGAGGAGGACAGAGGTGGAAGGTCATCCTTGGCTACATAGTGAACTGGAGGCCAGCTTTGGCTACATGGCATCCTCCATCTCTCTCTGTTCCTATCCTCCGTCTCTCTCTGTCTCCAGCTGTCTTTTGTCACCTCTTCCCTTCTCTCTTCCTGCTTCTTCATCTATCTCTGTTTCTCTCATCTGCCTTTCTGTCTTTCTACCTCCACCTCTCTCACCTATCCCCCTACCCCCACCTTTCTGTCTCTAATCTCTCAGCCTCCATATGCAGTCTCGCCTCTGCACGAGCGCATGCACATGCACGCGCGCGCACACACACACACCATGTTGCCTGGCACCCTCCTGGCCTCCATATGTCTGCTCTTCTGTTTGTCCTCATTCTCACTCCCTGAAGCCCGAGTCCACAGAGCCCCACTCACAGCGGTGGCGGGTGTTCAGAAAACCAGACACTGGGGGACTAGAGGCCCCGTCTGCCTTGCCCTGCACCAGCCCTGCCACTGCCACTGGCCCTGATAAACCCTCCTGGCCTCCACCCACGAGGCTGCCTTCAGTGTCAACACAGTCCCCGGCCTGATGGTGTCCCTGCACATGTCCAGCTGGGTCTCCCTGTCCTGTTCAGCCCCCTACCCCAACTTCTGTCTCTGCTGTCTAAATAAGACCTCCATCCCCACCTGAAGGGCTAGGGACACAGTCATAACAGTTCATAACAGTCTTTTTTTTTTTTAATTTAGTAAAAAACTTACATTTGTTTTATTTCATGTGTGTATGTATGGGTACGTGAGCTCTCGGGAGGTCAGAGGTCAATGGGTGGGAGTACGTTCCCTCTGTGCACTATGTGGGGCCAGGACATTGAACCCTGGTCAGGTCATCAGACTTAGGGGCAAGTACTTTCCCTGCTGAGCCATCTGGCTGGCCTCTTGGAGATGGACCTCAACACAGCACCAGGGCAGGCTGGGTGACTGATGCATCTGTTGACGACATGGGAGCCTCCTGATCCCATGAACCCACTGCGTCAAGACCAAGTCTGTCCCCCATAACGCTTTGAGGGAGTCTCTCGCCCACATGTGCACCCAAAGATCATCTCCTTCCGTCACGAGACAGTTGTGCACACACCCCGCCCACTGGCCCTAGGCTGGAAAACTCCACACAGAACATCCTTGTCACCACGCTGGTCACCATGGTTACCAAAAGATGCTGTCTCTGTTTGCAAGGCACTCTCCCTTCCTCTCCCTCCCTCCCTCCACCCCAGTTTGATGCTTTAGAATAAAAATTTCCAGGGCTGCATTTCATGGAGGTAGAACCATATTATACGGAATGTTCTAGAAAGGGACGTTAGTACATCAAGGCCCAGCAACGACCATCACTATGGATCCCTCCCGAGACACTGACCAGGCTGGAAAGTGGACTTGGTAGGTCCACCAGGACCCAGAGCAGAAGCAGGGGCCACAGAGATGTGTATGCCTGACTGACAGGTCTTTCTGTAGGGCGGTGGATCCTGTGCGCTAACTTCCTCACCCCTCTCTTTCTTTCTCCCTTGGAACAGGCGCCTGCACACCCAGCTCCAGTCCATCAGGAAGGCCAGCCCAGGTCCAACCTCCTGCCACTCAGCTTATCTCACAAGCCAGAGTTCTGGCTTTCCCCACCTGACCTCCCAGCCAGGTCCCAGCCAGATCAGTCTGGACCTTAGCCTGGAAGGTTGATCACTTTATCTAAAACAAGCCATACTTTTCTCTTGGATCTCAGATGGGCCCAGGCTTCTGATGTCATTAGAACTGAAAAGAGGAAGGATACTCTCACATTTTCTTTTTTGTCAGAATCATTTTAACCAGTCGGTGGTGGCATACACGTGTAATCCCAGCACTCAGGAGGCAGAGGCAGGTGGATCTCTGAGTTACAGGACAGTCTGGTCTGTAGAGAGAATTCCAGGAGAGCCAGGACTAGACAGAAAAAGTCTCGAAAAAAAATATTAGCTTTAATTAACTTATTTTATGTGCACAGGTGTTTTGCCTGCATGTACATCCATGTAACATATATGTTGCAGTAACCATGGAGGCCAGAAGGGGGCGTCAGACACCATGGAACTGGAGTTACAAATGGTTGTGAGCCGAGGTGTGGGTGCTGTAACTCAAACATGGGCCCTCCGGGAGAGCAGTCAGGGTTCTAAGCACTCAAGCCTTCTCTCCAGCCCTGCTTTTCTTCTGCCCACCTCCTCTGCAACCTCTTGCTATGTAGCCCAGGCTAGCCTGAAACTCCTACCTAAGCCTTCTAGACACTGTAATAACATTCATCACTTTATTTTCTTGTTTGTTTTTGTTTGTTTGTTCATTTGCTTTTTTTGTTTCTGAGACAGGGTTTCTCTGTATAGCCCTGGCTGTCCTAGAACTCTCTCTTTCTGTAGACTAGGCTGGCCTTAAACTCAGAGACCAACCTGCCTCTGCCTCCCCAGTGCTGGGATTACAGACAGGAGCCACCAAGGCCAGGTTTATCAGAGTGTTTTTAAGAAAGCTGTAACAAAGCTCTACACCGTCCCTCCCCCACCTTTGCTACAAGGTAGCTTTAGGCTGATCCTGAAACATTTAGGATGGTTTACAATGTAACACACTTAACCACAGTGTTGCTAAACATAAGATACAGAAAAATTTCAAGATACACAAATTGGTTTCTCTTCTATTAGGAGAAATAACTTCCCAGTGAAGGCACACTTTTATTTTTATTTTATATTTATTTTATTTTTACTTTATGTTTATTTTACTTTATATTTAAGGATTGAGAGCTAGAAGCCTTGGGAGATGTTAATGGAAAACATTAAAATTTTTAGCTGCAAAAGTCTCTATTAACAGCAACTTTTTGCCCACTGGGCCTCTGTGGTTTTCATTTTTCTTGCTGATTTCTTCTGTTTTTATGACCACCTATAGGGGATTTGTCCTCTCTAAAAAGAAAATTACAAAGCCGGGTGTGGTGGCACACACCTGTAATTCCAGCAGTCTGGGAGGAAGGTGGATTGTTGTGAGTTCGAAGCCAGCCTGGTCTACAAAAGGAGTCCAGGACAGCCAGGGCTATACAAAGAAACCCTGTCTCAGGAAGGAAGGAAGGAAGGAAGGAAGGAAGGAAGGAAGGAAGGAAGGAAGGAAGGAAGGAAGAAATTCTCTTTAAAAGAGTCAATGAGCATGACTCATCCCAGCAGCCAGAAGGCAGAAGCAGGTGGATCTCTGTGAGTTCCAAGACAGCTTCCACTGCATAGTGAGACAAACAAAAGGATAAGAGAATCATGAGTACCCTCCGGCTGTGGGTCCCCTGGGGTGGACAGGGTTGACATCAATGGGGGTCCCCTGTGGTGGGGTGTTGAGCAGTCTGCCAGCTCCCATGCTCGTCTGGTGTTCTTTCACATTGTATTCATATATCGAGGGGTGCCTCACATGCCCAGGCACACATGCAGGGCTCACAGAACAACGTTAGGATTCTGGGGCTCAAACTCAAGTCGGCAGGCTTCATGACGAGCAACTTTCCCCACTGAGCCCATAGGTTTGACTTTGTTTTGTTTCCTTTTGTGATGCTGGGTATCTGACACAGGACTCAGCCTCTCTGTTTGTATGTTATTTTGTTGTTACTATGAATGCCTCTGATACAACTCTACTCTAACTCTGTCTCAGCTCAGGCTGGCACAGAACCCACCATCCTCCTGCTTCAGCTGACCTCAGTAGCTGAGATCACAGACCTTTCTCTCCACCATTGCTTCGGGGGAATCAAACCCTGATGATCTGCGTTGGTAGCAATCGTCTTTACCCAGGGTGCCATTCATTGGACTCGACTCTATACCTTTTTAGATGTGTTCCCAGAAGCCCCCAAGCCAGATTTATCGAAGGTGAAATGTCTTTGCCACACAACCCTATCCAAAATCTCCACCTCTAAAAGGTGCACACAGTAGGTGCCTAATGCTTGCAGGATGGATGCTCTGGTACCAGAAGAGTGCTTTAGGGGCAGGGTATGCCCAGGCCCCCAGCCTAAAAGGGAATGCCACCTTTCCCACCGTAATTATGGTAATTAGCACCAAGACTTGGGGTGGGGAGGAGTGCAGGGGGAAAGGAGGAGGACTTGGCCCAGGCTGACCTGCTTCCCCAAAGGCATCCTGATTGGACCATGTCTACCATGTGACATGCATCTTAGATTTGTTGCTGGGCATCCCGGCGTTGCCATGGTGACTGCTGCTGTGTACTAGGGAAAGAGTTGTGGATGCAATGAGGGGTCTCAGGACTCGGTGAGTGGCAATGACGAGAGACAGCAGGGGGCCTCAGGCGAATGCTGCCATCCTCCCCCTGCTTCCCGAAGGCCTGTCCTCCAACCCACCCTTACCCTGACACACAGCTCAGCCAGCATGTGGGTGGCATCCACAAGGTCAGGCTTGAGGCAGGACCAGGACATGTAGGGATGACAGCCCATTCAGGCACAGGCAGACACATACTCGCCAGACTCGGAGCAGCTGGGCACACGGTTGCTGGCGACCCCTCCAGGCTCACAACCTGTGTTCCAAGAAGGATTGGGGCTGACAAGATGGCTCAGTGGGTAAAGTAGCTTGCCTCTGCGTGAAGAGCCGAATTTGATGCCACATAGCAGAAGGAGAGCCCTGACCACCACTCCGCTCGGTACGTGTTTACGCAGTACGTATGGAAAGCAGCAGGACAGTCCCCAGGCGCTGGGGCCCGCTAACGATCTACTGGGAGGACACAATTTTTAATTGCATTTCTTTACTTTATTTCTATAAGGGGGGTGCACAAGCCGCAGCACTCGTGTGGAGGAGATCAGGGAATAGCTCCCCCCCCCCATAGTGTGGGTTCTAGGGATCAAGCTCAGGGAGTCAGGCTTTCGTGGCCAGCAGCTTTGTGCACTGCTCGCCCTTCCTGCCGGCCCAGGGACACAGATACACACGTTATTTTCATCTCTGCACATTAGTGTTAAAGGGTGTTGCCTGTGCTGTGAGTGCATCCTGTGGAGCCAACACAGAAGAGGCTCATGAAATTTAATGTTGGTCTCCTTTTACCCAGTCCACGATCCATAGTCACATGTCACCACGTGTGCCCTTCCTGTTCTCAACACTCTTTTGGTCTCTAATCTGTGGTCCGATCACAATATCGAATTGCAATCCCCACTCCTGTCTGGGCTGTCCTCAGCCCTGAAGGACATCTGTTCTGCAGATGCTCAGTACACAGAGCTAAGACACGCTAGCCTTGTCTGAACCAGGCTGACCTTGAACTGGAGAGGCATGTCCTACCAGCTTCAGTTTTGTTTTTTTTTTGTTTGTTTGTTTGTTTTTTGTTTTTAGGTTTTTCATTTGTCTGAAGTTTTTGGAATAGAGCAGAGAATAGTAAATAGAGCCAGGATAGTAAACCCCTCACTGGAGTGTTGTTCCTAGGTGGGGGCTCCACCCTGACCACGCCCCCAGCCCCTCACTGGGGGATTCTAGCCGGGGCTCCACCCCTGGCCACGCCCTCAAATCATGGATTTAAACACTGAGGTTGTGGTAGAATTCCCAGGCTCGCACACTCATCCTCAGGGACCAGATGGCCTTGATTTGAACGTGTCCTGCAAGGTCCTGAGCAGGGAACCTGCTCTTCATCCCCTGGATGTTGGAAACTCTATGCCAGGGATGTGAGTCCCTTGGGGGTGGAGGGCCTGAGAGAGGGCCCTCATCTAGACAGTGATGTGGAATGATAACTGTGCAGCCATTCCTTAAGAGCGGTGAAATGTGCGGAAGCCTCCTGACTGAGAGCGAAGAGGCCACCAGCTTAATCCTGCAGAGGCAGGCGGATCTCTGGACAGCCAGGGCTACACAGAGACTCTCTCTTGAAAAACAAAACAAAACAAAACAAAACAAAACAAAACAAAACAAAACAAAAAGAGTAAAGAGGCCACAGGGGAGCTCAGGCTTCAGTTCTAGGCCTCTTTGAGATCAAGTTCTCTGGTCTCAAAAATGTGCCAATTCAAGACCCTTGTGGTCCACCAGGTCCCCTGAAGCTGCTCCATCCAGCTCATCAGCTGTAGCTTTGTAGGTTCAGAGGCCTCTGTCACCAGCTGTGACACGCCAGGCTCATGTTTCTTCTTCCTGCAGCTGCTGTCGGGCCTGGGCAGGTGAGGGGCCCTGAAGGGCGTCCCGACTGGGTCACACCAAGCTTTTTATCTTGGTGTATTTCTAGCCCCTTTCAGTTTCCCAGCTCACTTGTTTTCTTTGTTTGTTTTGTTTGTTTATTTATTATGTATACAATGTTCTGCCTGCATGTACAACTTCACAACAGAAGAGGGCACCAGATTCTCATTATAGAAGGTTTGTAAGCCACCATGTGGTTGCTGGGAATTGAACTCAGGACCTCTGGAAGAGCAGACAGTGCTCTTGACCTCTGAGCCATCTCTCCAGCCCTCTTTTTGGAATTTTGAGACAGGGTTTCTCTGCATAGCTCTGGCTGTCCTAGAACTCTCTGTAGATCAGGCTGGCCTCCCACTGAGACATCCACCTGCCTCTACTTCCAGAATGATGGGATCAAAGGTGTGTGCCACCACCACCCGGCTTCCCAGCTTCCTTGGAAGGCTGACACAGGGGCTGAGAAACAGGGAGATTATGTGGACACCTGTTTGTGTGTCTCTAGGAAGAGGAGTTAACTAGGGGTTAACTGTCGAAATCAAGGAGTAGAAGTTTATCTAATATTCTCTCCGTTCATTTCTATTAATTTAGTAAACAGTTGTCAACAACTACTGAATATAATAGCACCAAACATCCAGGTAAGAATCACTGCCCTGCCCAAAAGAATGTGTAAAGCCATCTTGTCCAGCTCAAGAGTAATGTTCCTGCCTAGAATTCCCCAGTGAGCGACTGGGGGCATGGGTGAGGTGGAGCCCTGCCTAGGGTATTTGTGAGGTCCTCAGCATCTCAATAAAATAAAACAGTTAGGGTCTGTGGTCTTCTAGAAAAAAAAAAAAAAAAAAAAAAGGAAATATAGATACCAAAAAAGAAAAGAAATGAAAACACAAGAAAAATTAGTGTTGCCAGGGTCTGGGTGGGAGGGAGGCACAGGCAGAGGACATGGTTTAGGTGATAAAATTCCCTCATCTGACGCCTCATGTTACCTTGAATCTGTCCAAACAACAGGAAGCACTAGGGGACGCTGGGTCTGAGCTCATCAGGAGGCAGTGGCCGGTGGCTTCAGGTGGCGGGCAGCCTGCCTGTGTCCTGGTGGCATGGGGCTTCTCTGGAGCCAACCCATCCATTAATCTTCCCTGCTGGGCAGGGTCAGGTTTCAGGGGGGCCCCAGGCAGATGTTGATCAGAGCAGTTCTGTTTCCCTTAATCCTTGGGGCCTCAGGAACTGTCCCTTCAAGAGGGAACAACAGGCCGGCTGAGGCCACCATCTGTGCAGACCTGCATTGTAAATGCTCCTGGCTGGGGCGGGGGGGGGGGGGTGTCACCATAGCAACACTGAGTAAGGGGCTGAGGGTGCGTGGGTGTCTGCATGCCTGGCAAGGTATGGAGAGGAACTCAGCCAGGCACAATGCTTCTAGATCTTCCTCCTCCTCTTCTTCATACTCATCTTGTTGCTTTTTGACATTTAAAAACATTTTTATTTGTTTTTCTATTCTCTTTTGAGTAGCCCGAGCTGACCTCAAATTCAGTGTGCAGCCAGGGCTAACCTTGAACCCAGAGCTCCTCTACCTAGTACTGGAGGGATCTACCCACTGAGCCCTAGCCCCACCCTTTGCTTGCCGTCAACCCCATGTCCCATTTTGTTTCTAAAGAGATAGTCTCTAAAATTCTTTAGTGCTAGGTAGCTTCAAGCTTCTAAAAAATTCTGTCTGAATTTCCTGAGAGTGAGGATGACACGGTTCAGATACTGCACCAGTCTTAGCTACTGCGTAACTGCAGGGTGGGTGGGGGTGACCATTGAAAGCCTTCCTTCACGCTGGGCAGTGGTGGGGCATGCCTTTAATCCAGCTAATCCAGCGCTAGGAGGCAGAGGCAGGAGAATCTCTGAGTCTGAGACCAGGCTGATTTACAGAGTTCCAGCACAGCCTGGGCTACACAGATAAACCCTGTCTTGAAACAAAACAAAACAAAAACCTCCACTCACTGGTGTCTGCCTACACCCATGTTTTTATGACACAGTTATAACTGCAGACCTGGGTCTCCCATAGGGAGGAAGTAGATCCATGAGGCTTTGCTGTAATCAAAGTTCCCCCAGGGAAGGAGAGAGTCTGTAACAGCAAGGCAGACAAGACTGAGAGAAAAGCTGAGTGGTGGCCCACACCCATCCTTCCAGCACTGGAGAACTGTGGCAGGAAGGCTTCAAATATGAGACCAGAGCTACAGAGCAAAGCCCCTCTATCAAAGAGTAAAAATACATGTGAGGGAGGTGGCTGCGTGGCTGAAGAACTTGCTGTGCACGTGTGAAGGACTGAGCACCATCAGCAGTTTCTAGACTTCAGGACTTGCTGTACATGGGAGTCCCACTGCTGAGGAGGTTGAGATAGACCTTGCTGGCCAGACAGGCCAGTGGCAGCAGCCAGCCCCAAGTTTAGTGGAGACTCTGAGCCAAAACATCATGTGAGGAACATGTCAGCCTTTGGACCGCACTTGTGGGTGGAGTCTCTCCTCCGCACACATGCAGAAGGGGAAAATGTAAGAAAAGAGAGAGAGAGAGGCAGGTGGTGGTGGCGGCTCACGCCTTTAACGTCAGCACTTGGGGACAGAGGACAGTGGATCTGTATGAGTTCCAGGCCAGCCTGGTCTACAGAGTGAGTCCCGGGCCAGCCTGGTCTACAGGGTGAGTCCCGGGCCAGCCTGGTCTATAGAGTGAGTTCTGGGCCAGCCAAAGTTACGCACAGCACAGAGAAACCCTGTCTTAAACCCCCCCCCCCAAGAATACAAGTGAAGGGGCTGGAGAGATGACTCAGAGGTGAAGAGCACTGGCTGCTCTTACAGAGGTCCTGAGTTCAATCCCCAGCACCCACAGGGTGGCTCCCAACCATCTGTAATGAGTTCTGGTGCCCTCTTCTGGAGTACAGGCACACATGCAGGCAGAACACTATATACATAATAAAAAAAATCTTTAAAACAAAAAAGCAAAACAAAACAAACAAACAAAAAAGAGAATAAAAGTAAAAATAAATATAAAATGAGGTGAAACAGCACCTTGACAGAAGCACATGTGTGAATTCAGAGCTTCTTTATGATGGCCAGACAAGGGCTTGTCTGAGGACGCAAAGTTCTTGATCTAGGAAACATCTGGCTGACGAAGTCCATCCTCAAAATGATTGCGACTCCACCCTGAAGGAAGTTGGGGTGGGAGGCCGGGGTGAGGGTGCTTGCTGCAGAATGAGATCCATTCCTGGGACCCGCATAGTGGGAGAGAGAAGCAGTTCGTCGGAGTTCCAGATGTGCACCATGGAACGCGTGGGCGTGGGCGCACACACCTCTCTCTATGCATGTATGTATTCGTGTGTGCTGGGATGGAACACAGGACCTCAGAAATGTAAAAGAAGGAATTTTCCAAAAAGCCTTCCCTCAGCCTCAAAATAATTCTCCAGCTGGGCAGCGGCGGCTCGCGCCTTCAATCCCAGCACTGGGGAGGCAGAGGCAGGTGGATCTCTGAGTTCAAGGCCAGCCTAGTCTGCAGAGTGAGTTCCAGGACAGCCAGGGCTGCACAGAGAGACCCTGTCTCTGGAAATAAAAAAAATAAAAAAGAACAAAATTCTTCAAAAGTTTAAAACCAGAGTTTGAAATGTGAACCCCAGGAACACAAGCTGTCTGCTGACCTCTACATGTGTTCTGTGTCTGTGCGCGTAAATACAACTCATAATTCGAGGGAGATGACTTAGTTGCTCTTTGGGAGATTGCAAGGCTCTTGGTTCAGATCCGAGAAGAGAGGTATGGGAGGAGAGAAAGATGAAGGAGAGCCATGTAAGTTTACACAGGAGATGGCTAGAAGGGACAGGGACAGCTGAGCAGAGCTTAGACCTTGCAGGTGCCTCTCCAGGGCCTCACCCCAGTCTCCACAGCTGCTGGCTGCAGCCCCTCCTCCCATGCTTGGCCAGGCCTTTCAGCTGCATCGCCTTGGCGGGCAGGAGCATACAAGCCTGAGTGTGAATCATCCCCACCAAGCTACAGAGGTGGCTATGTAAGCCAACATGGGTGAGGTGCCACACGCCTCTCTTCCCGTGCTGAGGAGGCTGAGGCAGGAGGATCACAAGTTCAAAGCCAGCCTGGGCTACATCGTGACAGGCAGTGACTGTGGGTCAGGACAGAGCACTCACCCAGCAATCACCAAGTTCCCTCCCCAGTCCTACATTAAATCCAGCTCAGTGGCAAAAAGCCTGAAGCAGGACAATCATAAATTTGAGGCCAAACCGAACTACAAACCAGGACCCTGACTCAAAACAGAACAAAAATCTCCAGAGCCCCACTTCCACGCTACCCTTCTGTGAGGCTTCGTTTCCCACAAACGTCAGCCTCCCCATGTAGAATTTGATTTTATTCTTAAAATTCCTTAATTCTTCAGACTTTTTAAAGTTTCTCTGTCCCGGCAGCGGCACACGCCGGGTATCCCTAACCGTTGGATGCTCAGTAATGAGGCAGGGGTGATCCTCACGAGACTTCGCAGGCCACAGCGACTGACCCCCGCCCCATCGGGAAACGCTTACATATAATTTTTGGACAGATTCCAGACTTTTATTCTGAAGCCGAAGCCCCAACCTATGAGGTAATCCTTGGAGCTTCATTTAGGAAGATTCCTATTGGTCCACCGGCCAAGCCCCGCCCAGGGTTCCCTGTGCCCCGCCTTCCCCTCAAGAGCATAAAAGTGCAACGTTGGGCCCTGAGCAGCCAAGGGACACCTGCAGCTGCCTCTGAGCAGGAACGGGTGCACCGGGGGAGGGGAGAGGGGACCACGGGGACGCTGCAGGTTGGCACACCTTCCAGAAGGCCAGCTGGGCTCTTTGGGAAGTCAAGAGAAGCCAGGGCTGTCTTCCTGGGATGTGGAAACAGGTGAGATGCTCGCGCCTCCTGTCCCCTCCTGGAACTCCCTGGGACGATGGGAAGGGATTAAAACCGAAGATGGGTCGCTGGAAGGCAGGACAGACACAAGGAGCAGGGCATCCGGGCCGAAGGCGGAAGCTGGGCGCCTGCTCTCGCGCCCGCCCACCCTGGAGGAATAGCTAATTATGTTTCAGCACCGGAGCTGAGGACAGCGCCATCCGGCTGAGGGACAAGGAGCGGAGCTGGGCTTCAGCACCCGGAGCCCTGACAGCTCCTAGCGGGCCACAGAGGAGAGTCGGCACCGGACGTGGAGTACCAAGCTCTCAGCACCCAGGTTCAGGGACAGCCTTGGGGTCTGTCCAGGAGGAACATGTGCAGGGAAGAGGTGGCCTGAGACCTCTAACGGTTCTGGACACTTCTTTACGGAGGGATTTTTTTTTTTTTTTTTTTGAGACAGTTTTTTCCACGTAGTCTTCTGGGCTGTCCTGGAACTCTCTATCTGGTCCAGGCTGGCCTCGAACTCAGACTATGGGAGAAACATCCTGTTAAGAGGCTGATATGAGTGTTACTGGCTGAACTGATGTCCTGAGTGTAGCGGCGAGGAGGCAGCCAGCCTCAAGCCAAGTTTGTACCTCCCCCTTTGAAAAAGGGTCTCTCTCTAATTATATACGTGTGTGTATAATGTCTATGTATTATATATGTATAACTATGTATAGATATGTTATTGTTTGAAAACAGTCTCGTGTAGACCAGGCTGGCTTTGAACTCCTTGTGTAACCTCATCCTTCTTCCTCCCCCTCCTGAGTGCTGGGGTGACAAGTGTGCGCCCCTCATGCCTGGATCACTAAATCCCACATTGGCGATGCTCCGGGATGTGGGTTGGATGGTTTTGAGAACAGGTCTCCCTCTGTCGGGAGAATGGAATTGGAAGGGAGGCTCAGGCACGGTAAGATGAGCTTGCTTTGCTCAACCTCCAGCACAGGGAGAGAAGCACTGGAGGGGTGGACCTGGTGCAGGAGGACAAGGACCAGGAGCTGAGCTCATGAGCCAGTGCTCTGTGGAAGACTTGTGATTTTGTTGTTCTGATCTGATATGACAACAAGTCACAGCCAGCCTCATAGCGCAGACTCCCACCACCTTTTCTCCTGAACACACAGTCTGCTGGGGGCGGGAAACTGGAGAGGGAGGAGGTCTGTCACGGGCAGGGGAGGGTGTCTAGCAAGGTGACAGTCCTGGAAGAGTGCAGTGATGGTTCACACGTGCTATTGGCCTGTCTCTCAAACATCTCTATAGGACTGGACAGGAGATACAACCTCAAGGCCCTGGGCCCCCTCACCATGCTCCTTTGGAGACTCAAATAGGGAATGGTGGGCCAGCAAAGCGACTCAGAGGGTGGAGGGTGCAGCAGAGTCAGGGAACCTGGGTTGAATCCCCAGGTCCTACATGGTAGAATAGAGCCAACTTTTGCAAGTTGTCTTCTGACCGCCACACATGTCCCATGACAAACGTGTTCCCACACACAAAGAAATAAACACATAAAACTTCTTTTTAAGACAGTGCTTTGCTGTGCAGCCCTCGCTGTCCTGGAACTCACTCTGTAGACCAGGCTGGCCTCAGACTCAGAGATCATCTGTCTCTGCCTCCAAGTGTGGGATTAAAGGTGTGTGCCACCACCAGGAATAAGTAAAACTTTAAAAAGAGGAATCGGCGTCGAAGGTGCTTCTAGAGAACCCCGAAGTTACTTTTTTTCTTGTGTTCCTTTCTCCCTTCTCCCCACTGTGTCTGAGTCGTTTGTTTGTTTGTTTGTTTTAGGAGACAGGGTTTTTGTCTGTGTAACAGCAGAGCCCTGGCTGTCCTGGACTCACATCCTAGCCCAGGCTGGCCTGGAGCTCACAGAGATCTCCTGCCTCCGCCTCCAAGCATTGGCAAAAAAGTGTGCTCCAGCACCCCTGGCCCACCCCGCTGTGAGACAGTATCACCTGTAGTCCTGGCTCTCCTCTAAGGCTGAATGCAGCCAAGGATGGCCTTGAACACTGGGCCTTCTTGCCTCCAGCCCCTCAGAACCAGGCCCAGTGTACATGGTGCTGGACTCAGAATTTCAAGCACGCTGCCTGGGCACTGTACCCACAGAGCCCAGCCCAGATAAGAGGGTCTTTTCACTAAAACTTCTGTGCCCCCACCACACACCAACCACTAGCTGCACGATTGATCCCAGGAAAATGTGCTCTTGTGTCTGGCCAGTGGTGACATCCTTAACACGAATCACCCGTCATCTGTGACATCCTATTGCAGTCTCTAACCATCCCCCACCGTGGGATTCTCCCCAGCTGTCCCAGTGTGCTTCCTGATGCTGTGATGAAGACCATGACCCAAAACGACCTGGGCAGGAAAGGGTTCATCTAGCTTAAAGTGATGGTCACGCCCCATCACTGAGAGAATTCAGGGCAGGAGCCTAGAAGCAGAGGCTGATGCCGAGGCCGTGGAGGGCACTGCTCGCTCCCCATGGCTTGCTCAGCCTGTTTTCTTATAGAGCCCAGGACCACCAGCCCAGGGATGGCACCGCCCACCATGGGCTGGGCTCTCCCCCATCAATCACTAATGAAAATGCCCTACAGTTGAGGGTCCTGCTTCCTGTGTCAAGCTGACAAAGAACACAGCCACACGGCAGCGCAGCGGACTTTGCCCAAGAAGTTTCCTCCGTTGGGATTGCTCGTTTCCCTCAAATAACCTCCCAGAGGCAACTCTGCTTTTTCCAGGCTTCAGCTCCTTGGGGAACCTTCCTGTTACCTCAGCAGGCAACTAGGGCAAGACTTTGCTAATATCTTCCGACTCCTGAGAAGGCCTCTTGATGGCAGAAAGGACTGCTACTCTCAAACAACGTTTACAGATCTCTTCTGGGGGATTATAGGCGGGGTTCCACCCTGACCACGCCCTCGGCACCTCACTGGGGAAGTATAGGTGCCGCTCCACCCCTGACCACGCCTCCCCGGCACCTCACTGGGGAATTCTAGGCGGGAGGGGGGATTCCACCCCTGACCATGCCTTTGGCCTCTCACTGGGGTTCCCTCACATAGGGCTCAAACCACGGCCCAAACCCAGTCACAGGGAAAAAAGACCAAGAAGAATTTCAGATGAGACCTGCGGTTTCATGGGCAGAGGCTCTATTGGTGAATCATACTTTCAGCTTTTATTTTATAATTTGTTTTTGTTTGTTTGTTTGTTTGTTTGTGACAAGATATCACTATTTAGACTAAGCTGGCCTGGAACTCAGAGACCCACCTGTCTCTGCTTTGCCTCCAGACTGCTGGCGTTAAAGATTTACCACCCCCAAGCCATGCCCCACCTCACCCACCCCCATGCCTGGTTTCTCTTTTATGTCTGGAGGACCTCATGCTATTGTGCCCTGGATGGCCTTGAGCTCAGGATCTTCCTGTCTCTGCTTCCCCATAATCTAGGGTGATGATCTGTGATGCCAGGCCTGCTGCTGTGTCTCCCAGGTACCCAGCCCAGCACACGGTATTCAATGGGTGCTCAATAAATGTGTGTTGAATCCACAGAGGTGTAAAATAATACAGCCACACAGGCATCAGTAAACAAAACCCATCTGTTCGCTGTCCACACTGTGATTCCTGTCTGGGGCTCTGTGAGGGAGCAGCTGCTGAGGGCCAGGTGTCTCCTGGGGGAATAGAATTAAATTTCTGGATACTCAGGGGCAGGCCAATGAAAGAACAGCCCCAGGGGAGAGGCGGTCTGCATTTGTTAGCAATTAGGAGACATGGGGTCTGCATTTGTTAGCAATTAGGAGACATGGATTCCTCGTTAGCTGGGCAGGCACTGTCTTCCTCCTTTACCCAGAGGAGAACAGAGTCTCCTCTCTCCAGGGAGTCCTTCCTCAGTGGGTCCATTAACAAGCTGAGAGAATACGATTAAAAGATGCCTAGATGCCAGAGGTGCTTATGGATGGGGCCTTTGATGTCTGGGTTAAATCCCTCAGCCAGAGACTTTCACATATATTGAGCATCCCAGGGAGTGAGGGACAAGGAACCAGTGTCCGCGACCGTGTGTCACAAATTCTGCCTTGCTTTTCTGTCTTTTTCCCCTTTCTTTCTTTCTCTTTTCTTTTCTGTTTTGTTTTGAGAGGTTTCTTTGTTTTCCTGGCTGTCCCAGAACATACTCTGTAGACCAGGCTGGCCTCAACCTCAGAGCTCCACCTGCCTCTGCCCCTGAGTGCTGGGATTAAAAGCGTGCACCACCACCCGAATGCCCTGCATCTCTTGTACTCACCCCAGAGTTCTCCTTTGGCTGGAACCCTCGGGCTTGGGAAGTGGGCACTGCCCTGGTTAGGTTTTGTCAACTTGACAGCCAGAATCACTGGGGAAGAGGGAGCCCCAGCAGAAAAAATGCCACCACTGCTTTGGCCTGTGTTTCCTTGACCTGATACTGATTGGTGCGGGGTGTCCCAGCCACGGTGGGCGACGCCACCTGGGTAGGTGGGATAGAAAGGCAGGCTTCGCCAGCCCTGGGGCCCAAGAACTAGCCGTGTCCTCCATGGCCTCCACGTCAGCTCCTGCCCTGAGGTCCCTCCTCGATGGACTCTTACCGTGTCAACTCTTTCTCCCTTGGGTTGCTCTGGCTGTGTGCTGCCCGGCCTCACACAGCCCCAGTTCATACCGAGCACCGTATAAGCTGGGTGTGTGGCCGTGACGCCCACATCTGTCATCTCAGCACTCAGGAAGTCAAGGAGGAGGGTCCAGAGTTCTGGCAGGCTTCAGCTACTTGAGTAGGAGACCAGCCTCGGCTACATTAGACTGTCTTCAAAACAAAAAGAAGTGTTGGAACACACACCTTTAATCCCAGCCCGAGTGAGGGAGGCAGAGGCAGGAGGATTTCTGTAATGACAATTCTGGAATTTTGGTTTCTTAAACAAAACAAAACAAAACAAATATTATAAGAATATGTTTTTGTTTTAACCCCAGGTGTGGGCTCTGAGACTACATTGGCAGCAGCTAACTATGGTTTGCCTCGGGCCCTACCACAGGCATGGTTTTGCCAGCTGCAGATAAGTTTCTGTGATGTGTGACATTTGAAATTCTGGAAACGTTAATGAGGGTATAGAAATGCTACTGCCCTGATAGGTGGGGTTGGTGGTTGGTGGTCATTTGGGGAGGCTGCTTTGTGGTTTGTTAGTAGCCGTGCTCAAAGAAAAAACAAGAAGGAAGAAATTAGATTCAGAGATCTCTATCTCTCTCCCATCTATCCTTCCTTCTCTCCTCTCTAATGATAGGGTTGAAACCAGGGAGATACAGAGGGGGAAAAGAAGAACCCCACAGTAGCAAAGACCAGCTACAGATCACTGTGAGTTCAGGACCAGCCTGGTTTACAGAGAGAGTTCCAGTATAGCCAGGGATATACAGAGAAACCCTGTCTTGAAAAACAAAAACAAAAGAAAGAAAAAAAAAAAGAAAAGCAGAGGGCAGTAAGATGGCCCGGTGGGTAGGCAGACATGTGGGTCCAAGCCTGTCGACTGAGTTTGATCTGATGCCACATGGTGAAAGGAGAGAAGGGCGGCTCTCCCGCCGCTACATGTAAATCTAGCAAGAGACTCCGGGAAGGGTCTGCAGACCTGGCTCAGTGGTCAGAGCACTGGCTGCTCTTCCCAAGAACCCGCCTTCCACTCCCAGCACCCACATGCCAGCTCACTACTGCCTGTTCCAGGGCTCTGACGCCCCCTCCTGGGTTCCATGGACACCTGGCACTCACAGGACGCCCAGACAGACACACGTGCAGGCAGTTCATCCGTACACATGGAGTACTAAAGATGAAGAGGTGATCTTCCTCAAGAGTGGTGACCCCAGGCCTCTGCGCATTTGCACAGCTGTGAGGCTAGTCCAGGGTCCGCCCTGTGCCAGCGTTTTCTCCTTGGATCTCACTGAAGCCCCACCAGCTTCGGGAGGGACCGACACAGCTCTCCTCGGTCCCGGTCTTGCTCACTGTCATGGGGAGTGTGAGGGAAGTATCCAGTGTGTGTGGATTCATGTGGCTTTGCAGGTGCAGCTCAGGCCCAGCGCTGGCATTGAGGCCTCGGGCGCTGCCCGCCTTCTGATTTACGTTTGTCTGGTCATTTACACGCTGGGTGTGCATGTGCATTGCAGCCGTGCCCTCATGCGAGTCCCACTGCTTGTGGGGTTCAGTTCTGTCTGTCTGTCTGTCTGTCTGGGGATTAAACGCAGGCCATCAGGCTTAGTGGCAAGCTCCCCCTACCGGCTGAAACACCTCAGTAGCCCCTTTCTCACTTGAGACAGTTATTCCAGGGTGGCCCAGAAAGTTCACAAGATAAGGGCCAGCCTGGGCTCCATGTCAATGTCCTGGGATCATCAGGGTTCCTTAAGGACCTCAGCACAGACCCCGAAACAACAGGGCTCGTCTTTGTGGGTCACAGCCCTGAGCAGTATTGCACTCGCCACTCTGTCAGGGCGCAGACCTCCTGCCCTAGGGCCCTGAATGAGAACTCCCTGCAGTTCCTCTTGTCTTTCTTGCTCACTGGACAGGGCTCTACCCTTGATTCCCCACCAGCCAAAGGGAGGGGGGACGGAGTGTCACATGGCCAAGATGGGAAGAAATGCTGGTCACTGATGTCACTAAAGGCAGCGGTGGGCTGGCTAGGGAGAGTGGGACAGCTTCTGAGAGGCGGGGAGCTGTTTCTGTTGCTCATGTCCATTCAGAAAGACAGCAGCTGTGGGGCTCCTGTGACTTCCCCAGGCACTGGCTTTGACCAGCTCTGCAGGGGAGGGAGTGTGATTGCCCCCAGGGCAGCACTGACCACTACTGCACCGGCATAGCATCTGCCTCCCGAGAGCACACTGAAGCCCCAAGGACCGGTGAGTGTGAGTGCCCACACCTGAGGGGTCAAAGGGCAACACGCTGGGATTAGGGAGCTCCTTCCCTGCAGCAACCAGTTTTACCCTTTGAGCCATTTTGTTGGCCCCAAACTTCTCTCTCCCTCCCTCTTCCTCTCTCTCAACAGGGTTTCTCTGTGTAGCCCTGGTTGTCTTAGATCTCACTTTAAGGAGCAGATTGTCCTCAAACTCACAGAGATCTGCCTGCATCCGCCTCCTGAATGCTGGGATTAAAGGCATGTGCCACCGCTGCCTGGCTTCAAACTATTTTTTAAATTATATTTTAGCCAGATGTGGTGGTGCCTTTAATCCCAGCACTGGGACCGAAGAGGCAGGCAGATTTCTGAGTTCCAGGACAGCCATGGCTATACAGAAAAACCTTGTCTCAAAAAAAAAAAAAAAAAAAAAAAAAAAAAGAAAAAGAAAAAGAAAAAAAGGAGGAGGAGGAGGAGAAAAGAATAGTTTGTTTTATTGAGACAGGTTCTCACTCTGTAGTCCAGGCTAGCTCAGACTCACAGAGATCCTCCCTGCTTCCTCCCTGCTTCAGTCTCCCAAATCTATAGCTGAAAAAAGTGATAACAGACAGATTCACTGTCTGGGAGACAGTGAGATAGACATTTTGACTGTGAGAATCAGGCAATGTGTAGTTCTGGATGATCAATGTCAGCTACCACAAACATGTACATTTATTGTTTGTCATTTGTTTTTGGTTTGAGGCAGTATCAGGAAGCACAGGTCAGCTTTAAATTCCCTATGAAGCTGAGGCTGACCTTGAACTCCTAATTCCCCTGCTGATGACAGGTGTGTGTCCAGCATGCCTGGCTTGTGTGGTGCTGAGACTTGGACCCAGGGTTTTGTCCATACCAGGCAAAGTTCTCTACCCACAGAGCTATAGCCCTAGCCTGTGTGTTTGTTCATTTGGTTTTGGTTTTGTTTTGAGACAGGGTTTCTCTGTCTGTGTCCTGGACTCACTCTAGATCAGAGCTGGCCTCGAACTCACAGAGATCCACTTGCCTCTGCTTTCCCAAGTGCTGGGATTAAAGGCATGTGCTGCATCTGGCTGGCTTTTTTATTTTTATTTTTTTAATACTGCTTTCCTAATACTGCTTTCCTTGTTTTATTTTCAGTCCATGTTTCACTTTGTAGCCCAGGCTGGCTGAGAACTCATGATCCTCCCACCCCATCTTTCCAAGCCCTGGGATGACAGATGGGTTCCACCCAGTAGGCCTTTTATTTATCTATTCATTTTGATTTTTGAGACAGGATTTCTCTGTGTAGCCCTGGTTGTCCTGGACTCACTTTGTAGACTGGGCTGGCCTCGAACTCACAGAGATCTGTCTGTGCTTGGCTCCCAGAGTGCTGAGATTACAGGACTGCATCCCCCCACCCCCATCCCCCACTAGGTCTTAAGGCTTGCAGGCTGTCCATGGAAACTGAGAGTGTCCACGCCTGGCACTTCCTTTCCTGGGCTGTTGCTCTCTGAGCCTCTTTACGCCCGGGTCACAGGCCAGGGTTTTATCCCGGTAAGCCAGGCTATGAGGAGCTAAGACCGTTTGCCATCACCATCCTGCCTTTTCCTTCCTTCTGTCCATCCCTCCCTCCCCAACCCGTCATGCTCACAAGCACACACCCCAACCCTCCTGTCTGGTCAGCAGGTTCAAGGCTTTCCTCTGCATCTTCTAGCCTGCCATGCACCCTCCCCTTCCTCGAAGCTGAGTAGCTGAGTTAGCAGAGAATTGCCTATTTAAGCCATTTTAAAGGACAATTACCAGTCCACAGTCTCATTCGCAATGTTCTGCAGCCATCACCACATCCGAATTCCAGAATGTTCCCTCTCCCTACAGAGGACCCCGAGCAGCTTGTGGCCCAATTCTGTGAGGTCCTTTGCTACCTTCCACACTTCTAACAGCCTAGTGTTCCCTGACTTCATGCTCTCTATTTGCTTGTTGAGATACAGTGTCTCAGTGTAGCCTAGGCTGGCCCATCCTGGCCTCAGCATCTGGGGTGATGGGATTATGAACCTATCTACTGCATAACAGGGATGAGGCCTCTCTGACTTCCCCAGCAGGCACGCTGACACACAGACATGTGAGCAGGGGCTTGGGTGGCGACTCCAGCTGTACGGCCAGGACGGCTCAGAGACTTAGCTGAGCCTCCAGGACCCTGAGGGTCTCCGCTACCCGCTTGGAATCTGCTGTATGCATCATCTGGAATTTTATCTGGGAGATAGAATGCCGTTTAAAAGTTGAGTGACATTCCCCACTCCCCCAACCCACCCCACCTCCACACCTCAGCCCCCCGGCCCCCAACCCCTGCTCAGCAACCACAGAGATCACCTCCCCAGGGAGAGTTGGAGCTGCCCAGAGAGCCTTGCCCACTTCCTGCTTCTTCAGAGGTCCTTCAGAACTGAGTGGCTTTGGTTTCCATGGCAACAGGCAGGCTGCGGCAGAAGGGAAGTGGCTCCCGGAGCTTCCTCCCCTCCCATAAATGCTTCTGCCAGCGACTCTGTCGAGCGCTGCACCTGAGGGCCGGGCGACGCCCACCGGACACCTCTGAGTGCGTGCTGCTTCCTGGCCCCGAGCACACTGGGAGCAAGACCCTGGCCTATCCTGATGAAGTCAAGGCAGGGCAACTACACGCGCCGCTGGATGTGGCTAGCATCCTTCCCTCGGGGTGGGGGTGTTGGGGGCGTAACTCTGAGGAAAGTAAACCTCTTAACTTTTTACCACCCCTCCCCCCCATGAATTTATGGCACTTTCTCTGGGCTTTCCAAGTGATCATGGAGGCTGCTGCCCCCTGCTGTCCACGGCGGGGACTGCACCCACCTTTGGCTTTTAGGGAGCCGTCCTATGGCATCTAGCGCTGGGCCTGGTGGAGCCTAACTGTAATTCCAGTTCTAGGCAGTTCTAGCCCAGTGCTGGAGACGACAGGCGTGAGCCATATCCTAGTTTTCCGAAACACGCTGGCAACAAACCCTATGAGGCTTCTGCTCCTGACCGCTATGATTAGCACCTGCTTTTCCTCCATTTCTTTGCTGCTGCGGGGCCTATAGCACCTAGTCTCCCCAGAGCTTGTTGATCTCCCTGTAGATTCAACCTTCTCCGCCTGACCCAAAACTAGCTATTGTGTAAATACTGTGTCTGTGATTGTTTTGTTGCATCCTGTATGGACTGTAGGCAGAGAATATATCCGGAGGCAGAGGCAGGTGGGTAGGTGGGTCTCTGTGAATTCAAGGCCTGCCTGGGCTACATAGTAAGACCTTTCCTAAAACAAAACAAAACAAAAAAAAGAAAGAAAGAAAAGAAAAGAAACAGGACGATCTACCTGTCCAGATTCAACATAGTGTTTTTTGGGGGGAAAGGTGGTCTAAACAGGGTTTCTCTGTGTAGCCCTGGCTGTCTTGGAACTCAAGCTCCTGGCTGGCCTCAGGCTCACAGAGATCTGCCTGCCTAGGCCTCCTGAGTGCTGGGATTAGAGACATGTGTTACCTGTTAGCCTGCTTCTGGGTTGCCTAGTAACCTATGATGTCATCATGTGTCCCCTGCCAGGGGTGTGGCAGATACACCTGGCAGATTCGGGCACGAGCTATATAAAAAGACCAACACACTGCCTGGGCTCCCTCTCTCCTGCTCCCTCCCTATTCTGTTGGGGCACCCCTCCCCCTACCATGTCTCTCTCCCTCTCTCTTTCTCCTTCCCTCTCCTCTCCATCTCCAGCCAATAAACCTCTTCTACATGATATCTGCTGTGTGCATGATTTTCAAGAAAATAACACTACCACTTTCCCTACTATTTTTTCTTTTCCTTTTTTGAGACAGGGTTTCTCTGTGTAGCCCTGAGCTGTCTTGGAACTAACTCTGTAGACCAGGCTGGGTTCGAACTCAGAGATCCACCTGCCTCTGCCTTCCGAGTGCTGGTACTAAAGGTGTGAGCCATCACTGCACAGATACATACACACACATACACACAGACATACATACACACATACACATACATACATATACATACATACATACATACATGGGTGTACCATGTATATATTTTGTTCATTAAGTACCCTGTAAAGGCCCCTGCGGGAGCCCTGGCAAAGCTCTCACTCTGTGTCTTTCATGGCTGGTGCACATGGCTCAGCCGTGACTCCACATGAGAAGTGGTGGTTAGGGGTTCGGAAGTGGCTTATGGCTAATCACGCCCAGTGGTGTACGGGTGGCAGGTGAGCAAGAGCGTGTCCACGCATGGCGGGTGATGTCCACAGCTGAGGAAACAGGGAGAGCAGACAGACTGAGGCACAGACACCAGGACACAGACAGTGCCTGGAGTGTCCCCACGCACAGGCCCGAGTGTGTCTCCTCTTAGCGGCCTCCCTGAAGGGTGGAGGAAGCACAGAAAAGCAATTCATATTGAAAACAAAGAAAAATAACTAGTGAGATTGTCAGGCAGGCCTGCTGTCAAGCCTGATGACCTGAGTTCGGTCCCCAGGTCCCACATGGTGGAAGATGAGGCCTCCTAAGAGTTGTCCTCTGATCTCTATATGTGTGCTGTGGAGCACATGTTTGCACACACAATAATATAAATTAAAACTACATTTATTTTTTTTCATTCCCTGTGTGTGTGTGTATGTGTGTGTGTGTGTGTGCGCGCCCGTCTGCCACGAAGCATGTATGGATGTCGGAGGAACCCTTGGGAATCAGGTCTCATCTTCCATCATTCGGGTCCTGAAGCTGACGTCTGCCTGAGCTACGTGAACTCCTACTTCAAACTAATGACTTTAAGAAGTCATTGAGGGGGGCGGCTGGAGAGATGGCTCAGAGGTTAACAACACTTGCTGTTCTTCCAAAGGTTCTGAGTTCAATTCCCAGCAACCACATGGTGGCTCATAACCATCTATACTAAGATCTGGTGTGCAGGCAGAATGTTGTGTAAACAATAAAAAATAAAATCTTTAAAAAAAAAAAAAAAAAAAAAGGAAGTCATTGAGGGACTGGAGCGATGGTTCAATAGTTACTCGCATCCACACGGCGGCCCACACAAGTAATTCCAACTGCAGGGGACCTGACGACCTCTGCTGGCCTTGTCGGATAAGGCTCACATATGGCTGACAAACGTGCTTTAAGGGGGAAAAAAAAAATCGGCACTGTTTAAGGTTTCTCCAAAAAGGCTAAGCGCGACTGGATCTGCGTCTATCACTGGGCGCGCGCCCCCACTGCTCAGCAGGCCCTTCGGATAGGCAGCCCTCGCTCCCCGCAGGCTAGCCGAGGTTTCACATAGCTCCGGATTGGCTGCGAGACTCTTTCCAAACCCGCTGGGAAACCTAGCGTGAGCTGGGAAACCTAGCGTGAGCTGGGAAACCTAGCGTGAGGAGCGTGAGGATGCCCGGTCATTTCCTGTTGCGTCACTACTTTGGCCAGTGTTGCCTTAGGCGAAGAAATGCTTTTATTTACATGCTGGCGCGGATGTCGCAAGGCCCTCTGGGAAATGTAGTCCTCTGCCGGCTTCATGGGTTCCTGCGTGCTCCGCGGTAATACGTAACAGGAAGTACGTAATCAGCTGCCCGAATTGCGCAGAGCCCTTCAAAACCTTACGTACAGCTTTACATGATGGGAAATATGAGCTTTTAAAGCTACATCCAGCTACGAGGCACCTCGCCGGAGTTCTCGGAGCTGGAGCGTGGATTTCTAACTGTTCTCGTTGGGACAGTAGCGCCCTTACCCATATTTCCTACCGTTCCATGTTAATGCCCGTAGAGCCTTGCATGACGGAACTGCAGCCCTTTTTTCTGCCCCCATGTTCCGTAATTGAAAATAAAATTCCCCCCATGCCCTGGTTTGCAGTTGGCCTCGGAAATGTAGCCCTTAATGTCTGGCCGTACGCCTGCGTCTACTGCGTATGTCAGCATGAGGAAGCACATCCTTAAATTTCCCGCGGTTCCAGGAGTCCGGAGACCACACCTCTGGCCGACAATTCTGATGCGAAATGTCATTCCTTGGGAGGCAGGCGCTTGCTTTTTCTATAGTCTCTGCCGAAAATGCGTCATCAAATACCTAGGCTCACACACAGCTTTAGAGCCTTGCATGACAGGAATTGGAAACTGAGAGAGTCTCTGAGAAATATCCTTCTGAGAACCGAGCGCGAAGGTGCTTCCTGCAGGCTCCGCCTTATACTCACTACCAGGAAGTGCGTCACTAAATTTCCCAGGGTCGCACTGACCATTGGCTTCGCTTGGCGCAGATGGCTGTCAGCTCTCGCTATGCCTTTCGGGAAATGTGGTCTTTTTGCCCCTCTGATCTGCCGGTAGCTCCTGTCGGGCGCTCGCTCGTGGGACCCCATTTCCCAGCATGCCTGCGCACACTCCGTCCGCGCCCCGTAGCGGCGGCCATTTTGTTCCTCCTGGAGGCCCGCTAAGATGGCAGCGGGGGAGAAGGTGAAGGTTGTCTCCGGCGATCGGCGGCCCGGCTAGAGCCGGCAGCGTGCCTTCCAGCATGGACCTGCACACGGCAGTGTACAATGCGGCGCACGACGGCAAGCTGCTGTTGCTGCAGAAGCTGCTGGCGGGCCGCGGGCGCGAGGAGCTGGACGAGCTGCTGGGTGAGGTGGCGGGCGGCGGCACCCCGCTGCTCATCGCAGCGCGCCGCGGACACCTGGACGTGGTAGAGTACCTGGTGGACCACTGCGGCGCCAGCGTAGAGGCGGGCGGCTCCGTGCACTTCGATGGCGAGACTATCGAGGGCGCGCCGCCGCTCTGGGCAGCGTCAGCAGCGGGCCACCTGGCCGTGGTGCGTAGCCTGCTGCGCCGAGGCGCCTCGGTCAACCGCACCACGCGCACCAACTCCACGCCGCTGCGCGCCGCCTGTTTCGACGGCCACCTGGACGTGGTGCGCTACCTGGTGGGCGAGCACAAGGCGGACCTGGAGGTAGCCAACCGCCACGGCCACACGTGCCTCATGATCTCCTGCTACAAGGGCCACCGCGAGATCGCGCGCTACCTCTTGGAGCGCGGCGCGCAGGTGAACCGACGCAGCGCCAAGGGCAACACCGCCCTACACGACTGTGCCGAATCAGGCAGCCTGGAGATCCTGCAGCTGCTGCTGGGCTGCCATGCTCGCATGGAACGCGACGGATATGGTATGACCCCGCTGCTGGCCGCCAGCGTCACCGGACACACCAACATCGTAGAGTACCTCATCCAGGAGCAGCCCGGCCACGGACAGCTCTCAGGGCCAGAGCTGCCCGGGGAAGTTTCCTCCCTGGGGCCAGGCAGCCGTTGTGCCACCCCGGAGGAAGCAGAACCTTACGAGAGCTGCTGCCCCACTAGCCGGGAAGCAGCTGTAGAAGCCTTGGAGCTGCTGGGCGCCACCTATGTGGATAAGAAAAGGGATCTGCTTGGAGCGCTGAAGCACTGGAGAAGGGCTATGGAACTCCGCCACCAGGGTGGGGACTACCTTCCCAAGCCAGAGCCCCAGCAGCTGGTTCTGGCCTATGACTATTCCAGGGAGGTGACCACACCCCAAGAGCTGGAGGCCCTCATCACAGATCCGGATGAGATGCGGATGCAGGCCCTGCTGATAAGGGAGAGGATCCTGGGCCCCTCACATCCTGACACTTCATACTACATACGGTACCGGGGTGCCGTCTATGCGGACTCCGGAAATTTCGAGCGCTGCATCCGTCTGTGGAAGTATGCCTTGGACATGCAACAGAACAACCTGGAGCCCCTGAGCCCCATGACTGCCAGCAGCTTCCTGTCATTTGCAGAGCTTTTCTCCTACGTGCTGCAGGATCGCTCGGCCAAGGGCAACCTGGGGATGCAGCTTGGCTTCGCCGACCTCATGGGTGTGCTCAGCAAAGGGGTTCGGGAAGTGGAGCGGGCTCTGCAGCTGCCCAAGGAGCCAGGCGACTCGGCACAGTTCACCAAAGCCATTGCCATCATCCTCCACCTGCTGTATCTGCTGGAGAAAGTGGAGTGCACCCCCAACCAGGAACACCTCAAGCACCAGACAGTCTACCGCCTGCTCAAGTGTGCCCCCCGGGGCAAGAACGGCTTTACCCCACTGCACATGGCAGTGGACAAGGAGACCACCAACGTGGGCCGCTACCGTGTGGGCGTCTTCCCCTCGCTGCACGTGGTCAAGGTTCTGTTGGACTGCGGAGCTGACCCTGACAGCCGGGATTTTGACAACAACACCCCACTGCACATCGCTGCCCAGAACAACTGCCCAGCCATCATGGATGCACTCATTGAAGCTGGGGCCCACATGGACGCCACCAATGCTTTCAAGAAGACTGCCTATGAGCTGCTGGACTCGAAGCTGCTGGCCAAGAGCACCGTGCAGCCCTTCAATTATGTGACGCTGCAGTGCCTGGCTGCCCGCGCCCTGGACAGGAACAAGGTCCCTTATAAGGGCTTCATCCCAGAGGAGCTGGAGGCCTTCATCCAGTTGCACTGAACCAGCCACCAGTGTCCGCTTTGGCCTTCTCCAAGCAGAGGCATCTCGGGGAGTGAGCCCAGCTGTTGATTCTAGAAGCCTTAAGGGTCACATGGGAGGAAGATGGTCTTTCTCCCTGACGATGTCTGCCCTGTCACCCAGCCCCAGCCAGCTTGTGCCCCAGGCCTGTGCAGCCAACATTGTCAGGAAGGGGTCAGAAGTCTGGAAGTGCAGTGAGCAGTCGCTGGCTCCTCCCGCGCTGGGCACCCACCACCTAGGTGTTTGCAGTTGGTTTGTCCCGAAGCAGGTGGGTGGCACCCTGGAGCCCACAATCTGAGGTCTGGCGCTGTCTTTTTTTCTCTGGTTTCTGTGTGTCGGACTTAGTAATGACTTAGTTTGAAGTTGCCGGGACTTTGCAGTGGCCACAGTTGAGAGCCGCATGAGTTGTGAGCGCAGATCTATGACAGAGGTCCTGGGAAGCCTCATTCCTGTGCTGCTTAGAGAGAGGAGGCCTTCCCAAGAAGGCCCAGAGTGAGTGGCAGGAGCAACAGCCAGGCAGACAGCGGTGCCTCCAGGCCCACCCTGTTGGATGGGCTGACACGGTTTCCAGCTTTGGGTTACAGCTGTGGTGACCTGGCAGAGGCTATGGCTACCAGCTTCACATTCGTGCCACACTCATCCTGTCTCACCTTCCCTGAGGGACTGACCCGGGTCTTCATGAGGGGTCCCCAGTATCCCCACTAACTGCTGGGAGTGGGCTTCTCACCAAGACTGGGGAAGGTGGGGAGCTGCCAGCCAGGGCTGTGATGGACCTATGTGGTACCAGCGTGGCCCACATGGGGTCCTGAGTGCAGCCCTAGCACCACAAAAACACCACTGAACAACTGCCTATGACTCCACCAGCTCTTGTCCCTGTCACTCGAAATGAGTGATTCACCCTGGATCGTGCCGAGGTGGGAGGTGAGCATCCTGGCCCGAGGGAACCAGCTGCGAGGGAAAGAAGCCAAGTGTAGAGGGGCCAGTTGTACTCGGCCTGAAACCACATCAGTGTGTGATTGCAGTGTTAGGTAGGTTGTTCTTCATCCAAAACAAGCTTTAGCCTTACTGGGCGGGGCCTTGGGGCCACGCTGCCAAAGCTCAGGGCAAACATGAGTTTGGCACTGTGAGTCTTGGCACTGATGTTTATGGATTAAAATGCAGGTATGTGAAGAAATCTGCCTAGCCGTTATTTGACGTGGCCAAGCTGCGGGTGGTGGCACAGACCTGTCGTCTCAGCACCTCCGAGGCTGAGACAGGGGATCATAAGTTGAGGCAATCCTGGAGAAGAGTGTGGGTTCACGCATAACCCGAGGGTAACATTTCAAGACCCCTGCCCTGTCAAAGTCATCTCCTATGAGGTATGACACTGGTGAGCATTTACTGAGCCCTGTTACACTCCAGGTGCTCAAATGTACCACCTGGTTCGAAGCAGCTGTTACCATTCAGGTATCAGGTGGAGCAAGGTGGGCGTAGGAACACAGAACACGTGAAAAATGGTCAGCCTCAAACCCTCCTCTCAGCAGGTGACATGTCCAGAGCCATTCCTCTGCCTCAGCACTCTGAGCATCTGTGTCTTGGGTCCCTCCAGAACCACTGACTGCCAACCTCAAATTTAAGAGGAACGGTTATCTGAGCCCCGTGTCTTTACAGGTCAGAGTTAGGAAGTTCGGCCTGGCGCCTGGCTCTGGCGGACATTTCTTCGGGAGGGTTGATCTGGCAGGTCCTGGTGGCTCTCCGAAGTGGGTTCTCCCTGGTGGATCAGCAGGATCAAAGAACAGACGTCCTGTGAAGCCCCCACAGGTTCCGCCCAGCCTTGACCACGTGGCGCCTGTAACTACAGGCCCGTGCCACTTGTGCACCCTCAGCCAGTCACAATAGCCTGGGAGCGGGCTGCGGTGATTGGTTAGCAGCTGTCCCGGAGGCCCTGTGCTCAAATGTTGGACTTCTGGGGAGAGTTAAAGACTGAAGGAGGCTGCGGTGGCAGAGGCAGGTGGGTGTCTCAGAGGTCAAGGTCCTCCTGGTCTAATGATGTCTGGACAGCCAGAACGACTGAGAGAGAACAAAAGGAAAGAGGAGTGCAGGGGACATGACTCGGGTAAGTGCCTGCCATCTGGGAGACTCCAGTTAACCCCTCAGCAGAGGCACATCCCACCCCTACCCCTGGCTGGAGTCTGGAGCCTTCTCTGGTCTCCATTGATGCGGATCAGGGCAGTGGCACAGCCTGTCCCTGTGGGCTGCTCCAGTGCCTGGTATTTCTAGGTAGGGAGTGTCCCGACCCCAGGTTAAACATAGCTCAGCGCTGAACTACCTCACTGGGCACTCGGCCAGCTCAACGGAGGGCCTGAGGGGATGACAGGTGGATTGACAGCACAGCAGGTGTGGGCCAGAGCCTGTGGCCAGCACTTGCTGGACTGAAGAGGAGAAGGTGGGCCTGGCCCTGCGCCTTTGAGGTGCCACTGTGTGGGGCTCCCCACCCTCAGCCTGAACTTGTGAAAGCCTGTCAGGATGTGAGCTTGAACCAGATACACTGTTACACCCCACAGGCAAGCGGAACTGTGAGTTCCAGGACAGCCAGGGCTACACAGTGAGACCCTCTTTAAGGACCAAAACCAAACAACAAACAGCAAATGAGCTTGACTGAACCTGACCTGCTGAAGCCTTCCCAGATCTCCCTCAGGGTCTCACACCACTGCCTCCCCAGGCTATTTCCTTCTCAGCCAATTGCTTGTGGCGGTGAGTGTGTGTGTGTGTGTGTGTGTGTGTGTGTGGTGTGTGTAGGCAGGCTGCATGTTAGTGCAGTAGCTGCAGAGTCCACCCACCGGAAGCTGGGGTTGCAGAGGATGTGAGCCACCTGATGTGGGTGCTGGCAGTCATGTTTGGGTTAACCACTGACTGAGCCACCTCACCAGCCCTTTGCTTTCCGTCTTTTCAGTCAGGGTTTCGTGTAGCCCAGGCTGCCTCTTATATAGAGTGCTGGGATCACAGGTTTGTGCCATCACGCTCAGTTTACAAAACTGATTATTTTCATACCTACAAATCAGGTTTTTAGGGTATCCTTGGGTGTACAATTATTCCCATTTCCAGAGGTTCCCCCAGAAGTTGATTTCAGGCCTGGGGTACAGTAAGCACTTGTAAGCATGGAGCTCTGGGACCCACCCCAAGCCCGGAGAGAAATGCTTTCTAAAAACTATAAAGCTTACCTAAAGAAAAACCTAGTAATGGTAGATGACTGGGATGCATCCGTGATCAGTACAGAAGCCACAGGGAAGTGGGTGTAGGACTGACCAGCATTCCAGCCTAGAAAGGGGGTGTTTACCAGCTCACATCTGGGAAGGGGTCTGAGAGCCTCTGTGGTGGGAGTGGTGAGCCTGTCTTCAGGGAAAAGAAAACCCCTTTTCACTTCCCTGGGAGTCTGGCTGCCTCCCAGGGCTCCTTAAAGGACTGGGCCACAGGACAGGCTAAAAATAAAAGCCCTCCTGGCATCTGGTAGGAGACTGCCCTCATTGGTCCAAGCTTGCAATCTTGGACCTTGACTCAACCCTCTCTGTGCCTCAGTTTCCCTGCCCCAAGATTCAGAAGGCGCATCATGACCTTCAGCCTTCCAGAAACGGTATCTGGATGGCAGCTATTGCTGTCTTCGTCCCAAGGCTGAAATTCTCACCAGGCTGGGCTGTGCTCTCGTTTGGTGCCTCCTGTTCAAAAGGTCTGCTTAATACAGCGCTGCCCTGGCACCCCCAACCCCCTTCCATACTCCTTAACGTGTCATAACCGGCATGTAGCCCAGGTTAGACTCACACTCACCATAACTGACATTTTATTGATCTGATTTTTAGACGGGGTTTCTGTGTGTAGTCTTGGCTGTCCCGGACTCTCTTTGTGGACCAGGCTGGCCTTGAACTCACAGTGATCTACCTGCCTCTGCCTCCCTGAGCACTGGGATTAAAGTATTGCATGTGCTATGACTCCTGGCTTGACCTTGGACTCTTGTTCCACTGAAAATGGAGTTCCTGGCTTCATGTCTGACAGCTGAGATCAGCCTACTGGGGGCCTGACCTGTGCTTCCCTTCCATGCTACAGACACACCGGCTTCCTGGGCCCCTTAGAGCCTCTTCGTCCTCCTCTCTAGGAGCTGCCCCTGGTGGACCCGGATGCCCCAGGCTCCCACAGTGTTCTCAGCATCCCCAACACTGCTGAGTAGAGCTCTGACCTCAGAAAGGTGAAGGCAGGAAACCATGTCCTTGGCATACAGTAGGTGCCTCCCCGCCCCTAGATAGGGTTCCTCTGTGTAGCCTTGGCCGTCCTGGACTCGCTTTATAAACCAGGCTGGCTTTGAACTGACAGAGATCCGCCTGCCTCTGCCTCCAGAGTTCGGGAATCACAGGCGTTCGCCACCACATCCGGCTTAGAGTGGGTGCTTAACACAGATGGTGTGAGCAGGCACGTGTTAGAGGAGTCCAGGAGCGTCAGTGTGTCAGGAGCCGCTCTCATTGGCTTTTTGATGGTTTGTTGTGGTTTTGCGTGCCTGCACAAGTGTGTGTGGAGCGCAGGACAGCTCTGAGGAATTGGTGCCCTCCTTCCACACTGTGGGGTACTTGGGATTGAACTCAACAGGCTTTGCCGCCCGAGCCCTCTAGTGGCCATGGTTGGTTTTGAACTGCTTTCACTGACCCTGTCCCCCCAGTACTGGGAGCAAACAGCAGCTGTCTAATTCATGTTCTAGGATCAAACTCAAGTCCTCTTGTACAGCAGGCAGTTTACTCACTGAGTCATCCCCGGCCCCAAGGAAATGGGTTTTAAAAGAGGTGGCTAGAAATGCCCTAGGAAGACCCATGTATATATCATGCATACATACATATATACATACACATATGTGTGTGTGTATTTTAAAGATTTATTTATTATATATATGGTCTATATCTATATTATATATATATGGTCTGCCTGCATGTGTGCCTGCACGCCAGAAGAGGGCATCAGACCCTGGTATAGATGGTTGGGAGCCACCAAGTGAGTGTTGAAATTGAACTCAGGACCTGTGAAGAGCAGACAGTGCTCTTTACCACTGAGCCCTCTTTCCAGCCCATATATATACATACATATATATATATATATATATATATAATGTATATTATATACTTTTATGGGCATTTTGCATGCATGTGTGTCTGTGTCACAGAGGCAGGAAGAAGGTGTTGGGTGACCCAAGCAGCCAGTGCTCTAACCACTGAGCTGTCCCTCAAGCTCCAAGAGCTTAGATTTGAGCAAAATCCTGAGGAGGTTTAAGAGGAAGTGGGGGAGAGCCTTCCGGTCCCAAAGGCCCAGAGGCACACCCCGGCCAGGAGGAAACCCGCTGGGAGAAGACTGCGCAGGGGCACAGCGACCTTCAGCAGCACATTCCCTCTGAGTAGTGGCCTCTTCACCCAGGGCTTCATGGAATCCTTTTCAAATCGGAACCTGCTGGACCCCAGCATGGGCAGAAGCCAGGAGGGCCTCGGGAAATGGTGCCACTTCCTTCTTTCAGTTCCCTGAATAGTACACACGGGGCTGGCTAGAGCCAGTCATGGTAACCTTGGACTCCGCCCAGCAGTGAGCTACAGGCCCAGGAACAGAGGTTGCCAGATCCTTCTAGAACGAGCTGCAGAAGAGCAGTCTCCTGCTCCTCGGCTCACCCCAGCCATCTACAAACATAAGCATGCAAGTCCAGAGACCCCTCTGCAGCCTGCGTTGGGACACACCTAAAGCCACCAAGCCTTACCCCCTGAGTTTGACCCCAGAAAGAGAGGACTGACATATGTTCACACGTGAAATGTGAACACAGTGACACCCTATCCCAGTCAGAACCCAGCCACACATGCAAAATATGACTGGGCTTGAGAGAACATTTGTAAAACCAAAATTCTTTAAGAACATCCAGCATGAACCCCCGTGCTCCGAAGGTAGAGGTAGGCAGATCTCCATGAGTTCAAGGTTAGCTTGTTCTACATAGTGAGTTACAGAACAGCCAGGGCTACATAGACTCTGTGCCCGCCATCCCTCATAAAAGTCAGGAAAGGCTGTGAGCAGAGATGACCTTCTGAATTCCCAGCTTGGTGGCGACACACCGGGCTGAGGCCCACATGCCCAGCTGAGGCTGACACGGGGAGCCTCAGACTGGGGACCCTGGTGCGCACGTGGTGCTCAGCCGTGGTTCCCACGCCCGCCTCAGATGCTTCTTCCTTCCAGAAGCTTCCTTTAATGGCTCCACCCACCAGCTCTTGCCCATCACAGCCCTGGGCTGCTTGTCCAATAGCTGAACAAATACGGCCTCTGTGCCCCAGGGCCCAGCATAGGTCTGCACACAGCAGGTACTAAATAGTGGCTCAGAAGTAGAGCACTAGCCAACAGCACAAACAAAATTGAGAAGGGAAAATGTTGAAAGACATTGCTTTTTGACTTGAGACAGGGTCTCCCATAACCCAGGCTAGCTTCAAACTTGTTAAGTAGCTGAGGTTGGCCTTGGATTCTTGATCTTTTCTCTGCCTCCCGAGTGCCCAGATGATTAGATTATGGTCGTTGGTTTATGGTGGGTGTGTGACTGCGAAGGTCTTAAGGACAGCTTGCAGGAATCACTTCTCCCCTTCCAATGTATGGCTCCGGCTGAGCAAACTCAGGTCATGAGGCCCCAGGGCAACTGCCTTTACAGCTGAGCCCTCTCTCAAGATCCCCAGATCCAGGGGAAATGGATTGACCGGCTGCTCCCTGCCCTTCTCTGGCTTGTCTCCCTTGCCTCCTCCCGTTTCCCTGACACGCCAGGCTGTCCACACCCAGGGCCTGTGCTAAGCTGTGCTGTGCTGTCCGCCCACGCAGGCAGACATGCGCTAGCACTTGCTTATTCCATGACCCTTCAGTTTCCCCAAGTCCCCTGCTTCCCTCACTGATGCCTCCTTTTACACTTCTCCAACCCCATAGCCACGAGCCCAGCACCTGGCCCCCTACCACTGCACCCCAGCAACCTGGACAGTCCCACACATAATAGGTCAGAGGACTTCATTTGCATCCCCGCCCCCAAGGAAGCTCAGAACTGCGATGCCGGGTTTCACTTCAGGTCCGTCATGCACAGAACAGCTCTGACAGGGTCTGACTCAGAGACTAAAATAAGTGTGCAAGCGGGCCAGCTGACTCATCCCGCCCCTGGCAGCTCAGGAGAGGCCTGGAGCAGCCCGCAGCGTCGGCTCTTTGTGGGAGGGGTGCACAGTTGGCTTTTTGCATCACACTCTCCTCAGTTCTAAGTAGAGCGATGTTGGGGGCCAGAAGTCAGTGTTGGGCCTTGGTTTTCCCCATCTGGAGAATGAGTCCACATTTAGCAGAGGCTTGTTTGGAGGGTTGAAATGTGTGGGCACATTAAAATCCTGAGAAGGGGCCGGGACTCAACGAAGAGAGCGTTTGCCCAGCGTGCACGAACCCCAGTTGCCCAAGTGCCGAGTACCATATCAACCCAGCAGTTGGGGGTAGAGGCAGGAGGAGGGACAGAGCTTCAAGGTCATCTTTGGCTACTCATTGAGTTCAGGGCCAATCTGCTGTAAAAGGGACTCTGTGTCAAAACCAAACTGGGGGGTGGTGGCACGCCCCTTTGTTCCCAGCACTTGGGAGGCAGAGGCAGGAGACTCTGAGTTTGAGGCCAGTCTGGCTTACAGAGTGAGTCCAGGACAGCCAGGGCTACACAGAGAAACCCTGTCTTGAACAACCAAAATAATAATAATAAATCTATAAAAGATAGGAAATCAGTAAATAAGTTGAGATGAAAGGACAGAGTCAAAGATTCAGGGTCACACAGCCTTGGCTGAACTCCACCACACGCTCACACCAGTTGTAGCAAAATCTGCCAGAACAAATGTGGAAAACATTTTTTAATATATAAGGGCAGTGTCTGGTGGGGGAGGACTGGCATGGAGGAAGAGGACCAGCGCTTGTAAATTGTCCTCTGACCCTCCCCCCATGCCCTGGCACAAATGCAGAACATAAATAAGCCCACAGAAACAAAACCGCTACAAACTCCCTGGTGTCTGTCTCCTCCTTCCCTGACATCACAAGAGTTCCTGAGATAGCACCGCTGTCCCCTTTCAAGGACTACATTTCCCTCCGTGTCTTGCACCAGAAGGCCACGTGGCCTACGCTCACCAATGGGATGAGAATATATTTACATAATTTCCGGTTCCTGCTACTGAAGGACCGGGCTGGCAAGCCTCCCTTCTGATTCCACTTTTTTGCTGAGGGTGGTGGAGGCAGGGCCGCTGGCTTGTGACACAATAACTTTGTTACTATAAAAACAGGACCTTCTCCATGTGCTGCTGGGGCACATCCTCCCCAGAGAGACCCTGTGGTCAGCGCCTCAGAGGAGCCTACGGCCCCACCATCCGCTGTCCACCTAGGGAATGCAGGTTGGGGTCCCACAGAGTCCTGTCCAGTGTTCAGTGGGGGTTCTGCATGTTTCCCAGGCCATGGTTTACAGGTGGCATCTTCCCTGCCTCTGGTGTACCAAGCTGCATCCAGTTCATGGCTACTGTGGGGCCTAGGTGAGGTCCCCTTCCCCAGTATCACTTTAGGGCCCAGGTGAATTCCAACCTAGCCACTTTAGCAGAAGTGGGGACCAAGCTGGTCACTTTAGGAATCCAGGTGGGCTCCAATATGGTCACTCTGGAGTCTCGTGAAGGGGTGCCCCCTGGTCACTCAGAAGGCCCGGGCAGAGCTCCTCCAAACACTCGGGCTTGTCACTGGACGACTGGGCCCCAGTCTGGCCCCACATGTGGTTGTTGACCCCCAGCTGAACCATCTGGGCATGGTGAATTATGAGAGGCTGAGGTCCTGGGGTCTGGGGGCCTGGGGAGAAAGCTGCTGGGAAGGATTGGGAACTTGGGGGAGATGGAGGCTGCGGGAAAGACGTGGGCTGTGGGAAAGATGGAGGCTGCGGGAAAGATGCGGGTTGTGGGAAAGATGAGGGCTGCGGGAAAGTTGTGGGCTGCGGAAAAGATGGAGGCTGCGGGAAAGTCGGCTCCGGGAAAGATGGAGACTGCGGGAAAGATGGAGGCTGCGGGAAAGACGCAGGCTGTGGGAAAGATAGAGGCTGCAGAAAATTGGGGAAAACTGGGGTCCCACCCTGCTGTGGATGTGAAGGTATTGGCTGTGAACAACCTGGCCAACTGGGGAAGGGTGTGGGGGCCCCAAGTGACAAGTCCTTCCCAAAGGCCACCCCTAGTCTATTCATCTCCTCTTGCCAGGCCTTGTAACTGTGGAAGTAGGCTGTGTAGGCGGCAGAAGTGGCGGCCACTCTTCGCCGCTGGGCCTCCAGCTGTGTCCTCTGCTCCTTGAGGGCTCTGGCCTCCTGCTCTTTCTTCCAGCGTAGCCGGTGTGACTGGAGCTTCTGTGGTTTGAAGGTGTTCGCCACCTTCCTGGCAAATATTGGAGAGTGTTCATCCAGCCACACGAGGCTGCGGAGCAAGCTGGTGGTGTTGGGGCTGAGCTGGGCCCTGGAGCACTCGATCGGGAGGAGGGGGATCACACAGTCCTGCCTTCCCAACTGCGTGAGGCTGTTCATGAGAGTGTGGTTGACTTGGTGCAGGCTGAGGCGACAGTCGAAGCTGGCAGTCAGGAGCAGGATCATGAACCCCGAGTGGTCAATGGCATCTTGGAGACAGTGCAGCTCCCCACGTCCAGGCACCTGAAACTCCTCACAGAAGGTGGCCCCATCAGGCACACCAAGGGTCTCCAGTTTCTCCCGGATACGTAGGGCCACGTGTTCATCAGCTCTGGAGTGGATAACCACAAAGTTATAGAATTTCTGCTCAGATATTTCGGAGTGGCCCAGAACAGGGGCTGTGGAGCCTGGTGGGGCAGGGCAGCTGCTGGAGGAGGACGTGGAGGACAGAGGGGAAGGAGACAGCATAGGGGAGGCTTGGGGGGCTGGGGGCTGGGCAGAGGGGCTGGCCGTGGCATTCTGCGGAGCATCATCTCCCACAGAAACCTGAGGTGTCTTCTGACTTGAGATAGACTGCGTCCTAACACCCTCCGTGGTGGATGTCACGGGAGACTCCGAGTCTGCAGACACCTCCGAGCATTCAATAGGGCTGTGGACACCCATGTCTGGAGCAGCCGGGGAGTCAGGGAGGATGGCCGAAGCCACCTCTGGAGACATCCCTGGAACCCCTGTTCTGGGTGGCGACCCCAAGGAGGCAGTAGTCTCCACTGAGGAGGGCCAGCTCGCCTCCTCAGGTTCCTGGCAGCCTGCGGGGGCAAGCTGAGCCTCCGGTGTGCCCAGGGCTGTGTCACACAGCTTGCTGCGCCCCTGGGACCCACGGTGTGGAGAGAGGAAGAGGAGAGTGGGTGACTGGCTGATCTCGAAGTGGCTGGCCAGTGAGGCGACACTGCCTGCAGAATGCAGAGAACGTCCCCGGCTCCAGTCTGACGTGTCAATGGGACGAGGCTGGCTCCTGGTTACTGAATGAGCTGCTGAAGGTGGTGGCAGGGGACCTTGATCAGAATGGAGTGGCTGGAAGCCACCGGGGTCCTCCATGATAGCTGAACTGCAGCGATCCCAGGCCTCGTTCTGGAGTTGGCCCAACTGGTGGTCACCCCGGGAGGCAAGGTCACGAAGGGCCACCTGGTAAGCCACGTCCCTTGTGGAGGCTGGACACAGGTTCTCCTCAGCCAGCAGGTGGTACAGGCGAGCCACTGTCCAGGACAAGTCTGAAGGCTCCTCAGGGCCCTCTGTGCTATCCGAGCCTGCCCACCGGTGGGCTACCAGCTGGGCCACTGTGTCTGTCTTCAAGGACTCCAGAAAGATCCTGGCCTCCGTGTCCTGGCCCAGAACCAAGAGTACCATGGCTCGGAGAAGCTTGGACTCCTGGCTGCCCGGATGTAGACTCCCTAGCTTGTGTTTCAGGCAGGCTAGCCTGTCCCTTTCCAAGGCTCCTAGAATGTCAAGGACACCATGGAGTGATGGGCCCGAGTCAGCCATGGATGGGGGAGGATGAAGGCTGGAAGCTCAGAGGCTGGGGTGGGTGGAGACATGATCCGGACCAGCAGCCTCCCGCACAGCCGTGTCCCCTGCTGCATGGAGTCCCGGGGAGTGACACCGCAGACCTGCACAAGTGGGAGTTCACTGTGACTTTCCAAACAAGACGGTGCACCCCTGTAGTCCCAGCACTGGGAAGCAGAGGCAGGGGGATCTCTGTGAGTTCCAGGCCAGCCAGCCTGTATAGGGACATGTCTCCCAATCAGCAGGAGTGCTGGGGTCAGTGGGCAGGGAGAGTGCTGCCTGAGCATTCACGGAGGGGCAGGTTCCATGCCCAGCGCTGCATAGACTAGGCGTGGGTGAGTGCCTGCCTGAGCTGGAGCAAAGTTCCTATGACTCACAAGATGCTCGTGGTGACCCTCAGGTGGGCAGCCCACCCTTGTCACTCAGCCGGGAAACCCTGGGGCCCCTGACCCTTGTCCTGCCTCTACAGCTGGGCGGGGATGGGGCGTACTGCCCGTCCCACTCACGCAGTGAGGGGCCTGCGTGGCTGCAGTGATTGGAGAGCCCTGACACGGAGTGGGTGGAGGCCAGGGAAGCTGCAGGGCCCACAATGCCCCACAGAGGATGACCTGGCACATACATATCCAGGATACCCAGGAAGGACCTTTGTCTGGAGCAGAAGTGGACGTTTTGGTCAGTTAACCCACAGACTCTGCACACAGATGGCCTAAAAGCCTTTGGAAGACAGGACTTTGAGCCGGGCCCAGGACCAAGGTCAAGGGAGCTAGATAGACAGAGGGAAGGGCCAGGGCCATAGCCAGGGCAGGGTCACAGGTGGGGATGGCGGCAGCAGATGGCAGACCGGGAGCAGAAGAGGCAGGACCACCACCCTCCCTGTGGCTGCTGGGAAATGGCAGCAATCAGGTGTGGAAGTGCAGAGACTGTGACAAAACAAAACAAAAGCTAAGACCCAGCAGACAGAGAAATGATGTCCACAGCGGTCAGCTGCCCCTCAGAGCTCAGCTCAAAGGAGAGTCAAGAACTCCAAGGATTAAGGCTTGTGTCTGCAGATCTGAGGAGAGTGCTCCCAGGAGGACAGCTCATCCAAAAGCCCCAGGGCAGAGGGCACAGCCCTACCGAGTAAGCCCTGACTTCACCACACCAAAAACCTCCTCGCCACGTCTTAGATGGTCTACCTGTGTCCTCACCTCACAGCTGTGCACTCTCTTCAGATTCGGAACATTTCCCGAGCACCTGACTGTGTCTGGGGGCTGGCGTGGCGGATGCTACAGCAGGGTGACAGGAAATGAGAACCACCACCTAAGATCGTTTCAAGAAATAAAAGTGACCTGGAGGAAATGAGCCTGAGAGGGATCCGGGGTGGGGGCTGCCCAAAGGAGGGCATCGCTGAGCCCCTGAAGGTGAGCTAATTCAGAGTTTCCTCAGAACAGAGCTCTGTGAGTACAAAGGCCCCAGGACACACAGGAGGATCGGAGCAAGTTGGGGTAGTAAGGAGACAGGAGCAGAGAGAGGAGAGAGGCAGGAGGAATTTTATTGACACAGTTAATCAGTGAGCAGACAAAATAGAGCAGGGTGCCCAGCATACGGCTTTGCTAGGCTTTTGTTGCTGAGACAGGATCAGGCCTTTTGCACTATGTAGCAGGGAATAACCTTAAACTTCTGATCCTCCTACCTCCACCACCCAAGGGTGGCACTTTCTTCTTGTCCAAGCTACTTGAAAAGCTGAGGCAGGCTGGGTGCAATGGCCTCACACCTGTAATCCCAGCACTCCACTCCACTTGGGGAGGCAGAGACTGGTGGATCTCTGTGAGTTTGAGGCCAGCCTGGTCTACTAAGTGAGTCCAGGACAACCACGTGTACACAGAGAAACCCTGTTTTGAAAAACCAAAAAATAAAGGGGTGGGGGGTGACTGGAGCAATAGCTCACAGGTTAAGAGCACTGGCTGCTCTTCAGAGGTCATGAGTTCAATTCCCAGCAACCACATGGTGGCTCACAACCATCTATGATGAGATCTGGTGCCCTCTCCTGGCTTGCAGGTGTACATGCAGGCAGAACACTGTATACACAATAAATAAATAAATAAATAAATAAATAAATAAATCTTAAGAAAAAAGCTGGAGGTTTTCTTCTTTCTTTCTTTGTTGTTGTTTGTGTTTTTTGTTTTACAAGGCAGGGCTTCTCTGTGTAGCCCTGGCTGTCCTGGAACTCCATCTATAAACCAGGCTGGCTTCGAACTCAGAGATCTGCCTGCCTCAGCAGGGCAGTAGTGGCACACACCTTTAATCCCAGCACTTAGGAGGCAGAAGCAGGCTGATCTCTGAGTTCAAAGCCAGCCTGGTCTATAGAGTGAGTTTCCGTACAACCAGGGCTACACAGAGAAACCCTGCCTCAAAAACAACTACAAAAAAACAAACAAAAAAGAGAGCTCTGCCTGCCTTTGCCTCTCCAGGGCTGGGTAAAGGTGGGTGCCACCACCACCTGGCAGCAGGAGGATTTCTTGAGTGCTAGAGTTCTGGGTCAGCCTAGGTGAGTTCCAGGTCAGCCTGGTCTGCATAGCGAGACCCTATCTCAAGAGACAAATAAATAATGTAAATGACACAAAATGAAAGTAATTATTTTTGAGAGAGGGAGAGGGAAGGAGGGAGGAGGCGCTCAGTGGGTAGAGTGTTTATCCAGCATGCCCTATGCTCTATGTCCAGCACAGCAGAAACCAGGCTGCTGGGTGGCCGAATGGATGGCTGGGTGGATGGGTTTGTGGGTGGACGGGGGTACGAATGGGCCTCCCTCTCTTTCTTGGTCGGCCTTCTCCCCCCTGGCAGAACTGACCAGTCTCTGTGGCCCAGGTCGCCCTTCCCCCAGCCTCTGCTGACTGAGTGCTGCTAGGGAACTTGGAGCGGTTGGTTCCCAGGCTGACCCAGCTACATGTGTTGGGCCAGGAAGGGAGCTGGGCTGCGGAAGCTGAAGCAGACCATTTTCCACAGGTAGTAATGTGCTGGCCTGGGGACAGGGGTTTTAACAGGAGACTCTGAGGTAGAGAAAGCAGATCTGGTCAAGAAAAACGGAGACGAGAGGGGGTGGGGGTGAGGGTTCCATGTTGGGGCCGGAGACCTGGGGGTTGGAAGATCTAGGGATCTGGGGGGAGGGAGCACTGGGGGCTGAGCGGGCACTCAGGATCACAGGGCTGGGGTTGGGTCAGAGGTTGGACTTGGGATCTGAGTGTCCATAGGAAGCAGCTCCAGGAAGCAGCTGGCCTGCGGGTGGCCGCCCAGCATGCCAGCCAGGCTGCAAAGGGCCCTCCCTGCGCTGTCCTGTCCCGCTTTCCTTCATCCTACCTGGCTGTGCGGGTCCTGGGCTGGTGGATCTCGAGGTCCCGGTGGCCCGACCTTTAGAGTAACAGGAGGGAGAAGAGGAGGAGGGAATGGTTGGTTCCACCCCTTCCTCCCTTCCTGTGTGAGAGAATGAAGTCAGCAAAGTCCCGCCCCAGAGGGGAAAGTCCCCAGGGAGCCCCAAGCCAGGCCCTGCTCTCCGCCTAGTGCTACCATGCCACGTGGAGCAGGGCAGGGCTCCTATTTCTTCAGAGCCGAGGACACCCTCCCGCCCCCCAAGACTGAGGAGCTCTCGGCCACAGACCTCAATTCCACATACTCTGGGTATTTGCAAAGCACCATGTGGCTAAATTCACAAGGATCTTGGTGACTTATGTATCAGTCCAGCACACAGGAAGCTGAGGCAGGTGGAAATGCCCTGAGTTCCAAGCCAACCTGACCCAGCAAAACAAAACCCATCTCAAAACAAACAAACAAACAAAACCATGATAAACAAACAAAAGGGCTAGAGACTACAAGGAAATCTATTTGGTTGAGGTTTGCTTTGGTTTGTCTTTCTGAGATAGGGTTTCTCTGTGTAGCCCTGCTGTCCAGGAACTCCCTCTGTAGACCATGCTGGCCTTGAACTCAGAGATCCAACTGCCTCTGTTCCAAAGTGCTGGGAGTAAAGACATGTGCCACCATTCCCAGCAGTTGAGAATATCTTTAAAGTTTTGTTTATTTATTTTGTGTGTGCGTGCAGAGCAAAAAACAGCAAGCACCTCCACTTGCTCAGCCGCCACAAGGACACAAGTAAAATTTGTTGAAAGAGCTTTCGGTATTTGGCATGTTGAGATGTGGTCTGTGTGTGGACATCCAGCTATCCTGGAACTGGGGGCAGTCCTTCTGGCTTCCCCTCCTAGACGGTTAGATTACAGGCATGTTTTGAAACCGATGAAACTAAACTGTGAAAACAGAAAAGTAAAAGCAGTTTACAGGGACCAGGGCTGGGAGGTGGGATGGACAAATGAGCTGGCCACGCCCTCTCACTGGGGGATTCTAGGCAGGAGTATCTGGCTTATGTCACAGAACATGTCTCCAAGGCTCTGGACATCGGAGCAGGTATCAGGATGGCCTTTGTGTTCCTGTATAAGTACATGTTTGTGGAGGTCAGAGGTTGACATCAGACGCTTTTCTTTTCTTTTTTTCAGATGCTTTTCTTGGTCAGACTCCCAAACACTCCACCATTGGAACCATCTCTCCTGCTGGACTTTTGCTGTTTGGACAGGATTTCATGTATCTCAGGCTAGCTTCAAGCTTACTTTGTAGACAAGGATGACCTTCAACTCCTGCTCCTGAGTGCTGGGAGGACCTTGAGTAGGGGGAACAGACATGGGCATGTCTGGCAGGTGGAGTTCCATAGGCCACACCGGCCCTCCCTCATACCTCACAGAAAGTGCAGTGGAGGGAAAGCAGCAATGGGTCCCTCCTTGTCACAGTGGTCACCTCCGGCCTTCAAGGTGAGGAGACAGGCACTAAACACAAGGCAGAGACTGAAGGCGGCGCAGGGACGCGAGGGCGGCTCAGCTGAGGGAAAGGAACACACACACTGATCTCTGATGCATGGAAAATTTATTAGGACAATATTGAGCCCCAGGATCTGAAAACAGAGGACACTCAGCCCTCAGCCACTTCCTGTCCACCCTGTCACCGACTGGCTTCTTGGATCAGGTATCAGGGTCTGTTAGAAAAGGCCTTACTATCGTGTGCCATGATGTAGGAAAGGAACCGGAACAGAGTATCACTGTGCCCTGACTTACTTCAAGACAAGGTCTTATGTAGCTTAGCCTGTCACTAAGTTTGCTATGCAGCAGCTCAGCTTTCAACTCCTGATCCTCCTGCCTCTACCACCACAGTGCTGGCTTAGGGTTCCATCACTACTGGTTACTTGGATTTTTTTTCTTTTATAGAAAAAAAAAATATATATATATATATATATTTTATATATATATATTTTATATATATATATATATATATTTTTTTTTTCCTAGAACATTCTAGAATTTTTCCCCCTGGAACATTCTAGAAAAAAATACTGTTGCTTTAAAAGACTGACAAAAAAGGTTAAACATAGCTCTCCTTCAGATTCAGAGCGGGTGAGGACCTGCTATGCAATAGGACTATTGGGGAAAGCAGACTCAATCCAGGTGCTGGCCCTGATCCCTCTCCCTACTTCTTCTCTTCCGGGGCTTTCTCAGTGATTCCAGGAGCGAAGGGACCCACCAACCACGTGACTGGAGTGTTCTGGGCCACGTACTCCACAGTGTGGTCAAGGGCCTCTCGGGCTCTGGCTATTCGCTCCCGGGTCTGGGCAAGTACGCTGGCTGTGAGATCCTGGAGAGAGTGAATGCTGGAGAAGGTGGCCTGAAGGTCATCCACCTGGCTGCGTGCCTGCTGTGCCTGCTCCCTGATATGGCTGGGCAGGCCCTGTATGCTGGTGCCCAGCGCCTCAATCGTGCCCTGCAGCTGCTGGGCGATGTCTCTCACCATGCTGAGCGCCCGGGCCTCCACCTGCTGGAAGGGAAGAGCAGGGTCAGGGGTGACTGACAGGGCCCCCAGCCCAGCCTGGTGGACAGGAATTCGGCTCCCATAACCTTTTCAAAACAGTTAAGATTTGTAGGGAGACCCCGGAAGATTCCTGCAATCTAGACTCAAGAGACAAAAGCCACTAAGAAGTGGTCAAAGGCCAAACAGCAAAAGTTAAGAAAGGCAGGGTGTGGTGGTGCACCCCTGTAATCCCAGCGCTTGGGGAGGCAAGGGAGGTGGATCTCTAAAAAGGCGGTCAAGAGTGAGTCCAGGAAGGCCAGGGCTACACAGAGAAACCCTGTCTCAACCCCTCTCCGAAAGTTACAACCCCCAAATCAAGCCATAATGTGGACACTAAGAGGCCAGGCGTGCTAGTCATACAGCTGTCATCTCAAAGCTAAACCAAACCAATCCCCCCAAGTAATATCAATAAAAACACAAAAATTAAAAACCAAAGCCAAAACAAGATACTCCTGTAAAGCATGGATCCTGCAGTCGCCCAGGGACAGAGAGCATGGTGTGAAGAACAGGGCAGAGACACACAAGGTGCCCCCGGCGCCCCCAGCGCCCCCAGCGCGTACCTCTGGCTTAGCTGGGTCCTTTCCGGCATCCTGAGGGGTCTTCTGATTCCAGCTGAGCCACATCTGCTGCAGCTTCTCCTGCCCTTCCCCAAGCCTCTGGTCCACACCCTGTTTCACACATTCCATCTGCAGCCAGAGAAAGGGCGGGGGCTGTAGCAAAGGGAGGCCCTGTCCTGGCGCACAGCCGGAATGGGGATGGTCCCACACCTTTTATCTTTCCCCTTGGGCGGTGCTGAGCATGGATCCACCAGCTACCACCATCAGCTTTAGGAGAATAAGCTGCAGTAGTAGACATGGACCTTAGCTGCTCTTACTGGCCCAAGGGCCCAGCCATCAGCGTCCCTAGCCAGTCAGCCAGTCACGTAGAGAAACAGAGGCTCAGGCCTCACACACCCTGGAACAGTCTAGATCAGGACATCCCGGGCTCACACACTGAAGTCAGAAACTCATCTGTCTCAATAAACTTCAGCCTCCTACAGGGTCGGACAAAGAATGTTTCTGGTTTAGTCTCCAGGCAGTACACTTTGTTACACAGCCTGAGCTGACCAATACAACCCACCACAGGAAGCCAGCCAAGAACCAGCCCAGCCACCTGCTCCTGGGTGAGATCCCAGCTCAGGGAGGGGAGCTGCAGGAAGGGGCCGTGCCCCCCCGGCCCCCGGCTCACCAGGCTGAGGGCATGTGTGAGCTGCTGCAGAGCCTCGTGTGCATGCTGCCTGGCGTTGCGGAGCTTGCCCAGTGAGTGCTCATAGGCATGGTGACGCAGCCTCTCAGACAGTGAGCCCAGCCGCACGAAGTAGTTCTGCTCCTGTCTCTGCTGCTGCAGCGAGGCCATATCCAGGCCCTCCGGGGATGTGGCGATCAGGGCTGCAGGGACAGAGGGAGAGCCTAGTCAGGCCCACATTCCCCAGGGCACGCTCTCCTCGGGGCATCTGGGACGCTGAGGCAGGAGGACTGCAAGTCTCTGGCAACCCAAGCTACCAGAGATCTTGTCTCAGAAGGAAGAGAAAGAAGGGGGCCGACGGGAGAGCAGCTGTAGAGAGGTTCATCCATAGGACTGGGAAAGCAAGATGGCAGAGCAGGTCAAGGTCCTTGCACGGAGTCTGAGGACCCAAGTTCAACCTGAGGCTCCCAGGTAGGAGACACCGACTACCAGAAGTGAGGGGCTCTGCTGGATAAGGTTGACATCTCCGGATAGCCATTTCTTTGCACTTGGTGTATTATGACCACACTCCCCTCTCTCAGTGGGGTTCCAAAAGCCTCCACTGATCTGGGTGACTCCAGGTCCTGTAAGACCAGGGCAGACTCCATCAGGCAGACCCTTCCCTGACGAGGAAACTGCTCTAGCAAGCAACTAGGAATTCCTAGAAACGTCCCTCCCTGAGGAGATCTTAGTCTCAGTGACCTTCAACTGTACTTGGAGATTTCCCCTCACCTTAGGATAATTAAGTACTGCGTTCTCCTTCTTGTGACAGGACATTAAGTATCTCCGACCCCCTGACCCCAGCAAATAAAACACACTCACCCCTGCAATCTCTGCCTGCCGAGGGTTTATGCGGCCTTGATTTCACATGAATTAAGGTACACACTTTCTCACTTGCAGACCCTGAGATTTGTCACTGATAGTATACGGAGGCCTGTATCATGGCCACAAGCCCACCAGGCACGGACCTTGGCCCGCATCTCTGCCGGACTCTGCACAGCAGCTTGACCAACGGCTGTAACCCTTTGGTACCACCGAAGGCTTTGGAACTCGGGAGCTTCCATTGCCCCTGGCAATCTCATTCTGAAAGAGCTAAATTAGAACTCTGTGGGAAACCTTTAACCACCCCAGCTTACTGCACTGGATTCTCCCCTAAAGCACCCCAGCTGCCCCTGAGAGCAATGGAACCCTGTTCTCTATCTGGAAGGCGAGTTCCAGGCCCCCGCCGACTGGAGGACACAGATGTCACTCTGCCTGACCCCCCCTCCCGTGCACCTGACACAGGCACATCTCTTACGATTAAAATGAAATCTACCTTTAAGCTGGGGCGGTGGTGCACACCTGTAATCTCAGCACATGCAGGGAGACAGAGGCAGGCAAGTCTCTGTGAATTTGAGGCCAGCCTGGACTCTAAAGCCAGTCTAGGAGAGCCAAGGTGACACAGTAAAGCCCTGTGTAAAAGAAAAACAAAAAAGAAAAGAAAAGAAAGAAAGAAAGACGTGTATTTTTAAAAACTTGAAAACCAGGTGGTGGGCCAGGATTGTAATCCCAGCACTGGGAGGAGACAGGACGGGCAGGTCGAGGCCCCTGGCCAGCCAGCTTAGCCAAGTCTGTGAGTGGCCGCCCTGTGACCTCTGCCATGACACACGCTCAGTGAGAGACCTTCAGGACACTCAGAGCCACGAAGCCAAATCCTGGGGCTTTTCGTTTTATTTGGTTTTTAAGACAGGGTCTCACTGGGTAGCCCTAGCCGGCCTAGAACCTGCTTTGCAGCCCAGGCTGGAATCAAACTCATGTACACCTGCCTGCCTCTGCCTCCTGAGTGCTGGGATTGCATACCATCATACCAGACAAAATCCTATATTTTGGAAAAAAATTTTTTTTTCCCCTTCCCACTTCTTACATGGCGTATTTTCCAAATCAGCTAGTTTTTGGTCCAGGACAGCTGCTATTTGGCAGTTCTCCTGAAGCTGGGACTAGACCCGGGAAAGTGAAAGGGGCTTTGTGCTTTAAGCCAGCGCAGGGCAGGGAGCCCAGGACAGAGCTGGAGGACACAGGGAGGACAGGCAGGCCGCTCAACTGGCCCCAACTGGATCGGGTGGCAAAGACTCAGGCTGGCCTCCAACTTCTTTTTTTTTTTTTGAGACAGGGCTTCTTTGTGAAGTCACTGAGCTCCACCTGCCTCTGCCTCCCCAAGTGCTGAGATTAAATGCGTGCACCTCCTCCCCACCACCCCCTGGGCAGGCCTCTAATGCGGAATCTTCTCGTATTTCACTTCCCAAGTGCTGGGTGACTGGTGTGTGCCACCTCTGCTGGCTGCTGTGCTGGGGTCCGGACCCAGGGCCCCCGTGCGTGCCAGGTGAAGGCTCTACCCAGCCCCAGCCTGAAGCTGATTCTTGTGAGACAGGGTCATGGTCTGCAGCCCAGGCTCCTGCCTCAGCCCCCCACGTGCTAGGCCACCTTGCTTGGGTTACACGCCTAGGCCCCACAGGGCTCTGCTGGTTCCTACCTGGCACTACATACAAGCTGCCTTAGATCCCACAGGACAGGCGCCCCCAGCCGGGGGTGAATCTGGAGGGCAGCGGTTAAATCCAAGGCTGCTCAGACGGGAGCCGCCTTCTAAGAGCCTTGCTTCCTCTTCACATACCACCCCTGACTTGGGGCACCTGCCTACTCTCTCATCCTGCACCCCACCCTCTCCCAGGTGAACATCTCCTGCTGTCTGCTGAGGTGCAGCCAGGTCTGGCCCCCACCCCACCCCAGGGTCACTGCCAGCTGGGAGTGGGCACTGGTCTCGCTTTGGAGGAATATGAGCCACTCAAAAGCCACAGAGCTGCAGGCTTGGGGCCAGCTAAGGAGGAACTGAGACCTCTGTGGAAGCCAGGGTGGTGTACCTGTCAGTACTTGGGAGGCATAGCAGAAGGATCATCCTTGAACCAAGAAATGGCTCAGTGGGTATCGGTACTTGTTGCCAAGCCTGACTGAGTCTGATTCCCGGAACCTACATGGCGGACAGATAGAACCTATGTGCCAGAGGACTTGTGGGCAGAGGAAGGGTTCTCTTGGGTTCAGTTGCGGGAAGACCAAGCTAAGGCACTTGAGACAGGGGCCAGGCTGGAGGCCGGACGGGACAGGGCAAGGACACTCACCTAGCTCTGCGTCCGTCAGGGGCAAGCGGTTGTCTGCCCAGGCCTCTGATTTCACCAGCATCGTGTCTACGCCACTAATCACCATCTGTCCCACTCGGGAGCCCATGACTGACTGGACACTACTGGTCACTGCCGACTTGGTCATGTCCACGCTGCTCTGCACGGCCCCACGGGTCATATCCATTGCTCCCGTGACATGGGTGGCCACCGTGTCCTTTGCATTAGACACTGAATTGGATACCAATTCTCGGGCCCCAGACACCGTGGATGACACCAGCTCCTTGGTGCCCGCCAGAACCTGCAGGACGGGGCGTATCAGTGTCTTTCCACACCCGGGTCCCCCACCCAGGGAGGCAAGATGGGGGCCACCCAAGCCGTGTGGGGTTAACACTTCATAGCTGGGCAGTGGGGCATAGGCCTTTAATGCCAGCGCTGGGGAGGAAGGCAGGTTTCCGTGCAGCCAGCCTTGGAGAGCTGCCGCTCAGCCTCTCCGTGCCTTTGGGTTTTATCTTGAGGTGTTCCTAGCTGAACCTGCGTCCTCCCCAATTAGTTAAAAAAGTTTTATAAAAAGACCTATGCTTTTTATTTTTAGCTCTATTCGGCAGTGAGCTACCTGAAACGGACAGTGGGACCGGAACTCAGGTCCAGTGGGAGAACAGCAAACGGCCCTGACCACTGAGCTGTTTCTCCAGCCTCTAATTAATTAATTAATTAATCAATCAGGTAATTAAATGATTCAAATTCCTTCTTAGACTTGTGGGCGCCACAGCACATATGTGGCGGTCACAGGACAACTTGTGGGAGTCAGTTCTCTCCTTCTCCTTCCTGGGTGCTGGGGATGGGACCGAGGTCCTCAGGCTTGGCTGCAGTCACCGTTACTCACTGAACTGTCTTGGCTCTATTTATTCTTTTTTTCAATTGTTTTATTTTTTGGCTGTTTTTATTCTTGACCCCGGGTTTCAGCTATCCCAGGCCGGCTCCAACCCTAAACTCACTGTGTAGCTTCAGCCTATATAATAACTCAGGTTCAAAGGCCATGTTGGCCACACCCTGGTCCCATGTGGCTCAGAGGGTAAAGCAACTTCCCAGCATCCAGAAACATGACACGCAGCTCAGCCTCTCCCAGAGCCCAGAGCCTCAGTGCAGGCTCTGTCACAAGAGTCTGACCTGGAACTGTGCCCCTCTGTAATGGGAGGGGGCGCTGCAAAGGATGTGTGCTGGGAGAAAATGTGCTGCGAGTGAGAGAGAGGGATGCTGGGAGGCCTCCAGCTGCCTCGGGCCTCAGTCATCCAGATGCCACAGCCGGAATTCGGGGCCTCTGCAGGAGCAGAAGTCTGTCCCACTGTCCTGGGGCTCAACTATTCCTGGGGTTGGCATACAAAACATGAGAATGAAGTGTGTCCTCACCACCGAGTGCTGCCCAGCGCGAGATTCAGAGGCCAAAAGACCGGGGGCTAGGTGGAGCCCCCACCTAGAACCCCCCAGCTGGGGCGTGGTCAGGGGTTCACAGAACATTTGAGCCAGTCTGGGCTATCTAAAAAAGACCTGTCTCAAAGAAACAAACCAACCCCACAAAAAGAAAACATTCTACCATCCAATTTAGATTTGGTTAATGGAGGCTCTGGAGGGCAGAGCTGAGATTCTGGTTGACAACAGAACATGCAAAGGTCCTGGGGCAGGACTAAGATGGGTGTGTCCTTTGTATTTGCACCCCCCTGTCTTCTTGGGTTGAGGTTCCTTTCCAAAGGCTTGCAACTCTGTTTCTAAGGGTGTGTACCCTAATCTCAACCACGCACGGGTGCTTGAGGGCACAGACCAGGCGACACCACGTGCCCTTTGCTCTGGGTTCAGTAGGGTCCAGAGTATAATAGTCTGACTAGATGGGTGGGGACAGTAAGGACTGCCACATGTGCATTCTGTATATGGCTGGGACTCGGCAGGACCAGGCAGGGCCTCAAGACAGAGTCAACTGACTTCGCACTGACCTTCTCAGTGGGCTGCTGGAGGATGGGCAGGCTTTCTTGCAGTCTGTCCAGCCCTCGGTGCGCGTACTCGCTGGCCGACGCGACTGTAGGGTGCCAGAGAAAACACACTTTCAGCGCAACTGCCCTTCAAAGGTGGGAGAGCCTCCCAGGATTGGTTCAGGGGACTGGAGCTCAGAGGCGGTGTGTGTGTGGGGGGGTGTTCCCTGCCAGGATGGCCATGTGGGGCATTTTCCACACTCGGGGCTCCCCAACTCACTCTGGGGCTCCAGCTTGGACAAGATGGGCTGTGCGCCGCTGACCGCGGCCGCGGTGAGGCTCTTGACGCCCGTCTCGGCCGCCTCGCACACCGTCCTCACGTGGGGGTGGCTCTCCTTGGTGGAGGCGTAGGCGGCGCTCACCATTCCACAGGTGGAGCTGACGAGGGGCAGGCTGGCCACGCGGTCCACCACGCTGGGCTGCAGAGGGCGGGGTACTGGTGAGAAGCTTGGCCTGCCCACAGGCGGCTCTCATTTGGGGAACAGATCAGCTGGGATCCATCGCGCCTGGCACGAACAATTGCATAAGACAGGGACTTGAATATTCTGCTTTTGGTGCCTTACTGGTTTCAGCATCATGCTGACCGCCCAGTAATGTGTCAGGCAGTGAGGTGACAGAGGACTTTTTGAGACTGGGTCTCAATGTGTAAACCTGGCTGGCCATATATAGTGAGTTTGAGGCTAACCTGTGCTACATGAGACCCTGAATTGAAAGGAAAAAAAGAATGAAGGGCTGGGACTAGGAGTTTAATCTGAAGCATGCCAAAGGCAGAGGTGGGGGATTTCTGTGAGTTCCTGAATAGCCTGGGCTATCAGTGCATAAATTCAAACAAAACAAAGGGAAAAAAAAAAACAAGAAAGAAAGAAGGAAGGGAGACCTCCTACCCCCCCTCCTGGCCAGCCATGCCCAGCACCCAACAGGCTGCCATACAGCCTAGAAGCCCAGGGCTCCTGGGCACCCCTCACCTGCATGACAGGCTCCTCCACAGCAGCCTGGGCTTCAGCTGGGCCATCTGCCCCATTGCTAGACATGGTCTCAGCCGCTGGTACTGTGCACAGAAGAGACAGTCAAGTTACAGCCTGCCCACGCCTCCCTCTGGGGAAAGGCAGAACACAGGAAGCGCAGGTGATTTATGAACCTTCAGCCCTCTCAGAGCGCGGCTCACCCTCGCTCCTCCCCGACCCAGCGCCCCAGGCACACCCAACAGAGGTGCACCCCTCACCACGCCCCCAGCCCCTCACTGGGGATTCTAGGTGGGGTTGCATCCCTGAGCCGGCCCCTACTGTGTGCTTGCGACACAGGTCCTAGGCCACAGCTAGCAGATGTGCCTCTTTAAAGGCCCCTGTTGTCATCTAGTAAGGAGACAGGTCAGGTCCGATTCGTCTCTCAAGGGTACCGTTCCCCTCACAGCCTTCTTCCATGTAGCCAGACAGCTGAAGCTGACCCCACACCTGTTCTGCTTTGGGGTGTGGGGAGTGTGCCCCTTTGTGGGTCTCAACATGACAGTAGAAACAACCTAGATGACCAGCAGATGGGAAAACAAACAAAACAACTAACTAATGTCCTGTATGTTCAAGTTAAGACAGAATCTCCTCTGCCAAGATGTTCAGAGACAAATGTCTGAAATAGTGTCCAAGATTCTCCTTATTTGGGGGGCTGGAAAGGTGGCTTGGGGGCAGAAGGCATGTCCTATTCTTTCAGTTTGATTCCCAGCACCCACAGCAGGGGCTCTCGATAGCCTGCACCTCCAGTTCTAGGGCATGAAGCCTCTCCATGGGCACCCCCACACACACACGCGGACACACACGGACACACACACACACACACACACACACACACACACACACACACGCACAGACTTAAAATAACAAGGTAAAGCCTGGTGGCTGTGCACGCCTCTAATCCCAGCGCTTGGGCGTTCAGGAGAGGCAGGAGGATCTCCGTGGGTCCCAGGCCAGCCTGGTCTACAGTGAGACCCCATCTCAAAAAGCAAAAATAAACAAGTGTAATAAATCTTACAAAGGCTTATCCCTTAGTTTTGTTTGCATGCATGCAGGGGCGGCAGAGTCCAGGCAAGACCACCAGACGCTTGGGGCTGCAGTTAGGTCGTGTAAGGAGCCTGGAGCCGGTGCTGGGAACTGAACCGGATCCTCTGAGGGAGCAGTAGGCACTCTGCTGAGCCATCCCTGCTGCCTGATTTTACTTGTCTTTACACAGATGTTAGAAGGTCAGGAAACTCGATGACTAAGGACAGGGTTCAGATAGAGGTAGAAGGCAGGTGCCTGACTTTTAGGCCAGGTAGGTAATATAACCTGTTTAAAAACCAGTTAAAAGCTGGGTTCGGTGGTGCACCCCTGTAATCCTAGCACTTGGGGAGGCAAAGGCAGGCGGATCTTTGTGAGTTCGAGGCCAGTTTGGTTTACCAAGCAAGTCCAAGACAGCCAAGGTACACAGAGAAACCCTGTTTTGAAAAAAATCCAACCCCCCTCAAAACAAAACAAACCCCAAAATAAAAACCAGTTAAAGACTGGGGCTGGCACCAGAGGGCAGCATCAACGTACGTGATACCCCAGAACCACAGACACGGGGCATGGTGGCACCTGAAGGGAAGAGGGGGAGTTTAAGGTCATCCTCCACTATACAGTGAAGTCTAGGCCAGCCTGGGCTACATGAGACCGTGTCTCAAAAAATAACACAAGGCAGGGTTTTGAACCAATGTGACCATGTCAGAGGAAAGCTGGACTCTTGGCTCTGCAAAGGCCACGCTGTCTCTCTTCCCCAGCTCCAGTGACTCATGTAGCCATCCGGTCTGGTCTAAAGGTTGTCAATGCTGCAGACACTGGTGCCCCAGGACACTCTGGGGTGACAAGTCTGAACCCACTAACTCCTGAGCACACTGGATCTGGGGATCTGGGGTGTGTGCGTGTGCACAAGGTTTAGGGTGGCCCCACGGGTTCTTTTTTTTTTTTTTTTTTTTTAGGTTTTTCAAGACACCATTTCTCCGTGTAGCCTTGGACATCCTGGACTCACTTTGTAGACCAGGCTGGCCCCGAACTCACAGGGATCCACCTGCTTCTGCCTCCCTCAGTGCTAGGATTCCAGGCCTGTGTCACCATGCCCAGCCCATGGGATCTTATCACACACCAGGCAACTGCTCACTACTGAACCACACAACCAACCCTCTTTCTATTTAGTTTTTACACCTTATTTATATTATTTGTTCATTCATTTATTTTTGATTTTTTTAAACAGGGTTCTCTGTGTAGCCCTGCCTGTCCTGGAACTCACTCTGTAGACCAGGCTGGCCTCAAATTCAGAGATCCACCTGCCTCCCGAGCGACTTTATTATTATCGTGTGTGTGTGTGTGTGTGTGTGTGTGTGGTTGTGTGTATACACTCATGCTCAGGTAGTGTGCCCACGTGGAGGTCAGCCTGCATGCTTGTTAACCAAGACAAGCTTGCAGGAGTAGATCTCCTTTTCCAGATCAAACTCAAGCATCAGTCTGTACCATCTCACTGGCTTTGGAGCTCAGAGATCGATGACCCCTTGGGAAGCTCATTTCCCTGGCTGATGGATCGTCTGGCGGTACCTGGGAGATGCTCGGTATCTGGGAGATGCTCAACTCAGTTAAGCCTAAGTGGATGCCCCACAAACTGGTCTGCTGACGGTGAAGCTTGCAGTTTCCGGTTTGTGACAGATTTCCCAAGGAGGAGTCAGGTGATGATGGTCATGCCTCAGGCCCTGTGATCACTACCTAAACCTGTCACTGCCACCTGGTAAAGTGGGGAGCAAGCCTGATTGATCCCTTAGGAGCCACACACCTCTGGGGCTCCCCATCACCAGCAAGGGTGGCCACTTCCTATGAGTGCCTTCTGAATCCTTGTGGTCTCTGACCTCCCCACAGCTGGCTCCAGCTGCCAGGAACCGACCCTCCCCCACACGCCCCGCCCACAAGATTACTTTCTCCGCTGAGAAAGCCAGAGAAGCCCCCAGGGCCACAGGCACAGCGGGTAGCCAAGGCTTAGAAGTGGTTAAGGGAGTCTTTCCGTCTGGTTTGGTGACAATGCTGCCATTCCAGCATTACTGGTGGAGGCAGGGGGATGGCATGTCCCAAACCACCCTAGTTTACAGAGTAGGACCATTTCCAAAAACAATCACCAACACACTGAATTTGAGAGATTCCAAGAGAAGGAGGCACCAGGCCCCGCTGGGAACAAGATCATAGGTCACAACCCCCTGTGAAACAGGCCTGGCTTTATGCAAGGGCCCCTCTTACCCCCGCCCCCACTCCAGCGGCTGGGACCGGCGCTGGGCTGGTAAAACTATGTGCAATTGTGGCAGCTGGGCTAGTTGTTCTTGGGGACAGGAGTCTCCCGAGGGGGAGGGTAGACCGCAGGCCAGGAAGCACGGGACGTGCATTTGAGCACAGCTCTAACGCTGGCGCTCAGGGACTCAGTCTCCACCTCTAAAGCCCCAGGACGACCCAGGCCAAGAGTTGGAAGCTCTGCAAAAGTTGGAACCTCTTGTGAAAGTTACAATCTCCTGTAAAAGTAGGAATTCCTAGCGCGCAGGAATTGGGGGACCCCTGATCCTCCCAGCAAAGCCTCCTCTCTCCCTCCTACCCAAGGGCGCCCCCAAATGGACCTTGACCCCCCTTGACTCCCCTCCTCCTGCCCCTTAAGCTCTCACCAGAGTCCTCAGATCGTGGAATCGGGGCGACCTCTCCCAAGGCCAGCTCGAATCTGCCCGGGAGGGGCGGAGCGGCCCTGTGAATCCCGTGCAAGGAGGGCCTTGGAGTGATGGGACAGAGGGCCAATCAGAGGTCCCCACGGAGTAGTCCCGCCCACCCGCCTACCCTTCAAAGGTGATCCAGACCAGGTTGCTTGCGTTAGTCGAGTCCCAGAAACATCTGGAGCTCAGGTCCTGGAGAGGGGAGGTCCGTTCTGAAGCTCCACGAATCCTCCCGCGTTTCCAGAGACCTCAAAGAAACTTACAGATCCAAGGGATGGTTGAGTGACATCTTCAGAAGCTCATCGGACAGGGGAATCGATAGGCAGGGTACGCACCCTGAGCCCCAGTCCTGATACCGTCCTAAATGAAAGCTTGCTCTCACCCAGACTGAGGCCCTCATTGTCTAAGGCCTTTTTGGGGTACAAGGGCATTGAGGCCCAGAGATGGCCAGCCATGGGCAGCGCTCGGCTTTCGGCTCCTAGACAACTGGATCAACTCCTGGATCCTGAAACTGCTGCCTGGACTTTTTTTTTTTTTTTTTAATCCCTAAATCTTTCTTCCTTGGGTCTGTAACCCAAGGTGTTAAGCTCAGATGGCCGCAGGGGCTGAGAAAGGCGTGACTGTGTTGGCTGAGAGTGTGAATGCGCGGCTCCCTAACCCCTCAGGTCTCCTGTGAGACCCGTGCACAGACCTTGGCAGCTACACCTGTGAGCCGGTCCGGGGGAGCACCCACCCTCCCTGAATTACCGCTAGTGTTTTCCTGACTTCCAACCGGGAGCTCCTCTCTTTCTGGGCTGCCCTGACTCAGACTTGAGTTCCTCCTCTTCCTGCTTCAACTGAACTGCCTTCACAGGGCCGGGCGGTATGGGGCACGCTGCCGCCAGGTGGCGCCCTGCCCCTGACGCCCCACTTCCCTCTGTGACCCCCCTCCCCACAGCGCCCCTTCCCCCTGCGTCCCTCTTTGCCATAGCAGGCATGCCCTATTAACCTTGGGCCTGGCCCAGGGCTCATGGGATGGGTATACTGGTATTGAACAATTACTAGCCACGGACTGTAGGCCAAGCTCGGCAGGGCAGCCCCTGGGAGATAGTCTGGACCCTCTTGGCTTGGCAGGACTCAGAGACCAGCGGGAAAGATAGGCTGGCAGGATGGTGTTAAGACCGTAGGGGAGCCAGGCATGGTGGCCAACCCTTTTAATCCGGGCATTTGGGAGGCAGAGGCAGATCTCTGTGAGTTTGAGGCCAGCCTGGTCTACAGAGAGAGTTCCAGGACAGCCAGGGCTACACAGAGGAACCCTGTCTTGAAAAACAAAGAAACAAACAAAACTTTAGGGGAACACCAGATGGACAGCCAGAGCTACATACTGATTCTGTCTTAAAAACAAAATAATGCTGGGGTGTGTGTGTGTGTGAATCTAAGGAACTTTAAAACTATGTGTTAGCTCTATTTTTGGTGGGGGCACTCCTGTGCTACAAGGGTCTGACTGACTGGGACAAAGTGTTGGAATGGGAGATACTGCAACCACTTCCGGCTTCTTTTCATTTTAGGAGAAATTAGGGGCTGGGGCACAGTTCACACAAAACTTGGGTTCTGCTCCCCCACCACAACCACCAGGTCACTCCAGCATCACAGAGCTGGAAGAAGGGGGACCAGGGGAATCCGTTCAAGGGTAGCTCTGTGTTATGCAGTGAGTTTGAGGCCAGCCTAGGCTACCTGAGATTTAAGGCAGGAAAAGGAATGGAAGATTCTAGACAGACGGGGAGCCCTCTTCCGCAGTGGCTGAGTCCTGATATCACCGGGTCCTTGCTCTTTGGAGGAGACATTAACAGCCATAAGTCTTAGCTTTTCCTCAGGAACCTGATGACCAGCCAGCTGCTGTCCAAGGCTGACTCCTCCTCACATGGCCTGTGTGACCAGGGCTTTGTCCTGCCCCTGGCCACAGGAAGCTAGGGGTCATTTAACATGTAGGCCCTGGCTGTCCCCGCCCTCCTGGGCCTCCTGGCGCCAGCTGCCTGCCGCCATCTCCTGTGAGGTGGTGGTGGCTGGCTTTGGGGAGGAGCATGGCTGAGACCCAGGCTGGACCTGCTTCTCAAGCCCCCCCCCCCCCCCCCGTGGTTTACCTGGTCTCCTCTCTCTGGCCACATTTCCTGGCCACCCCAGGTCCTAGGAGAGGCATCCGCTCGGTCTCCTGTTTCTCTGGGCTCTGAGGCAGACCCTGCAGGCTGCTGGTTGGCTCCTGAGGTGACTTAAAGCAAGCCGGCCAGCGGGCAGAATTCACTTGGTAAATATCTTCTGCTGGCCCAAGGGCTGTGCCCTGTGGGGCCTGTAACCCAATCCCTCAGGAACCACGGCCCTCCCAATTCTTGCAGAGAGCAGCCTGGGCCGGGGTGTCTTGGCTTGGGCGGCAACTCAGAGCACTGCCAGCACCAGGTCACCCTGGCCGGGTTGTCATGCTGGTGGGGACAGATTGTTCTTGCTGTCTCTTTGGAGACGGGTCTCCTGAACGGAGACCGAGCGGCCTGCTGTCCTGGTGAACATGGAGGCGTCACTCTGGACCTTGGCGGTGGCATCTGGCTGCCTCAATAGGACCCTTAAGCCCCTCTAATTGACAAGAGGGCTGACCTCCTTCCGCCAGCCCTAGATGACAGAGTTCACATTCCCTAGATGGTGGGGGGGGGGGTGTCACAGCACTGGTGGCCAGGGCTTGCAATGTGGACATTCCTCCCCACCTGCCACTCTGTTCCCTCTCCCCTCCCCCCACCTACCCTAGAGAGGTTGCAGCTGTGTGGGTGGCTTGGGTTTCTGAGAGGGGTATTTTGGAATCAGGAGCCAAGGAGAATGAGGGGCCCGTCCACGGGGAACAGGAAGCAGGGAGGCCCCAGCTGCCATCTCCCGTTGGCCCACCTGGCACAGTGGGTGCCATCAGCCACCACACAGGAAGTGTCCCCAACGTTTGCCTGTGTGGGTCACTGAGTCTCAGGGGTAGAGGTGGAAGGGGACAAGAGAAAGCTGTAGAACTGGATAGAATGTTCCAGCAAGCTTTAGCTGTGTCACTGATTGTTCCAGCAAGCTTTAGCTGTGTCACTGATGTAGCCAATGATGACCTCAAACCTCTCATCATACTCCCTCGGCCTCCCCAGTGCTCGGGGCTAGGTGTGTGTCGCCATGCTCAAGGCCTTGGGAATCTTTGTCCAGATGTAGATACTTAGCCCATGAGAGCTTGTCCCACAGAGGCTGCCAAGATCCTAGAGACACCTTTGTTCCCTTCAGACAGGGTCTCACAAGGCTGCTACGTGGAGCTGAAGCCAGCCTTGAACTCCTGCCCCTCCAGCTCATCCCCCTGAGTGCTGGGATGATAGGTGTATGCCGTCCCACGGAGACTGTGTGGTACTGGGGACAGAGCCCAGGGCTTTGTACAGCCCTGGTTAGCCCCAGGCCCAGCAGACAAACAGCTGAGACTTAGAATAAGCTTTTAATCTTTAAAGTTCGGGCAGTCAAACCAGTTGATTGTCATTTGGCGACTCATCCTGGCAGCAGTAGCCCTTGTCTTCCCTGGTACTGGTGATGATGATGGGGACCCGGGCTTTGACGGCCGACAAGGACCAGGGGAGATGGATGGTGACCACAAGCTCGTAGCTGGTCCGCAGGATCTCGTTCTCCTGGAAGCTGTTGCTCAGAGACAGCACCAGCGGCAGGTTGAAGGCACTGACCACCGTGGTGCTGTTGAAGGCCGGGATGCGCGCGTTGGCCATCTGCCGCAGCAGCTCGCTGCTGTCTGCCCGCCAGCGCCTCTCGGCGTTGGGCGTGAAGCCCTCGTACTGCATGTGGGCGTACAGGGCGAACACCACCGTCTTGATGTACTTGCCCGTGTGGTTGCAGATCTCGGACGTGAACGTCACCCTCTCACCCGGCGCGAAGGTGCTCTTGCCCATCAGCACCTGCAGCCTCACCCAGCCCTGGCTGCAGCAGCTATACACCACTTTCTTCTCGGCTTCCACGGACACGGGGTTCTTTAAAGGGAAGGGGATAGACCCCTGAGAGTCACAGAAGCCTCTGGTGTGCTGAGGGGGATGTGGGACCCAGATTTGTGTCTCCAGCGCTAGGGACCTTGGGGCACTCAGGAGGCCCAGATGGAGGAGGCTTAGCTCAGGGGCAGCCTGGGCTAAAGAAGGGACAGACTGGGCTATAGAATGAGATGGTTTTCAAAAGCACAGGGCAGAGAGGGCTCGGTGAGTAGATGCCCTCATCCTGCATATACAAGGGCCTCGGGTTCTCCAACCCAGCACCAAATAAAGCAGTCTGTTGTGGCGGCACACGCCTGTCCCCAGCACTCAGCAGGTGGAGGCTGGAGGGTCAGGATTTCCAATCTTATCCTTTGCTACACAGGAAGTTCGAGGCTAGCCTAGGCTACCAGGACCTTTTCTCAAAAAAACAAAAACAAAACAAAACAAATAAACAGTCAGGCATTGTGCTGCAGCCCTGGCTGTCCTAGAACTCGATTTGTAGTCCAGGGTGGCCTTGAACTCAGAGATTAGCCTGCCTCTGCTTCCCAAGTGTTGAGATCAAAGGTGTGTGCCACCACCCCTGGCTTATTTCTATTATTAGTATTATTATTATTGTCATCACTGTCATTGACTCAGGTTCTCACTAGATAGCTGAGGTTGGTCTCTAACAGATCGCCATCCTCCTGCCTCAGCCTTTCAAGGTCTGGGATGTACTGCTACACCCTGATCATGCTAAATTGACTTTTGCAACTTTCTCATAGGTTATGACTTGTGATTTAAATAATACAACCCATTAGGAGGCTCCAAGATGGCTCAGCAGGGAAAGGCACCTGTCCCCAAATCTAAAGACCAGAGTTCAATCCACATGGGCCCACACAGTGGAAAGAAAGAAGTGACTCCTACAGAAAGCTTTCCTCTAATGTGCGCTTGTGGCAGAGCCCCTCCACCAAGATAGATAAATGTGAAAATATAGAATGAAAAAGAAAAGTACAAACTGGGCACAGCGGTCTGTAATCCCAGCACTCAGGAGGCAGACGCAGGTGGATCTCTGGGAGTTCAAGGCCAACCTGGTCTACAAAGCGAGTCAAAGACAGTCAAGGCTACACAGAGAAACCCTGTCTAGAAAAACCAAGAAGAGGAGGAGGAAGAAGAGGAAAAAGAAGAGCATAGTCAGGTTCAGGTGCTGTCCTTGTAGGATCAAGGGTCAAGGGTCAAGGGTCTAGCTAATCCTTGACTTTTTTTTTTGAGACAGGGTTTCTCTGTGTAGCCTTGGCTATCCTGGACAGGCTGGCCTTGAACTAACAGAGATCTGGGATTACAGGCATGCCCCACCTCTCCCTGAAATCTTTGACCCTTTTGACATCATCTTCCACGCTCAGCCTCTCACCGCGTGTCTCGCCAACCTTCTCAACAAGGGGCCATTCTCTCTGCCTGCTACACTAAGGCGAGGAGATCCCTTCTGGGCACCTTCTGCGTGCTCAAACCTTCAACTTTATGGCTGTGCTGGGGCCTCCGCAGGCCTCAAGGAACTGTGGTGGGCGAGAACCAAGCTGGGGCCCCCACATGGGCTTCCTCACCTCACCGCCATCCTTCACCTGGGCACTGGGCAGCCCCAGGGCCTTTGCACAGGCTGTGCTCTTCACTGATGCTCCCTCATGGTTCTCCGTCAGTCACCTTTGGTTCTCACGCAGGCCCCAGAGAGGGCACATGGCCTGCAGAAGGGCTCCCAGGGGGCGGGTGCTGAGGCCCTGAGTCCTCCCAGCATCCCCCTGATGTTGGCTGGGTCACAAGCTTCCATTGCTGTGAAGGTGACTGCTGTGAAGGTGACAGGTCCTATGTGGGGACTGTATCACTGCCCTGAGGCAGGCCCAAGCTTCTAAAAGTCCTGATCTCTGTCTCTCTGTCTCTCTCCCTTTTCTCTCGGCTCTCCCACTGAGTCAGAGTCACATCTGCACCCTGGTTTCAAGTACCCATTTTCCCTAAGGGGGATAGAGTCACGTGGCAGACAGAGGGGTTGCTGGAATTTGAGCTTGGACCTCCAATCAAGACCCTCCTTCCTGCCTCTGACTGCTAGGCTCTGGGCGAGGGGAATCAATGTCCCTGGTTAGTCATTTCAAATCTACCTCAGGACTGACGGGTGGGTAGGGCACCACGATTGAAGGCTGGAGGCTGGAGGCTGGGCCTTTCTTCCCATGAGGACCGAGGCCACCTTCTCCACTGTGGTAGGGTTCACAGGCCCTAGAAAAGGGGCCACCGAGTATCCTGGCTCTGTGGGACTGACCAGGAGGTTCCCCGTAGCATCACTGGGAAAGGACTGGGTTGCTCCCTGCAGGTGTTCTGGGCTCTGTGAGGTGCTGGGGTCAAGTCCCTGGCATCCACACACTTTCCCCCCTGTGACAGCCACTCATGTCCAAGGGCACACCACCTCGACCCTGCTGTTAAATGCCCTCACTTGGCTTTTAACAGGTTTTGGGAGAGGTGGGTGGAAGAGCTCCATGGTGAACTGGGGCCTGGAGTGGCCCCAACAGTCACTTGTCTGCAAGACATGGCCAGGGCACGCAATCAGAGCTGAAAGCCACCCCGCCTGCTAAGGTCCTGCTCTGGCTTCCAAGCGAGCTACCTTTTCTATTAACATTTTTTGATCAATTACTGTGTGGTGGGGGATGGGAGGGAGTGGGTGCCCAGGTTTCAACATGCACGAGGCAGCCAAGGGCTCAGTGCTGGAGGTGGTTCTTGGCTCTCCAAACTCAGGCCACCAGGCTTGGCAACAATCACCTCTAACTACTAAGCCCTACTGCTCGGGCCCCCTTTTGCAAAATCACCCAGGAGCCTGGGTCAGTAGCCCTACTGTGCCTGTGCCCATCCCCTGGGTACCTGGATTAGGTTCTGCTGGCAGAAATCAGAAATGCCTTGGACCAGCAAGTATAGCCTCTTCTTGGCCAGGATGTGCTCCCGGCCCATGCACAGGGCCTGCACGAAGTAGGAGATGTGGCCGATCTTGCTGTTGAAGGTGGACGGAAGCCTGGGAGGTAAGTTGAAATGGAAGTCAAAGGTGTGGCTGCCTGCCCTTAACCAATTGTCTGTAATGAAACACACCGAGGCTGTGTGTGAGAACTTTCCAGAACCTTTTCTGGTGGGAGGACCACTGAACCATACCCCCATGTGTGTTGAGTGCCAGCTGAGAAAGCTGGACCCTCCGACTCTGCTGCAGTTTCTGTGAACCTGCTTTATCTTTTCTGTTTTTCTTTCTTTTTATTGAGTTTTCAAGACAGGTTTCTCTGTGTAGCTCTGGTTTTCCTGGAATTCACTCTGCAGACCAGGCTGGCCTCAAACTCAGAGAGATCTGCCTGCCTCTGCCTCCTCAATGCTGGGATTAAAGGCACGTAACACCATGACTGGCTTGTTCTGTTTACTTTTTTATTGCACTTTTATTTGTGTGTGTGTGTGTGTGTGTGTGTGTGTGTGTGTGTGTTGTGTGTGCATATGCCTGTGATCCAGGCTCGGTAGTAAGTGTTCTTACCTGATAAGCTGGCCCTCTAAACCCTCTTATCCTTTCCCCCACGCCCACACACAGGGTTTCTCTGTGTAATCTTGGTTGTCCTGGAACTCAGTCTGTAGACCAGGCTGGCCTCTACTCAGAGATTCAGGTACTTCTGCCTCCTGAATACTGGGATTAAAGGTGTGCACCACCACTGACCTTCTCATGGCCTCCCCTCCCCTTCAACTTCAGAAACATTATCTGTTGTATTCAGAATTGTAAATGCAACACTTAGTTTGCATTTGGAAAACAGTAGGTGCTCCATAAATGGCTGATAGCTGAGTGAATCACAGGTTATGAACTGGGGAGGGGCAGGGTTGTCTGTTTTGTTGTTTTGTCTTTCAGGGTGAGCCTTGGCTGGCCTGGAATTCACTGTGTAGGATGTGCTACACTCCTGATCCTCCTGCCTCCATCTCCAGTGCTGAGGTGACAGGTGACAGGCATGCTCTACCATTCCTGGTTTATGTAATGCTGAGCTCTGTGCCATAGGCTGGTCCCAAACTGTCAGGAATCCTCCCGCCTCAGCCTCCAGAGTGCTACTATGGCAGTTAAGTATTAGATCTTTCAATGAGAAAAAAATACTCCTGACACTTGGCATGATGCTACAGAGTAAGAGCCTTTCTTAAACAAAGGTCTGTAGGCCGCTCAGCAGTTAGGGCACTGGCTGCTCTTGCAAAGGACCTGGGTTCAGTTCCCAGTACCCATGTGACTGCTCACACTAGCTATAACTCCAGTTTCTGGGGATCCAATTCCCTCTTCTGATCTCCTTGGGCACCAGGCAACACACATGGCACACAGATAGACACAGGCAAAACATTCATGTATATAAAACTATAAAACACTAATAATGTTTAGTTATTAGTATACATAATTTTGTTTTCAGTTTATGTGCACTGGTGTTTTGCCTGCATGTGTATCTGTTGCAGACAGTTGTGAGCTGCCATGTGGGTGCTGGGACTTGAACTCTGGTCCTTCGGAAGACAGTCATCCGTCTGAATCATGGAGCCACTCTCCCGCCTCCTGCATGCCTGTAACCCCAGCACTCGGGGAGGCAGAGGCAGGTAGATCTCTGTGAGTTTGAGGCCAGCCTGCTCTACACAGCAAGTTTCAGGACAGCCAGCCAGGACTACATAGACAGCCTTAAAACAAAACCCCAAACTTGGAAAACCTGTGAACACCCACAACAACCCAATAACACAGTTTGGGAAGGAGACAGAGCTCCCAGGACACTCAGGGTGATGTGATGTCAGAGCTAAACTCGCAGGATGGAGAACTTTCATCTCTCTCCTCCTCTCCTGTCCTGAGACCTTCGGGACACCTTCCTGAGCCCACTTGAGTCTCAACGCCAGAGGGCCTCTCCCAGTCATTTGTGGGGCTGAATACAGTACTTCCCAAGGGTCTTTGTGAGCTCATTTTGAAAGGCCCGATTCAGGTTGGCTCTCACCTCGATATCTTCACACTGGTTATTGTTTATCATGACCTCCCTCTGCCCATCCAGTCAGAGGTATTTACCTTCCTGCCCCAGGCCGCTGTCCACATTCTTACCTTTCACTAGGAATGTTTTTGTTTTATGTACGTAATCCGCCTTATTATTGCAAATAACATCTCTGCTATAATCACGGGTCTCTCCGATTTCTTCATTCCACTCGACGTAACCCCTGCCGACCAGCTCCACCTTCACGACAGGGTCCACCAGGGTGCTGTTGAGGGTGAGGATCACCTGCCCATCTACGTTCGAGCCGGCCAGGTAGACCTCATCTTTGGGCATTACTAACTCGATGGATTTCACCACAGACATGGGAGGTTGGGCGGGGGTAGACACATCCTTCCCCTCCGCCGAGTGCCACCCAGCTCCCCCTGGACTCCTCAGCTGTGGCGACCTCTGTGACATCACTCCACCCAGGGTTCTGGGAAGGAGGCAGGTTCTCTGCTAGCCCACGCCTTGAGCTGCTTCTGTATTCAAGGGTGATCTTGAACTCTTGATCCTCCTGCCTCATCTCCCAAACTACCCATGCTTGTCTTGACTCTTACATTCTAGCTCCAGGCCTGTCACTGCAGCAACTTGGGAGGCTGAGGCAAGCTCAAAACAGTTCAAGGACAGCCGGGGCAACTTTGTACTTTGTGTGAACCTTAAAATAAAAGGGCTAAGCCTGGTGCTGTGGTGCACACCTGTAATCCCAGCACTCTTGGAGGCAGAGACAGGTGGATCTCTGGGAGTTCAAGGCCAGCCTGGTCTACCAAGAGTCTAGGACAGCCAAGGAAACAAAGAGAAACCCTGTCTTGAAAAACCAAATAATAATAATATAATAATAATAAATAGCTAGTAGCTTTGGGGCTTATGCTGTTAATCCTAGCATTTGTGAGGCAGGAAACTTGTGTTAGGGTCAGCCTGGGGTATGTAGTGAGTTTCAGAACACTAGCCTGAGCCAGATGTCCTGAGGCTCCACGAGAAGACCCTGTTCCCTGTCTGCGGTCTGTCTTGTCGGTCTTGTGGGACTGCACTTCGGAAAATGGCGGTGCTTACCTAGGAAATCTTTCATCATCACTATGGTGTGGTAGGGTACACCTGCTAGCCCAGAACTAGGAAGGGTGGAGGCGGGAGGCTCTAGAGTTTAAAGACATGTTCAGCTACTGAGCAAGTTGGAGGCTAGCTTGGGCTATGTGAGACTGTTTCTAAAAACAAAAACAAAAACAAAAACAAAAACAGTTAAACACAAATGGGAAGTCTTTCCTCTAAGGCCTCCAAGGTAGAGAAGGCAGAGACCAAAGTCCTTCCATGGCCTCTGAAGTCTTACTCATTCTTTATCCCAGCCTAGAGACCTCCTCCTGTCCCACTCCCACCCCAAGCCTTCTCCACACCCAACATATCCTCCGCATTCCTCAGAGGAAGTGCCTCTGCTCCAGCCCTCACGTGGCTGCTGGTCACTTCCGAGACCTCAGGACTTGTGTTTGTACCTGGAATTGTGCTTTATATTTATTAATTTATTTTCCCTTGGTTCCTAGAGGAGGATTTGCTTCCCCAGAGACCCCCAAACGCCAGAGGGTAAGGGTGTACCTTGCATTCGGTTGGGCCCCCTAGCCCTCCTCTCTCTGTCCATCAGTTACTGCACAGATGCCCAGCTCTGAGTGCCCGCCAAGAATAGTCAGAATGAGCGGGCCGGAGTGGAGGGGGCAGGGAGGCCCTGCCCGCCTGGACAGCTTGCAGAAGGCGGGAAAAGCTAGGCGGGGAGAAAGAAGCCCTGCGGGTGGGTCGTGTGGGAGCCCACCAGCTGCGTTGCCTTGCGTTGACTCAGTGTGCCCAGTGAACCTGGGGTGCTTAGGCCAAATCTAGGGTACAGGTTGTCTGGTGGGAGGTACTCAAGTCCCTCTGGGGTATATGGACATAGATTCATGGCTGCTTAGATGGAGAGGTGAAAGTTTGTCCAGCGGAGAGGGAATGGGCACGTCCTGGGGACAGGGGTCTCTCCGCGGGGGTACCCCCGGTTTCCTATGAGGTTTGCCTGGTGGAGGACCTGGGCCTTCTTGGTAAACTTCACAGGCGGCAGGGCAAGTCCGTGGCCCGCTGGGTGGAGCCAGGGGTGCGGTAGATCCCCAGTGGTGGGGACGCCCCACTCTCTTTCTTGCTTCCCGCCACTGCGCCAGCCAATCAGGAATCAAGAGCCCGCCCTCCTCCCCCTTGGGGTGGCAGAGTCTGCCGTAGTTGCCTGTGCACACTTCTAAAAACGCCCTGAGTTTTCGCGGGAAAAAAAAAAAAAAAAAAGCCCTAGCAGCTGGAAGGATCGCGCGCTCTGGGGCTCACTGTCTTCGGCCACTCACGCGGTTCCCTCCTGGGTCATCCAGCCAGAGCCCTAATCTAGAGCCGAGGAGAGGAGAGTGCGGATCGCCGCCGCGGGAGAGGTGAGTAGATCGGGCTGTGAGCACTCAGCAGCGCGGCCGGGCACTGCGTAAAACTGCAAAGACTCATTTCCACGCGCGGTTGCGGCGGCTTGTTTTTGGGGATCCTAATTGCCTTCCACGCTAACCCCCTTTTCTGGCCAATAGCATAACGTTGACTGCTCGGGTTGGGGGGGGCTTTGCAAAACTTGGCAAAACTGCCGCGCGTGGGTGAGATTTACAGAGAGCCATCGCTCACGCGTGGCCCCGCATCATGTGTAAGGGAAATCCAAACTGTATCCTCCACGCTGAGCCTCCTCCTCTGGTCCCGTGCATACGATTACACCCGAAAACTTGGCAAGACTTTCCCGCGCGTGGCTCTGGTCAGTGCAGAGAACCACCGCGCATGCGTGCTTCTGTATTCGTTAAGGGGCAACGAATTCATTGAGAGGCGTTCTCCACTCAAAACCGGTTTTTGGCCCTCTTGGGTGCAGCTAAGTCTGTGGCAAATGAGTGGGGTCCGGCTGGGGAGTACACGCGGCTCCGCGCCTGCGCGCGTGCGCTCCTAGCGATTCAATTGTCGCGCCGGAGTCGGATTTCGCGCGCCCTGGCTTCTCCGAGTACGTCTTGACCAATCGCGTGCGGGGAGGGCGGGGCGTGTAGCCGGGAGGAGCCAATCAGCAGTGGGCGCTTCGGAAAGGGCGGAACTTAAACGGCGCGGCTCTGGGGGTCTGACCCTGGCGGCGTCGGAGGGTGTGGGCGTGGGCTCCGGGCCTCCCTGCTCTTTAAATCGCCATCCCGAGGCCAGGGTCGGTGTCCCAGGGGGAGGTCAGGACAGCCAACTGCGCTTGGGACTTAGGTGAGTTTGGGGCCGGTCCGGGACCGCCGGTTGCCATGGCCACGGCGGGGGGGCTGGTCTGCGCACGCGCGGGGGGCACTGGCCCGGAACTTCGGGGGGGGGTTCTCTAGCGTTGTGTGTGTGTGTGTGTGTGTGTGGCGGGAGTCCTTCTGTGACCGAGTTCTCGGTCCCGGGACTTAAGTTCCGGTCCTTTTCGGAGTTGGCAAGTTCCCGCTACTGGGACTTAGACTGCGTGGAATGAATGAATGAATGGGGTGAACGAGTGAATAAAAGTAGCTGCGGCTGCTTTCACCCTGACTTGGGCCATTTCCCCGCCGTGGACATTGCTCCCCCCGTTCTTGGAGACGTGGTGGATTGTCTTGGATCACCCAGGATGTCTTTGGCGGTTCACGCTCAACTGGCCCCACTCGCTGGTTATTAAAACATTAAGTGCCTAATTTATGCCACCTGGTTCTCTAGGGTGGCGTCTGCCCGTGTTGGGGGCTAGGACTCCAAGAGGTTAACTGTGGGAGTTGCTTCTTTAGCTCAATCAGATGTAAAGAAAGCAGCTGGGGCGAGGGTACACCACTTCCCCGCCTCCTGGCAGGCCACACTGACGGGGTCTCCCTGTCTTTCTCTTTCCATCCCTCCAGCATATCGGCACCATGTGGATCCAGGTTCGAACCATGGATGGGAAGGAGACGCACACCGTGGACTCCCTGTCCAGGTTGACCAAGGTGCAGGAGCTGAGGAAAAAGATTGAGGAGCTGTTTCACGTGGACCCGCAGCTGCAGAGACTGTTTTACCGGGGCAAACAGGTAAGTTGGCCACCAGAGCTTTCCATCCGCCCACCCAGCTTTGTTCCGAGCACCCTGCCTCTCAAAGCCACCAAGCGAGAGTGCCCCCCCAACCCCCCTAGTCAGTCCCGGAAGGAGAATTTAGAGACGCCTCAGATGCTGGGGAGGAGGGCGAACAAAGGCAGGCCTTCTCACCAGGCAGGCAGCCGGCCTCGTGCTGAGGAGCCTGGTACCTCTTTATTTTAAACTTTTCTGAATCATTTTTCTTCAGGAAAAAGTTGGAAGTGGCCAGCAGAGGGCTCAAGGGGGTTTTGGATTCAAGTTTCTTCAACAGTCTTCATGTGGTGGCAATGAGAAGGGAGGGACCAGGTTTTCCTTTTGAAACCCACCCTAATTGCCTGGAGTTTGCTCCCATGAGACATCAGCCCCCCTGGAGGATTCACTTAACTCACAATTAGAAGTTTCATTTGTCAGGCTTGTGAAGAAAATTGGGCTAGTGGCTCTTAATAGTGGGTGCCCTTTGTTGCACCTCTTTGCCCCTTCTCCCTCCAGCGCTCTGTGTCCTTTTAAATAGCTATTTTTGTAGCCCAGCTGCCTGCACTTGGGACTTTTTTATCTTTGGCACCTGGCTGGGCTTTCTTTTACTGGTGTCTTGCGACGCTGAGAGCAGCATGTGCCAGCGCTGGGGTCTCTGGTGTGGGCTAGGTGCCTTTGAGGTCCATTTAGAGCTGGGGCCATTGCAGCCAGCAGAGAAGGGTCCACCGTAGATCTGTAGTCGCCTTGATTCTGTGGCCTGTACCTACCTGCCTTTGTGGTTGGGCAGGGCACTGCCGCCCTCTGGTGTCGATCAAAGGCTTTATTTCCTGGGCTGGCTGTACCTAGGTGATGGCATTGTGTTAGGAATCAAAATAACCCTCTCTGACCCCAGGAGGGGTGTGACTGCTCCAGGTGGGGCATTTTTAGTGCACTGGGTTCGATTGCCACTCATTTCACTCCATAGCCAGGATGCCTCCTGGGAACTGTGTGAGCGCACAGATTCAGCCTTTTCCCCTTGGCTTTCCGCCGGCTACCTCTGTCCTCTAGCAAATCTGGGACCATCTCAAACTGGTGGAAATACTTGTTAAGGTTTTCCCGAACAGTGTTGTAATTTGTTTTTACTGGGAGACAGGGTTTCTGTAGCACTCAGATCCACCTGCCTCTGCCTCCCAAGTGCTGGGATTAAAGTAGTGCCCAGCCTCACAGTTTTTAACCCTTAACAAACCTGGAAGCCTGGCTACTGCCTGTTCCCTTTTTATAGCGCTCTCCATGTTGTAGCTTTGGCTTTGTCAGGGAGCAGGCAGTGGCTTCCGGTTTCTGACGCAACTTCCCCAGCTGCAGTGGCTACTGGGACACAGCAGGCTTGGGAGGTGGGGAAGGCGGAGAGCTGGGGAAAGCCTGCTTTCATGGTTTGATAGCAACAGAAACCATGCAAGCAGGCCATTCTTCCAGAAGGTTCTGGAAAGTTAAGACAGCACTAGCCTTCTTTTTCTTTGTGGCCTGGCTGCCTGCGTCCATGGAGACTAGAGAGCTGAAAGGCGCTAGCTGGTGTAGAGGGTTGGGATGCTGGCCCCGCCTCGCCCGTGAGCGAGTGCCGGGTATGTGGGAGGGGACTGGGCAGCGCCCCTGGCAGCACAGAGATGTGTCTGGCAGACCCGTGCTGTCTTAAAACTGCCCGTGGAAACAGCTCTCTTCAGTGCACTCAGCACAGGCAGGCCTTAGGCTACTGCTGCTGAGTCCCACGCCTCTCTGCTTGTTGACAACTTACCTTTCATGTCCCAAATAACAAGCTTGGCTTATCGGTGGCTGCTGCATGTGATGATGGGTCCATTGTGAATTGAGCTGGGCCTGGTCTGGTGATGGAGGCACCAGATGTCAGCCCAGCATTCCCATAGGGTGATGCAGACTCAGGGTGTTTGTTTCCATGCCTGGGTTCCCCACTGCTGACACTGCCCCAGAAATCACCCAGTAGTTCCTGGTTCACTTCCCTCACCCCTCACATCAGTTGCTCTCATGGGTGATTGACATCAGCCGTGTTGACTGTTGGTCAAGCACTCGCCCAACATTCACCCCAGGACCCTGTAAACCACACCTGTCATTGCAGCAGTCTCCGCTGCTTGTGGAGTCCAGGGTCAGCCTGGGCTATATGAAACCTCCCCCCCTCCCCACAAAAGCATGGCAGGAGCAGTGGCTGGGCCAAGGCCTGCATGGCAGTCATCAGCAGTGGCCTGGGAACCATTGTCTCGTAAGAATGACTTGTCATGGTGCCACCAAGATCATGTAATGAGCCAAGTAGGGCAGGGTCCCTATCGTCTTCACTGCAGGCACAGAGGACCTCCCATAGTGTGGACAGAAGCCACCAGAGCCATCTTGAGGAAATAGATTGGCTGTAGCTCTTGTTATCAGTTATTCAGGAGTCTGAGTCAGGGTTGCAGGTTCAAAGCTAGCCTGGGTAACATAGTGAAGTCTTGCCTGAACATGTCATTTGTGGATTTTTTAATTTATTATTGTGTGTACATGCACGTTGATGTATGTATGTGTCAAAGGACAGTGTTGAAAGTCAGTTCGCTGGAGAGGTTCTTGGGCTCAGAGGTTAAAAACACTGGCTATTCTTCTAAAGGTCCTGAGTTCAATTCCCAGCAACCACATGGTGGCTCACAACCATCTATAGTGAGACTGGCATACATGCAGGCAGAATGCTGTATAAATCTTTTTTAAAAAAGATTTATACTTATTTGTTATGTATAGAGTGTTCTGCCTTGCATGTATTCCTTCTCTCCAGAAGACAGCATCAGATTTCCCCATAGATGGTTGTGAGCTGCCATGTGGTTGCTAGGAATTGAACTCAGGACCTTTGGAAGATCAGCCAGTGCTCTTAACCTCTGAGCCATTTCTCCAGCCCATAATAAATCTTAAAAAAAGAAAAAAAAAAACAAAAAAAAAAACAGTTCTTTCTACTGTGGGCTCCTGGGCTCCTAGGGCAAATGCTCACCTGCTGAGCCATTTCACCAGCCTTTGTTTATTTTGGTAAAGGGTCCCATGTGGCTCAGGCTGTAATCAGATTCCCTGTGTCGCCAAGGATAACCCTGAGTTTCTTGTTTCTACTTGAGATGGGCTGACAGGCCTGTGTTGCCATCTGGTTTATGCTGTGGGGTCTGACCCATTGTGCACACTGGTGCCTCCTCAGCCCCTGTCCTGGCCTTCATTTTCTTCAGCCTTACACATGAGCAGGAGGTAGGGCTGAGTGGTGGGCTCAGCTGATGTTGAGGTCACTGAGTGGGAGTAGACTCTTAGAGTGTCCTGTCCTCTGGGACAGATGGTCTCAAGGATGGCCAGAGCCTGGGATCACCTGCTTCCTGAATTTCCTAGCCAGCCACTTGGCAGGTTAGGTGGATGGGGGCCGCTACCCCTATCACAGTCCTTGTCACGTGCCACTGCAGGCGTGTACCTGTAAGCGCGGGCCTCTTCCGGATAGTTCAGAAGCTGCCCAACCGGCCTTGTGAGTTAGGAGTTAGAGCCGCCTGGGGAGTCTGCCCCAAGCTGCCCCAAGCCAGTCCCAGCCACGTCCTGGCCTGCTTGTTGAGTGGGGCTGCCCTTACCATCCCAGACTGTGACCATGGTTGGGGCAGCCTGGTGGGCTTCTGGGTGGCAGGACTTGGGTGGGGAGGGGTTTGCGTGTTCTGGTTGCCCACCTTGCTGGCCCTACCTCCTGGCCACCAGCTCCTTGGCCCAGCAGCTAGCACGTTTTGCTTTCTATTTGAAAACCGTTTGGGCATGTGTCTGTGTCTGTATCATACACATGGCATTGTAGGCATTGTCTGTCCATGGGTGTCAAGTGTCTCGCTGCTCACACTACTCCTAGGTGTGCTTGTGTTGGTGGCTGAGTAGCGTGCCGTGTGGACGGCACACAGTAGTGTTTGTCCATGTGCAGAAGGGCTTGCTTCGCTGTGGGCACTGCCACGTGTGTTTTCTCCCATTCCCCGTTCCATCTAAGTCTGGCCTGTGGCGCAGGGTCCCAGTGTGCTGTGTGACAGGTATGGTGGGGTGCAGTCCTGGCCTTCAATGTATGCCTGTGTTCACAGGCAGAATGGGCTGCTGACCACAGTCTCCCAGGCTGTTTCCAGTTCCCACAGAGTCCATTCCCGCGTGCAGAATTCCCACAAAGTCCCATCCCTGCCCCCAATTCGCTGTGGCATGCAGTTTCTGCATGCAGTCTTCCCCCCCCTCCGTTCTCTTGTGCAGAATTCCCACAGTCCCGTTCCTGCCCTCGCTCCCAGTTCCCGTGTGCAGAGTTCCCACAGTCCCGTTCCTGCCCCCCCAGTTCCCGCGTGCAGAGCCCCGTCCTTGCCCCCAGTTCCCGAGTGCAGAGTTCCCGCAGTCCTGTTCCTGCCCCCTCCAGTTCCCGAGTGCAGAGTTCCCGCAGTCCCCTTCCTGCCCCTCCCCCCAGTCCCTTCGTGCAGAGTTCCTGCCTGTACAGTTCCTGCAGAGTCCCCTCCTCCCCGTTCCTGCTTCCCCATGCACAGTTTCCCCAGGGTCTGTTCCGGAGAATCCGCAGAGTCCATTCTCACTCCCGCATGGAACAGATTTCCCGCACTCGGAGTGCGGAGTTGGAGTTCCCGCTCTCGGAGTTCCCGCTCTCGGGTGTTCTCGAAGAGTTCCCGCCCTCGGAGTTCCCGCACAGCCCCTTTTCTGTTCCTCCTTCCAGAGTTCCCTCAGTTCCCTCTCTCACACTAGGAGCCCTTGCTGCTCCTGTAGTCCCCAGCCTGGCTTGCTCAGACCTGCTCTCCTTACCATCAGCCTGCCAACCTTCCTCTCCAGGGATTTCAACCCCAAGAGCTCATTGCATGACAATAGGGTCCCGTTCCCCCCCCCCCCCCCCCACTTAAGACACTGGGTGACTCCTTCCAGTGGCTGTGGCCTACAACACCTACAAGGCCTCTGCCCTCCATTGAGGAGGTGCGCATTTCACCATGGAGGGACTACTGTGGGGTCCTGGCTAGCTGCTGAGTCTGTGCAAGCTGCTGCTCAGGAGACTGAACGAGAGCCTAGGGAAGGATTCTGGGCACTGTGCTGTGGGTTCCCCGGCTGCCTCTGGACCCAGACATAGGGCTCCATCTGTCCCTGCCGGGCCTCCTGGGCTCTGCAGTGTGCTTGCTGGTGGCCAGCACAGCTACTTCAGTGCCAGGAACTACCCTGTTGTCGACATCACCCAACCACCAAGTCCCCACCATATATACTGACTATGGCCCTCCTGCCCGTCTTCCCAGCCTTTGGGAGGTGGAGAGAGGAAGACCAGGAGTTGTTGTTTAAGATTTATTTTATTATGTATACAGTGTTTTGTCTGCATGTACACCCGCAGGCCAGAATAGGGTACCAGGTCCCATGATAGATGGTTGTGAACCACCATGTGGTTGCAGGGAATTGAACTCAGGACCTTTGGAAGAGCAGTGCTCTTCACCTCCAAAGCATCTCTCCAGCCCTGGACCAGTAGTTTGAGATGAGCCTGAGCTACATGAGACCCTTTCTGAATCCCTGAACCCCGCTCAGTATTAGTTTAGCAAGTCTCTCTGGAAGGGTCCCCACGCTGGACACCCACAGAATGGAGGGATTGTGCCCTCTGTGGGTGTTGACAATGCTCTGAGCACCTGTGAGCGCCCAGGCCTGGGACAGGGCTTCGGCTGGCCTCTCTCTTCCCCATCTGCCCCGCCCCAGCCCCATGCCAGGCCTTTGTGGAGGACCGTCTGTTTTGGGTTTCCCCACAGATGGAGGATGGTCACACACTCTTCGATTACGACGTGCGCCTCAATGACACGATCCAGCTGCTGGTGCGCCAGAGCCTGGCACTACCTCTCAGTACGAAGGAAAGGGACTCGGAGCTCTCAGACTCTGACTCTGGCTACGGTGTGGGCCAGAGTGAGTCAGACAAATCATCCATGCATGGCGAAGGGGCTGCTGAAGGGGATGACAAGAGTGTGTGGGAGGACACGGAGCTGGGGCTGTACAAGGTGAGGCTCCCTAGGGCTGTGTGGAGATGTCACAAGGGCTTTCTGGGTTTGCCCCGGCCTAGATACATACAGCCAACCCTGGCAAGGCCTGACAGCCGCCCGGGTCGCTTAGGGCTCCTCGGTGACACCACTACAGTCCATACCTGCAGGTGTCACCTTTATGGCTGGCTTGGTAGCCGCCATTTTGAGCTCACACCTATTTCCAGGGAATTTTGCCAAGCTGAAACTTCTGTCTATGTGTTTGACAAACTGGAGGCTGGGCCTCCCTGGGAAACCTGGCAGATGATAGGCTGACCGGTACTCCATGAGGACCACCCTCTGCCTATATCACTCAATCCTCCTGCTGCTATCTGCACTTCTCACCCAAGGATCTAGAGTCACATCGGAGCTCCCAGCCTGGAGTGTATCGAGCCTTGGGATGTGGCTCAGCACCTAGAGCCGTAGTACCACGTGGCCCTTGTGTGTGCCATCATAAACTCTCTGGAGAGGGTCACAGCCACCAGCACAGTCTCCTGCACAGGGTGTTTGTTGAGCTAGGTTGTCCGGAATAGTCCAGTCTTTGCTGCCAGGTACAGCACGGCGGCTCACACCCACCATCCCGTACTCTGGAGGCTGAGGCAGCATGCTTGAGTGTGTGAGGCCGACCAGGGCTACGGAGTGAGGCCTGGAGACAGAGCTGGATGCAGACACACTTGCCTGGCATGTGCGGCCCTGGCTTCAGTACTACCAAAGCCAAATGAAACCTCTTGGTTGTGCTGGGCTGTGCCCCTGCACCCCACAACTCAAATGCTTGACTCTGTGCCTGCCCTGCCGAGTCCTCTGAGCCTCCTTGCTTCCCGTAGGTTAATGAGTATGTGGACGTGCGTGACAACACCTTGGGCGCGTGGTTTGAGGCCCAGGTGGTCCAGGTACAGAAGAGAGCCCTGTCTCTGGAAGAGCCCTGCAGCTCCAGTGCCGTAATGAGCCTGGAGGATGACATCATGTACCACATCAAATATGATGAGTGAGTACCAGTGTGAGTCTCTGGCACAGTGGCTGCTGCCAGGGGACAAGGGTGGGGGGCCACAGAAGGCTGCCCTTGGCTCATCCCAGTCTCCTCGTTTCCGTTTGGGACTGTTGAGACGAAGTGCCCTCTTCTCCTACCTAGGCTTGCTAGCGCTAGGAGCCCAGCCAGGAGGCACTTGGCCATGATCTGTTTCTGTTCAGTCTGTGAGGACGTGGAGATCTCTTGCGTGTCCTTGATCCCAACCTTCATGGGAGGGCCTCCGGTCTTGGTCTCTGGGACAATAGAGCATCTCTGGTCCAGGTTCCATGTGGGTATTGGACACCTGTGCCGTGTCACGGGTGATGATGAAAGGCCTCAGGTGGGCAGTGTCTGCGTCCTTGGGTCTAGGAGCTCCTCCTGACTTGGGGAGGCCACAGTACTTTTTTTCAGAAGACCAGCATCGAATAGGTGGAGGAGGCCCCTCCCCATGGCTTTGCTGAGCTCTGCTGAGCTCCTGGTCATATACAGCTTTTGGCATTAGCCCTTGACTGGAGGGAGGGCTGCTGTCAGTTTTGTCCATGGCCTAGGTGGCTCACTCACCTGCCCAGGATGGTTTCCTCAAGACAGAATAAATGGTGCAGATCCCAGAAGCATAAATTGACATCTTGTTGAGAGTTTCTTGTTTTAGCTCTGAGATCGTGTCCCCTGCTCCTTGTTGTTGATAAAGCTTTATTGAAATAGCCATTTACTGTGAAGTCCTTTACAGAGGATGCTTGCTGAGCTGAGTTGAGTGAGGGACCTGAAAGTTCATGAATCTGAGGTGGCATAGCTGCCCAGAGATCACACCTGGCAGCAGCTGGCAGAGCACTGTGAAATAATCACTTGTGGCTGCAGTCTAGTATGTGGTCTCTATGCCTCCACACGTGGTGGGCCCTCTGCGCTGATGTGGAGAAACGTTGTCTTTGCCTTTGAAAGTCTGGCCCCCGGGACAGCCCTGACTTGGCGTTCCTGGGCATGTGACCACCTCTCTATGGTGTCGGCCATTGTCTGTGCCATGTGCTCCCCTCTGTCACTCCCCTCATGAGAGCCGAGAACTGTCCTTCCTCTATCAGGTACACCTTGCTGCAAAAGCCTCACATGGCCATCTCCCTAGATGCCGGGCTGGGGACTGGGGCACTTTGGGAGGCCACATCTGGGCATGTTCCACATACCTGGACCACCAGCCTAAACACCGGGCTCCCCGTGCTACCACATCTCTGGCCCTATGAAGGGACAGCATGTGGCGGCCTGGTGGATCTGACGTTGGGCCTTTGCTCGCAGCTACCCAGAGCATGGAGTGGAGGTTGTCAAGGCCAAGGATGTCCGTGCTCGTGCCCGAACTCTGGTCCCCTGGCAGGACCTGGAGGTGGGCCAGGTGGTAATGGCCAACTACAACGTGGACTACCCCAGGAAACGCGGCTTCTGGTATGATGTTGAGATCTGTCGGAAGCGCGAGACCAGGACGGCACGAGAACTGTATGGCAACATCATGCTCTTGTGAGTGGCCTGCTCGGGCAGGGACCCTGATGTCCTCCATATTCTCCCACCAGCTCCCTGGCTGAGTCTGTCTCTGAGGCCCTCACACTTGGCTTTCTGGATGTTTCCTTCTGTCTGTCCATGTTGTCCCCATATGTGGGAGGGGGTGGGTGAGTGGTTGGAGGCCTTGCCAAACTGTGCTCAGTGGCCTTGTGTGTATACAGGGACCCCCTGGGTTCCAAGGACATTTGTCTCACTTAGGGAGCGGCAGATCTAGCTGTGTTGCCCAGGCTCTCTTTAAACTTCTGCCTCTGTGGGTAAGGGCACTTGCTGTTCACATAAAAGCCACACGCAAAAGGTAGCACTGCTGTGGCCACATGAGAGGGAGGGACAGAATTCCTGGACATACACGCCAGCCGGCATGACACGTGTGTGCCAGAGGAGTGTCCACATTTGGGAACCTAAGGGTGGGCGCCCACCTGCGCTCTGGCCATCCACCCTCCGGCCTCAGCAGCCCCACAAATGTTGGAATGTTCTGGACTGCTCTGCAGGAATGACTCTCAGCTCAACGACTGCCGGATCATGTTCGTGGATGAAGTCTTCAAGATCGAGCTCCCTAATGAAAGAAGCCCCTTGATCGGGAGCCCCTCGCAACGTGAGTCCTGGTCGGGCCCTGAGTGTGCCTGGGTGAGGGTGGCAGTCCCAGGTGGCATGGTGGCCTGCTGCAGCCCCTCCTGCACTCCGGAACACAGGGACGAGCGGCCCGTCCTGCCAGTACTGCAAGGATGACGAGAACAAACCATGTCGAAAGTGCGCCTGCCATGTGTGCGGCGGGCGTGAGGCTCCCGAGAAGCAGGTGCTCTGCGACGAGTGTGACATGGCCTTCCACCTGTACTGCCTGCAGCCGCCACTCACCTGCGTCCCCCCTGAGCCGGAGTGGTGAGTGGCGGGCCGGGAGGTGGCTCGGCTCAGCCTTGCTGCACACTTCTGCTGTCCTGAGTTCAAATCCCAGTACTCAAATCAAAATGGGTGTGTGGCCGTCACATGGCCCTGGGAGCCCAGTGCTGGGGGAGCAGTGATAGGAGTTTGACTGGGACCTGCTGACTGTCAGCTTGGCCGCAGGCTCAGGGAGTATGGCTCATGTCTCTCTGTCTTCCGCTGTGTGCCCTTGCCCGCTGTGTGGCGGTGATTTGTGCGGCTTGCGTTCCTGACGGGTGTGCACAGGGGCCACTTCTTGGTCGTCTGACCCTGTGCAGATGGGAAACCTGAGGGAGGAGGGGTGTTGTCACATGGCCCATGCCCGCTCCCTTACTCAGCATTGGCATGTGCCTATTTTTAACACACACAGGCTTTCTCTTGTGTCTTCTGGTTGTCCTAGAACTCACTCCGTAGACCAGGCTGCCCTAGAACTCGCAGAGCTCCACCTGTCTCTGTGTCCTGAGTGCTGGGATTAAGGGTGTGCGCCCCCACTGCCCGTCCTTTTCTGTTTGATTTCCTGAAATGGACTTTAATACTTACCTGTATGTGTGCAAGTGAGCATGGTGCCCTGAGAGGCCAGAGACAGCACATCTTCCAGAGCTGGAGTGACAGGTGATTGTGAGCCTAACGCTCGTGCCAACCAAGGCCTGCACCTCTGTAGGAGCAGCCAGTGTCCCCGAGTCTACTTGCCATTGCTCCAGCCCGGTTCTTGAGGGTTTTTTTGGTGGGTGGGGGGGTTGGTCAGGGGTGGTTCTTTTTGAGACGGGGTGTGACTTTATGGCCCAGGCCTGCTTTTAACTGGGAGCCCTCTTGCCTCTGGTCTCATCCTTCTGACTGGCTGGAATACAGGCATGAGCCACTCTGCCTGGCTTTGAAGTTTTAAATTCTTACAAGTTAAAGTGGTAGGGGGTGGAGATTTAGGTTTTGTTTTTTTTGTTGTTTTGTTTTTATTTCTTTTTCCCCTTCAAGACAGGTTTTCTCTGTAGCTCTGACTGGCCTGGAACTCACTTTGTAGATCAGGTTGGCCTCAAATTCAGCTATTCACCTGCCTCTGCCTGCTGAGTGCTGGGATTAAAGGTGTGTGCCACCATGGCTCCCTGTGGGGTTCTTAAAAAAGACTTTGGCAAGCCTCTATGTGCTGAGCTGTTTTCACTGGCCTTCTGCAGGCAGGGCTCTTAGCGGAAGGCTTTAGATATGCTCATGTCCTCTAGAAATTCTCCAACAGTAGGGATGGTCCGGCCTGGAGTTTGCCATGTGCCTCCAGCTGGGCATGACTGTACATGGATGGTAGAGCATATCCACAGCTGCCCAGGGGCCCAAGGTTCTGAACTGACTCTAGTGACCTTGGTTCTGAATGGCCATGTGAGCTGTGTGGCCCTGTGTCTGGCCTGTGTGGTGTCTGGGGCAGGGACACTCTGTCTTCCACTTGGGCATCAGGCCACATGCAGGTGATGTTTCTGTGGTCCTAGGTACTGCCCCAGCTGCCGGACTGACTCCAGCGAGGTGGTGCAAGCAGGGGAAAAGCTGAAGAAGAGCAAGAAGAAGGCAAAGATGGCGTCGGCCACCTCCTCCTCTAGGCGGGACTGGGGCAAGGTGAGGCACACATCCCGTCTTGTCTCTGTCTCTGTCCCTACTCTCCAGTGCTCACACAGTCCTTTCTGCACGGCAGGGCATGGCCTGTGTAGGTCGCACTACGGAGTGTACCATCGTGCCCGCCAACCATTTCGGGCCCATCCCCGGCGTCCCCGTGGGCACCATGTGGCGCTTCAGAGTCCAGGTATCTTTTGACCCCACAGGGTTCCAGACAGTTATTACTCTGTTGAGTTTGTGTCAAATGTGCTGGGGTCAGGAGATGCTTGCTGAGTGGGGTTCAGGCATGTGCCCGCTTCGAGAGGGCGCCAGGTTGCGGCGTGACGTCACACTCCCCCTTCCTGGCCCTTGGCTGTGTGCCCTTGTCAGAGACTGTCCTCCTGGGGCAAGGAGAGGGTCACCGTCCCCAGGAGGTCACACAGGTCTCTTGTTGGTGTTCACAGGTCAGCGAGTCTGGTGTGCATCGGCCACATGTGGCGGGCATCCATGGCCGGAGCAACGATGGCGCCTACTCCTTGGTGCTGGCCGGCGGCTACGAGGATGATGTGGTAAGTAAGCGCCTGCCTCCTTCACCGTGCCTCCCTCACCGCCACGTTGTCCCCCTCCTCAGCTGCCTCTCTGCTCTAGCTCTCCCCTCCACCACCGATCTGTCAGGGGTCACCTCTGCCTCTGGGTAGCTGGGAAGGGGTTCTGCCTGTCTCCACACTGGGGCCCGCCCTCAGCGCTGGCCAGCCTTGCCAGCTCATGCTGTCAGCAGGTCTCGGTCCCTTTTGTCGGACCTAACGGTGTCCCCAGACGAGAGCAGTGACACTGCTGAGAAAGATGTCATGAGGTGTGTCACCTCTAACCACAGGAGTAAGTCTTGGTTTTACAAGGAGATAAAATTGGCTCTGAGGATGCCACAGCTAAGTGCTGAGCTGGGCTGGCTTCTTGGTTGGCCGCTGTGTGGGGTAGGATGGGAAGGCGGGAAATCAGTCACAGGGTGAGGCGAGCATTCTGCACCCGTGGTGGGGAGGGCGGGGTTCAGCCCTCCCATCTCGGCAAAGGGAGCACTCCATGCAGCTCAGCAACCTGAAGACATGTCAGGTGCCACTACCATCTACCTCTAGAACTGCGCACCTCCTGGTGCTGAGGCTGCCTCCTCACACACGGTCCCTGGCACGCACTGTCCTCCCTTTCTCTTTCCATGGGTGTGACAACCCTGGGGACTCCAGGGCATGGATGGGACCCTTAGGTCTCTTCACATTGGAACGGGCTCAGTGCCATTTCAACAGCTGTGCTTGGATTCTCTGTTGAGGGGACATGAGGTGGCTGTGTGGCTTTCTGGGCCTGCTGTGTGCCACTGCCCCTTCATCCTCCCTGTGCCTTGAGCCTGCCGTGTTCTCGCTGCCTCTGGGGCTTACCCTCTCGCCCTCCATGCATCGGGCAGGGCTTCCTCGCCCCATGTCGAGGGCTCACGCAGCCGCCTTCCCCACTGCAGGACAACGGGAATTTCTTCACGTACACGGGCAGTGGCGGCCGGGACCTCTCTGGCAACAAGCGCACCGCGGGACAGTCCTCTGACCAGAAGCTCACCAATACCAACAGGTGTGTTGGCCCCTGTGCCATGGGTATGCCCATGTTCCTGTGTGGCAGAAGGTAAGGGAGGCACAGGTTCCTTCTCCATTCTTGCCCAGAGACCTAAGTTTGAGTTTTGAGCCAGTCTCAGTTTGTATAGCAGGCTGGCTTGGAATTCGCAGAGATCCACCTGCCTCTGCCTCCCAAGTGAAGGGGTCAGATAACGGTGTGGTCACCATGGGGGGCTCTAGACTCAGGCTCATTCAAGCAGACATCTTTCCTGAAGGCTGCAGAAGCTGTTTTCTTTGTATGGGTGTTTTGTCTGCATGTGTGAATACCCTTGTGTCCCATATCATCTCAGTGTGGAGGCAAAGTTCTGGGCAGGATCTCCTGCCTTTTGTTCCACTGCAGCCAGGGTGCGGCTCAGATCTCCCAGGGCAGGGGTTTAGAGGGGAGAGGGTTTTGTTACAGTAATGGGCCCCCAGCTTTGTTACTGTGAGAAGTCCTGAGGCTTGTCAGCTTAGGTGCAGGGTTCCTGGCTAGGGTGCACCCCATGCTATCTAGACAAGCTGTTGTTGCCTGCAGGCCCCCTCTAGGGGGCATCACATGGCAGAAGTGTGTGGCACGTGGGCAGGGCGTGAAAATGGAGAGGACACTGGAGTCCCACACTTAAGTGCTGCCAGGCCCTGCCCCTTAAAGCCTCCATCACTCCTTGTGGCTCTCTCTGCCCTGGGGATCCAGCCATCAACAAAAGGACTAATGGGGACATTTAAAGAATTATTTTGGGCTGGAGAGATGGCTCAGCGGTTAAGGCCACTGTCTGCTCTTCCAGTGCTCCGAATTCAATTCCCAGCAAGCACATGGTGGCTGGCAACCATCCATAGTGCCGCCGTCTTCTGATGTGCGGGTGCACGTGCAGGGAGAGTCTGTTGGCCACAAGTGTCGTGCATCAAGTTGAGCCCTGTGCCTGCAGAGGCTGGGAGAGGGTGCTGGGTTTCCGGGTTTGGAGCTCCCGTGTAGGTGCTGGGACTTAGACTGGGCCCTCTGAGAACAACCAGTGCTCTAACCACTGGTTGCAGTACACCCTCCGCCCTTTGGGGACATTTGATCAGACGGCGGCCTCTGGCAGCATCTGGCCTCTGTCCTGTGGATGAGGTCCCTGCGTATCTGTGGATGCCAGGGTGCGCCTCTCTGGGGAGCCATGTTGTGACTTTCCTTGTCTGTCTGTCTCCCCAAAGGGCTCTAGCCCTCAACTGCCACACCCCAATCAATGAGAAGGGAGCGGAGTCCAGTGACTGGCGCCAGGGGAAGCCAGTGCGTGTGGTCCGAAACATGAAGGGCGGGAAGCATAGCAAGTACGCGCCCGCCGAGGGGAACCGCTACGATGGCATCTACAAGGTGAGCCGAGGGCGCGCTCGAGTCCTCAGCCGTGCCCTCCCCGCCCCGGTCCCTGTGCCACACTGCCCCAGCACGCTGTCCTCCTCTGCAGGTGGTGAAGTACTGGCCAGAGAAGGGGAAATCCGGCTTTCTGGTGTGGCGCTACCTCCTGCGGCGAGATGACACGGAGCCTGAGCCCTGGACCCGGGAGGGCAAGGAGCGCATACGGCAGCTGGGGCTCACCATGCAGGTGGGTGCTCTGGGGGCCTGGCAGTCAAGGTGTCAGGGGCTGCTGTCTTCTTTGGAGCCTAGTGTCCATCACGGTGGGAGTTGGGACGGAGGGCACTTGGTCTACTTGCATGCCGTAGGCTTTCTAGGCCTTGTGAGTTCAAGGCCAGCATGGGCTACAGTGTTTGCTGGCTGATGACACTGAGCCTGCAGGATGGCCTGAGTCCTGATTCTTGCCTCCCACCCCTCCCCGTTCAGTACCCTGAAGGCTACTTGGAGGCATTGGCTAACAGGGAGAAAAACAGGAAGCGGACGGCCAAGGCCTTGGAGCAGGGACCCTCATCCTCCAAGACAGGCAAATGCAAGCGGAAGTCCACAGGTGTGAGCCCACTTGTCTGCACTTCCTGTCCATCCTGACTTCCCATCCGTCCTACATGTCTGACTCGCTCCCCAGCACCGCTGTACTCCTCCTCACAGGCCTCGTTCTGCCACCTCTTCTCTCCCAGGCCCGGCCACTTCCAGCACACGTGTGTCTAAGAGGAGCAGACTGGAGCAGTACACGCTCCCAGCGCCGCAGGCCAACCTCATCAAGGAGGACAAGAGCAATGCCAAGCTGTGGGATGACGTGCTAAGCTCCCTTCAGGATGGGCCGGTGAGCCTCTGAGACCGACTCCTGTGGGCAGGCGGGAGTAGGGGTCGCGCCCCAGCCCGCTGCAGCACTCCGGTGTGGCTGCACACCGCCATTCCTGTGGCCGAGCAGCTGTCGCTGGCACTCGCATGTCCCCACAGCAAAGCTCCGTCCCTTTTTAACATCAACGAGTTTCTGGCCCCCAGCACTCCTCCTCCTCTGTGGCTCTGCCTCCAGGGGCCTCCTGGGAGAGGGCCCTGCAGCTTTGTCTTTGTGTGGCGGTTCACATCACTGAGGCTCGTCTGTATTGGAGCTGATATCAGAAGGCCCGCTTTCCCGCTGGAGTAATTAATATTCCCTGGATAGAACATTTTCTCTGGTGGCTGTCCTTCCATTGGGGTCGCACGGGCTGCTGCCATTTATCTGCTGTGGTGCCACTGTGGCTTGCCTGTGTAGATGTCCCTTAGCCCCTGATGTGCTTGGCCTAAGTGTCCCTGGAGTGGTATTCCTAGATCACAGTCCCTGTGTGTGTGTGGTGAAGGGCCTACCTCGCTCCATGGCCATTAGCAAGGCTGTGACACTGGGCTGCCAGGCTGCTGCTGCCCTGGGGAGGCCCGCTGGTCAGGGTCTGCGTGTAGGTCCTGCTGTCTGTCCCTTTGTGGCTTCTCCCTGCCTGCCTGCCTGCACAGTCCTCAGGCTCTGCGGAGGCTTGGGTGGGTGGAGCCCCTCTCTCGAGGCTGGGGCAAGAGTGATGGAAGTGTGCTCTCCCACTCCCGCCTTCCAGTACCAGGTCTTCCTGAACAAGGTGCAGGAGGCTTTCCAGTGCATCTGCTGCCAGGAGCTGGTGTTCCGGCCTGTCACCACCGTGTGTCAACACAATGTCTGCAAGGTGAGGAGGTGGGCAGAGGCTTCCAGACCTACCGCCTGCTCTCGGGGTTTCATGACAGGTGCCTCTAGGTTGTTGCCAGGGACCACCAACCTGAGCTCGTCCTGAGTTGGGTGCCTGAGGGTCAGATGGAAGCCCTGTGTGGCCAGGCTCAGCTGTCCCCTCACCCTGCCTATGTCTCATGCAGGACTGCCTGGACAGGTCCTTCCGTGCCCAGGTGTTCAGCTGTCCAGCCTGTCGATGCGAACTGGACCACAGCTCCCCGACCCGGGTGAACCAGCCTTTGCAGACCATTCTCAACCAGCTCTTCCCTGGCTATGGCAGTGGCCGGTGATGCCCTGCGGCTCCGCTCCAAGATCGTAGTGGGTTTAGCTTGAAGGTGTTGTCTGTCCTACATCTGCCCTGGTCGCCAGTTAACCAAGGCGCCTGCAGGGATCCTGTGTTCTGGCTACCAGTTGGACTGTTTTTCTTTTTCTTTTTCTTTTCATACAAAGCCTGCAGTTTATTCTCTAAGAGAAGGAAAAAAGAAACTGCTTTTTTTTCTGTGTGTGTGTGTGTGTGTGTGTGTGTGTGTGAAGATGGATTTAAGAAACCGTTCAGCCCCATACCAGACCTCAATGTCATGTTGTCAGGAGTTCTCACCCCAACACCAGCTGCCTAGAACAATCTGCAACTATCCTTGAAAAGGCCGGGCAGTCATCCCTAGGGCCTTCATTGGAGTCCTGGGGTCATAGGGCCCTGGGCCAACCTCAGCCCTGGCCTTGCCATCCCAACCAGTGCCAACCTAGCTGACAACTACCTCAGCGGGACTTGGCGGTGGCTTCAGGCCAGGGGACCAGCTGAGCCAAAGCTGCTTGTGCCTTGGCTTTTGCCCCTCCTCCCACTGTCCTCAGCATTGAACTGTTGAGTCCTCACCTCAGAAGCCTGGCTGGGGTGTGTACTGGCTGGGTGTCCTGGGGGTCTGAGGTGTACTGTCGCTTCCCATCTCAGCAACTGAGAGTTTCTGAATTTTTTCTTTTTTCTTTTTTTTTTATGGGATGAATGGTTTCAATGAATTTCTTTTGTAGTTACAGCCTGTGCAGTGTTTTCATTGGTTACTTTTTGTTTCCGTTTGTATCTTGTGACTTTACCAAAGTGTGCAGGCTGTACCTCAGTAAAACATGGAAACTGACCCAACAACTGCAGGCGACTGGACAGCACTGTTTTAAGGATCATGTTTTGGTTTTGTGTTTTTTTTTTCCTTGTAGATCGTTAACATATTGGAGAAAACAAAATTCCATGTGGATGTTTTCTAAAGTTCAATATTTTCAGATTTTAGAGCTCAGAATAAATTTGTTTTTCTGCAGATATATTTGAATATTTGTGTTTGAAGTGCTTTGTGGTCCTGTTGTAGACACTGGAGTAAGAGGCTAGGCTGATGAGAAAAGGGGCATAAAGGCACTCATCCAGGACACAGCTGGCCTCCAGCTTGGTTTTGCAAATAAAGTTTTATACACGCATAGCTGTGTTCACTCACACAGCTCTTTTGCTGTAGTCAGTACCATCCAGTAGATTGGACAGAAACTATACTCCTGAAAGCAGAAAGTACTTTACCATGTAAGCCTTTGACTGATAGTTTGCTGGCCCCTGTTCTAGAAGGTTCTACTGTTGTACGGAGAGCAGCACAGGTCTGTAAAAAACTAGATGTTAACGATGTATAGGGGGAGGCAGCAAGCCCTTATTTGTGAGACCAGAATCCCTAGCACCTGTGGGTGGGGAGGGCTATACAGGGCCTTGGCCTGTGGTTTCTGGTGTGCCTGTGTTCTGCACCGGGCAGTGCTTGGAGAAGGGACTGGGCTCCCTGAAGAGTGGTGCTGGGTGAGCTCAGCAGGGGTGCCTGTCCTCACAGCAGTCTCAGCAGCTGGCCTGAACCCAGGGGTGAGACTGCTTTAAAGATAATTAAATTCATCGAGTTGGAGAGTTCAGAGCGCCAGCTATTCTTGCAAAGGACCTGAGTTTTTGGTTCCCAGCACCCACGCAGTGACTCAGCCGCCTGCAACTCCAGTTCCAGGGTATTCGATGCCCTCTCGGCCTCTGCAGGTTCTGCATGATGCAAAACACCCTGACAAAACATACACACTGAAAATTTTTTAAAAAACTGAGTATGTAAGTAACTTTGGAAACCAGTTTGCACCTGTGGTTCCTGGGGTTGGAACTTGTTGCCCTGCTTGGCTAGAAGTGCCTTTACACAGCACTGAGCCCTCTCACCAACAGTGAGGTTACCTTTTAAAGACACTGGGGCATAGCTGGGTGAACGGGATAAGCCTGTCAGGCTGTCTTCAGTGGCTGAGATAGGAAGATCTTCAAGACTGGCCTGGGCTCCGTAGTTGACACCCTGTCTCAAACCTCACTGGGCATGGTGGCTCATGCCAGCACTTGAGAGGCAAAAATAGGCAGATCACTGAGTTTGGAGCTAGCCTGGTCCACAAAGTGAGTTCCAGGATAGCCAGGTCTGTTAGCAGAGGAAACTTGTCTTGGAAAAAAAAAAAAAAGCTATCAAATACAAAAACAGGATATGGTGCCATCCTTAGTACAATAGTCCAGGCTGACTTGGCATTCAGAGATCTGCCTGCCTCTTCTTTCCCAGTGTTAGAACTAAGGACATGGGCTACCATGTCAAACATTTTGGGACATACGAATGTGAGTGGGTGCCTCGGAAGGCCACGAGTATTAGACCCCTTAATGTTGAAGGTGGGGGTGGCTGTAGGCCACTTGACATGGGTGCTCTGGAAAAGCAGAATCTTTGGTTTGGGTTTTCAAGACAGGGTTTCTCTGTGTAGCCTTAGCTGTCTTAGAACTCACTCTGTGGACCTGGCTGGCCTCAAACTCAGAGATCTGCCTGCCTCTGCCTCCCCACTGCTGGGATTAAAGGTGTGTGTTATCACTTGAGCCATCTTTCTAGCTCAGGACAAGTATACCACTGTGTAGACAGAGGATTCCTGAGGGCAGAGCAAATTTAATAAAATCCACTCCTAATTAAAAAAAAAAAAATCTACCCATCCTTCACACAGGTCACCTGTCCTTGAAAATACGGTGGCAATGACCATACAATTCCATTCCTGCGTGTGGAGTGGCACAGACATCTGGGGGACTGAGGACTTCCGGGGCTGGTAGACATTGCAGTTCATTTGTGTGTATGCGTACACCTGCACGAGTAGACATCTCACCTGTGGAGGTCAGAGGACAAAGGACTTCCTCCACCCGGTGGGTCACACAGGTCTTCTGGCTAGAAGGCCAGCTTACTGAGGTGCCTCACCTTCCTGTTTTGAGACTATTGTACAGCTACATAAGACTCAAAACAGTCCTGTGGGCTGGCCTCCAGCTCAGGGTGATGGTGAGCTCTAGGTTCTCCAGCCTGCACTTCCTGAGAGCAGGGGGGCCGACATGACAATTGCTGTTCCCCTTACAATTACCACACTATGAAGAACAAGGGAAACAATTCAAGACTCGTCCAGCCTGGATGAGAGTTAGTGAATGACAGGCAGGGCTGGGGCAAATATCTTGGGTGCACAGAGCACTTGCTCAGGGCTACTTTCCAGATAGTAGACATTAAAATTGAAGGACTTCCAGTCCTACCCCATAAAACAAGAATGCCGTTGACCACCCCGCTTGCTCAAGTATGCAAGAAATAATAATAATGGGCCAGCAAGCAGGCTCAGTGGGCAAAGGAGCTTACAGGCCTGACAGGCTGAGTTTGATCCTGTGACCCAGATGGCAGGAGAGTCAACTCAAGAGTTGCCCACTGACCTCTGCAGGGCATACACCCACACATATACGCAAAATAGTAAAAATTTAAGGTTATAAATTCATATTGATGGGGACGGTATCAGACCGTAAGTAAAGCCCTGAGAGCCACAGCTGTGGGGCAGGGCTCAGACCCCTGTAGCTGCCATTTGGGCGCCCAGGCCCGCAACTGCTAAGCCGGAGGGCAGAACTTAGCAAATTTTGAGAAGCAGGGAACTGAATTGCTTCTTCCACTAAATTATTGCAAAGTTTGGCGTGGGCACGGCATAGGGGGCGGGGACCAAGGCCCAGTTTGGTGACTTCCCCAGGTGAAGTCACACGTTTTTAGGGAACTCCTAAAAGTCTGGGGAGGGCAAAATGGAGAGCTTTTGGGATTCTCTCTACCCTAGCCGTGCTGGAATTCCGGCCCCAGACCTTGAACCACCGGGTCTCGAACCACTCTCGTCGTCTCAGATCCGGGGCTGATGTTGTGCAGGAAATCACGTACTCAGCAGCCGTCCGATAACAGGGCGGAGCCCCGAGCAACCAGACAGCGATTGACATTCAGTCCCAACCAATCGGCTTCCAGAGCCCGGTTCCAAACACCAATCCGTGCTTCTCCCAGTGAGGTCCCGAAGGACTCGCTTGTCAATCTGCGTGCGCTCAGACCCGACCGCAGTCGGATTGGCTGTGTCTGTCTTGACGGGCGTGCTCCACATCCAGTGAGAGCTGAGCCGGTCACCAGGCACGTGAGTGAGTTCCGGCGCGTCCTCGTGGTTGGACCAATGAAGGGAAGAGGTCAAGTGCCTGCGCCCTCCTTAGGTCGCGAAGGGCGGGACCGCTCGGTGTTGATGAGAGGAGGGGCGGAGCTGTCAGCCGCCACCAATCAGCGTACGGGCGTGGGCTGGTTGCCCAATGGAGGCCGAGGAGGGGCCATCGCCCCGCCCCCCTGAGCCTTCGCTTCCCCGCCCGAGGCGCTTGCTGAGGGCTCGGCCGCGAGCGAGCGAACGATCGAACAAGCGAACGAACTGGGCGAAAGCAGGACCCGAGCTGCCGGAGAGAGCGAGCGAGCGAGGCCCGACGGGGGCGACGCGAGGCGGCCGAGCACGCGCCGCTTAGCCCGCTGTCCACACGGGGCCGCGCGCGCCGCGCCAGGTGAGTGTGCGGTCGGCGGCAGCGCTCCGCGGCTTCCAGGCCCCTCCGGGGGGCCGCGCAGCCGCCATGCCTGCCCCCGCCCGCGCCTCGCGGCCGCCGCGCACACTCTAGGCCGAGGCTTCGGCTGCGGCCTACTCGGCTCCGCGCGGCGGCGGGGTACGCTGCGCTTTTGTCCGCTCGGGCGAAGCTGCTGTTTGTTGATCGACAAAACGATTGGAAAGGAGGGTGTGTTTTTTTTTTCGGGGGGGACGATGGGGCCGGACAAAGGCGGGGCGGGGGCGGGGCGCCGCGTCCCCTTTCCAGGCCACAAAAGATGACAGCGTGGGTGGCCCGGTCCAGGCATCCCGTCAGCACCCCCAAATCCTTAAAAATAAAAAGCCACTCCAAGCCCTGCTCCCCCCGTTTGTATTTTGGTTTTCTTTTTGGAACACCAGTGCTGTCCCCTCCAAACACTCATCCATCATTCCTTACAAACTTGACCCCCTCATGTCCCAGAATCCGTAAATCACGATATAATCCGCATTTTTAAAAGCTAAAATAAATAGTGCACGTATCTTCTTTTGCAATGGCAGCCTTCCCACCTCGCGTCCGTCCTCTGGTCCCTCTGCAGTCCAGCTTCCTTCTCTGCAAGCCATGAAATGTGTAGTTGTCCGCGTGCACACCGGTTCAGGGCGTCCCCAGCAGACAGCCCGTTTCTCCAGAGAAGCCTGGCAAACCCGGGACAGCTCAGGGTGGCTTCCCTACTGCCGTGTCCGGGGGCTTTGGGGGGTTCTGCCCAATGCTGGGATGAGCCAAGTGGGAGTATAAGGGATTCTGGGCTGCCGGGGTCCAGGCTTGCAGATTTGATGTTGTAACTGGGCCTCCCCTTGTCCCATCTGTCTGACTGGGGGAGGGGAGAGGATGGCATTGCTTTAATAATTCAGTAACACCTGGGGAAGTGTCTTGCCGGAGTCGCTAGTTTTTTTTTCAACCAGCAGAGGGTGGATCAGAAAGCAAAAAGAAAGAGTGTGTCTTTCCCCGTGAGCGTTGGCTCAGCCTGGAGCCTGGTGCCAGCACCTTCTTAGACGCTGAGGATCTTGGTTGCAGAAGGTTGGGGGCTCCGGGATGTCTCTATGTCCCAATAGTTGTGTATCTGATAGTCCCCCTGCCGGGAGACTGCACCTGTCCCCAAACAACTCCTGCCTCAAAATGGGCTCATTACCTGCGTCTTCAGGGGCTTCCTCCCCCACCAGGAAAGGGCTAATCATTCTTTTTAATTCTCCCGTAATTACTGCCTTTAGAGCCACTGGGAGGGCGTGTCCCCAGACAGGGCCAGCCTTTTTTGTTTGTTTGTGTTTTGTTTTGTTACCCTGCTCTATTTTCATCTTCCCCTCCTTTTTTCTTTCTTTCTTTCTTTCTTTTTTTTTTTTTTTTTTTTTTCTGCAAATCTTGTGGGTGCCCTGTATCTAAACATGCAGGGTCCCTTTGCAAGACACTGGGCAAATCTTCATCCTTTCCCTGGGAGGTGAGAGATTATTGGTTTGCACAGATGGCCATACGGTGTTTTGGTGTTTGGGGTGGAAATGTCCCTTGCCAGGTTCTCCATGTGCCTGTGTATATCCAGGCGCACCTGTGAGTGTGTGCATTCTGAGCTGGGAATGTGCTGGTCTGAGGGACAAGTGATTCTCTAATCCTTTCCTCCCAGAAAGAGGGCTACTGAGAAGACATCCTAGTACAGAGGGGTCTCTGGAGACTCAGTCACTCTCCTGTGGATATCTGTCCCTAGCCCACAGCCTGTCTCCTTCTCCATTCCAGGGGGTCCCTCAATCCTCCCAGTCCTCCTACACCTGACCTAGACTTCCAGCTGTCGTTCCCCTTCCTTCCTCTCTTGGGCTCTGCTTGTTTTGCCCCAACTCCTCATGTTGTCCTAGGAGTCCCAGCACTGGTTAGCCATCTGTCCCTGTGCTACCTGACACCTGTGGGGAGTCAACTGGCTTGTCAGTTGGCATGTTGTCCAAAGCCTCCCTTCAGGGGCCTTCGGGCTCATTGGGAGTACTGGGAGGAGGCTGCTCTGGCCAGCCCAGCATCCACAGTGAGGTCACGGGTGCATGGGGAGGGGCAGAGGTGTGGGCAGCCGGATACTTCCTGATGCTTGTCTCTGGATCTGGAGGTGGGATGGAAGATTCAGGGCCTGGTGGCCTTGGGCTTGTCAGTTGCTCCAGAAACAAGGTGAAAGCTACCAGTCATCATAGCTTCTGAGTAGGTGGTGGCTGTAGGAGTAGGAGATGGCTGGCCTCTGGAGAGACCTGTCGTTAGAGGGCCCATGGGGTCTCACCATCCTTGGAATTAAGGTCAGTGTCAGAGTCCCAGAGGTCTGGATTGAGGTCCCTCCTGCAGGCAGGCCTCCTTTCTGCTCTGTCCTGCATCCTGGCTCCCTCTCCATCTGTAGAGTTGGTGCCCAGCACGCTTCTGCCCCGGGGTGGCCTTGAGGGTCAAGGGCAAGGGACCAAGAGCTTAGAAGCATTCTGCTCTGTCCCACTGTTCCCACTGTTGCCACTGGCTCAGTCCATTGTGACCAGGTCACCCCAGGGTGGCTGTTGAGAGCTCTTCATGTGCAGCCGGCCCTTACCCACAACCTGCCAGGACCTCACCCACACCCTGTACATGTGACTTGGAGCTTGCCCTTCAGCCCTGTAGACCCACCTGCCCCAAATCTGCCCTTGGTGCCCAGTGGTTCTGTTTGCTCCTGTACCCCACTGGTCTCCTATCTCCGGTCCAGGCCTGTGCTTACACAGATAGGATCTCCCAGTGACTAGCCTTGGCACCCATGCCCACCCTATGCATGTCCCACCCTGGCTGCCTTGGTTCTGTTGAGGTGGCACTGACACCCTCCCCATTGCTGTACCCCGTCCTGTTGCTTTGACCAGCTTGTCGCTAGTTGACCTGAGCTGACTCATTTCTCTGATCTTGGCCTTTTCCTCCACAATGATGTCTCTGAAGTTGTGAGGTGTTCCTACACTGGCAACTTTAGAGAGGGTGACAGGGACCCAGCGACTTGCTAAGACGGAAGTTAGCATCCAGCCAGGCGGGTCATGAAGGTGAGGCACAAGGCCCTGGCTTCATCCCAACACCACAAAAACAATTTCAAAGTCAGGAATTGATTTGCTGTTGTTTGTTTTTGTTTTTTTCCAGACAGGGTTTCTCTGTGTAGTCTGGGCTGTCCTGGGTTTGGTGGTCCCTTGTAGACCAGTCTGGCCTCGAACTCACAGAGATCCACTTGCCTCTGCCTCCTGAGTGCTGGGATTAAAGCCGTGTACCACTACCTAGCTGATGAATTGATTTCTTAAAAAGAAGTCTCAGATGAGTTGATTTTCTGCTCATTTCCCAGTGAGTGTGCTCTGCTGTGGGAACCTCTTGGCTGGATAAGGTGTTTGGGGCTCTGTCATTTTTTTCACCTGCTGTGCTCTTCACTGTGGGGACAGGAGAGCATGGGACATGACTACCCATATCCTCTCCAGAAAAGTAGTCTACTAAAAAATGAAGCTCAGGGCTGGGGCTGAGTAGACAGTGCATGCCTAGCGTGTGCTCAGCCCTGGGTTTGTTCTCTGGCACTATGTAAACTGTGTACAGACCCCAGCACCCAGGAGGTGGAGGCAGGAGGGTGACCAGTCAGAGCACAGCAGTAAAACCACAGAGGGGAAGAGGGTCAGGAGATGGGAGCTGCTGCTGTGCAAGCACAGGCCTGAGTGCTGATACCTGCGCTCACACAGGAGCTGCCTGTAGCCAGGTGTGCCTACAGCCCAGCTCGGGGAAGTGGGGACAGGAGGGTCCAGCCCAGCTCTGAGGGTCTCAGGGCTGCCAGCCCAGGGAAAATGGTGAGCTTCAGTCAGCAGAGACCAGGAAAAGGTAGAGGGTGATGGAGAACACCCATATTGACCTCTGGTCTCCAACACACGCGCGCGCGCGCACACACACACACACACACACACACGTACACACACATACATGCATATATGCATATACATGCATACACACACACTGGGCGGGTGTGTGGCTCAGTGGTGAGCACTCACCTCGAATATGTGAGGTCCTGGATTCATCCCAGCACCAGATGGATGTCAGCAAGGACCGAGCTTCCTAGTTAGGGGTGAGCTGCCTTTCCTCACCTTAGGTGACAATTCCTGAGCAGTTGTGAGCCTCAAAGGAGCCCTTTGCGTACCTAGCTTCAGGCCTCGTGGGATGCCCCCTCCCCTGGGTGACACATCCTGAGCACCCCAGCCTCTCTCTGAGCCAGGGCCAGTGGCTGTGGGAAGTACATCCATGGCATCCCCTAGAGGCGGCTTCTGCAGGGTGAGGGCCTGGTTGTGGGCAGGCAGCCACTGTCTGGAGCACCGCTCATGCCTGCCACAATCCTGTCTTGTTCATGTCCTGAGTGTTACAGGCATTCGAACTCACCTTTGCTGTGACTGTCTGTCCCCCTTTCTTTCCCTCCTTCCTTCTCCTCCCTACCTGCACAGCTTTAGGGACAAGTTTCTGCCGGGGGGGGGGGGGCGTGAAGATTGGGGCAGGGGTGGGGTGAGCTGCTATGGTCTGTCTTTCTGTCTGTTTTTCTGTCTTTCCTTCCTTCCTTCCTTTGTCTCTGTGCTTGCACATGTCTGTCAGGGTGAGTGTGGAGTGAGAGGACCTCCTTAGGTGTGGGGTCTTGCTTGTCTAAGGCCAGAGTCTCTTGTCTCAGTGCACACACCAGGCAGCTGGCCCTCCAGCTCTTACGTCTGTCTCCCAGCCCACAGGCTCCCACATGCAGCTTTCACGGTGTCCATCAAGTGGCAGCTATGTCTGTGTGTGCTGCCGGTGGAACACTCGGGCAGACAGCAGCCACAGTGCCCTTCTAGGGTCACTTCAGGCACTGGGCCTTTTGCTGCCTAGGCTGGCCCAGTCCCAGCCGATGGATGTGGAGCCAGATGACTCCACAGGAGGAGAGGCTGTGGGACGATGCAACCCTGGGGTTGCCTCTCACAGAGCTGGCAGAAGCCTCCCTGGGTGTGGGATGTTCCAGGGACCTCTGAGCATGGTGGGAAGGAAGGGGCAGCTGGGATGGGGAGCCCAGTGGGTCTCAGCAGTTCCCCTAAACTTACGTGTCCTCTCCATGAGATTTCTTTACAGTCTCTTCAGTTAGAGGGTCAGCCATAAGGGGTCCCGCATGCCATCGTTTCAGAGAGGATGTGTGCAGAGGGACAGGGACCGTGGCTGCTGTGGGAGCAGAGCCCCAGGAATTTAGGCACCCCTCTTAGGGGTCACTGATAACCTCAGGGCCCTAACGGGTTCCCCGCCATCCTTCCAGGCTCTAGCTGGGAGCCACAGTATCTTGGTCCCTGGCAAATAGGCATCCCAAGCTAGAGACACCAGAGGCCTCACTCTGCGCAGGGAACCTTTCCTGTGCTCTGCTTCCATCTTCCCTTGTTGCTCCCTACCAGATGATTGCCTGCAGCTGATTGGCATGGTCGCCTGGCGTGGAGGCAGCTGGAATGGCATGCTGTTCCAGCTCTCTCTGTGTACCAGGCTGTGTGTGCTTGGGGCAGGTGCAGCAGTAGCCAGTAAGCGGAGCCTGATGTGCACAGGTTGTCCTGTACCGTAGGTGACCAAGCCAGGAGCCACTGGGTCTGGGGGGCTTCTAGGAAATGCACCCTTGGGGCCACACCTGTTTATCCTGAGTGACGATGGGCAGAGGAAGAAGGAAGGGGACACTGGGTGATGGCCTGGGAGACCCTTGGAGGCACACGGGGAGGAGGTGGGGCTCTAGGCTGTGGGGTGTCTTTCTGGGTCACCGCAGGACCAGGGCCCCATGGGGGATGGGCAGTGGGTTTCCTTCAGGAGCCCTGTGTCACAGCACTGAGAGGCCTGCCCGCTGCATGACCGTGATTCTGTTGTGGCCATACCTGGCGTTTCTGGATCACCTACCAGCACGACCCCACTGTGGACCCAGCCAGTTCTGGCCCCTCTCACATGCAGGCGCTGCCGTCACTTACAGTCCCAGCCTGTGTTGCTTTGGGAAGTGGTTAGTTTGGGCTTTGGATGTTTTTTATAATATTTATTGTGGGGCCAGGGTGTGTGCCACAGTGCACATGTGGAGGTCTGGGGGGTCAGGCTTGACAGCAAGCACCTTTACCTGGCAAGCCTTCTCATAGACCCCCACATTCCTGAGCTTCAGTAGAAGGTGAAAGCCGAGCAGGTGAGCGTGGCCTGCGTGAGCCGCCAGCAGTCCCAGCAGCAGCAAGCACAGGTGTCTTACTCCATGTCGGCCTTTGCTTTTTTATTTTTCTTACTGTTGTTATTTTGGTTTTTTGAGACAGAGTTTCTCTATGTGATAGTCCTGGCTGTCCTGGAACTCTGTAGATCAGGTTGGCCTCGAACTCAGAGATCTACCTGTCTCTGCCTGAGTGCTGGGATTAAAGGCGTGTGCTGCTACCACCCAGCTGGGTCTTTGCTTTTTGAAAAATTTTACTTACATATTCCATGTGTTTTGCCTGTTTGTATGTTTGTGCAGTGCCTTTGAGGCCGGAAGAGGGTGTCAGATCCCCTGGAGTTATCGATGGTTGTGAGTTGCCTTGTATGTGTTTGGGATTGAACATGGATCCTTTGCAAGGGCAGTTAATGCTCTAACTGCCGAGCCATTCCTCCAGCCCACTATTGGCTTACTTAAGGAGCACGGGCAGGGTAAGTGGCCTGTGGTACAGCTGAGGGGAGGCCTCAGTGCCTGTGAAACGGAGCTCTCCTGTCGTCGTCTGTTGCGCCTGTGGCCTAGGCATGGCTGCAGTCACCAGGATGCAGCGAGCTTCCTAGAGACATGGAGGGCAGGAGTGAGGGCTGAATGCTGCTCAGTACCCCAGGCCCCATGATTGTCCTCCCACATTCCAGACACGATTCAGTGGGTAAGGAGGCTTGCCTGACCACCAGTTCAGTTCCTAGGAGCCACAGCTAGGAAGGAGTGAACCGATCCCCCTGACTTCCACCTGTGTCACTTCCCCCCAAATAAATAATAGAAACAAGTTGTAAACATTTATAATATATATATTTTAAAAATGAGCTGCAGAGTTGTGTCCCAAGATGGGTCCTCATGTGTCAGGTCAGGTGTTGGGGTGTTAGCACAGGGGTAAAAAAGGGACACCAGGGTAGGGTGCTCCAGGGTACTGCCCCTGCACTGGGTGTTCTGTAGGTAATGTGGGCAGAGGCAGTCACGAATAGAGACTCCCAAGGACAGACAGAACACACATGTAAAAGCCCTAGGGTGGTGCTACCAGAGCAGAGGAGCTGGTGTGTCCAAGGTTCACAGGCTGGCACAGTCAACCTTGGGGTGTGTCTGGGTGGATGGCCCCTGCAATGGACAGAAGAGCCCTCACCAGCCCTGGCGAGCCTGACGCTTCTCTGTTGCTGTGGCAACCTTTGCATTGTGGTCTGTGCTGGCTCAGGACAGGGTTCTGGTGAGGCCTGACAGCTCTGTTGGGGAGAGGAGAGGGGGACCAGGACTCTTCCTGGGACAGGCCACACCACACCTCTGTGGACCTCAGCACATGCTCTGATGATGTGATACTAGGGTCATGGGAAATAGGGTTATTGGGATCAGGTGGCAGAGGGGTCCTGTGTGCTCCTGTGGCTGTTTGTCCTCTGGATGCTCTCCTTATAACCTATGTGGTGGTCAGAGTCAGCTCTTCCCCTCCACCAGGTGGGCTTGGGGATGGAACTCAGGTCCTCACGCTTGGCAGCAAGCCCTGTTACCCTGATTCATCTTGCCGCCTCAAGTTTTATGTGTGTCTAGATACACGTGGAGGCTGTGGACAACCCTAGGAATTTCCCTCAGTCATTTCCCACCATATCTTGTGAGGCAGGGTCTGCTTGCTGGCCAGAGAGAGCCCCGCGGTGCGCCCACTCCCCTCCCCAGGGCTGCCGTCCTCCAGGCAGCTTTCTCCTTGGGAGCCGGGGGCGGAGTCAGTCCTCATGCTCTCAGGTGGGCACCAACACCCACACCACACACCGGCACATATGCATGCACGCGCGCGCACACAAACAAACGCACATCTCTAGGCGTGACAGATACATTTCTGTCCTTCCAGAACATCTCAGTGCTCCAGAGAAGCTCGTTAGTCCTTTCTGTCCACCCTTTTCTCCCAGCCTCTGCTGTACATGGGCCAAAGCTTGCGTGTGTTGGATTTCCCTGATGTGGGTGTTTTGGGGTATAGTCTTGCCATGGTGGGCCATGGCTATGAAGGGGCTTCCCGCTGGTGATGGAGGTGAAGATCCTATGACCCTGTGTCTTCACGGGGCCCTTTTTCCTGCAAGGATGTGTAGATGTATGACAGTGCCCGTGTTCTGTGGATGGCAGGCTGCAGGAGTACAGCTGAGAGTTTGGAGCTGGCGACAGCTTTTGTACAGCGCATCCCTGTCTGTGACTGGGGCTGAGCTCGCACAGCGAGTCTCTCCCACTGGCCTGTGCTACCAAGGTTTGTTTAGTGTGGGTTGGAGCCTTGTTCCTGTTTACGGCTGAGTACTAGTCCATGGAATGCATGGGTCCCATTATACATCTGTGTGTCCTTGTTGGGCGTCTGAGTTCATGAGGTTTTTGACTGTTGTGCACATGTGTGACTGTGCATTTATGTGTGTAATCATTTTTGCCTTGCTCAATATGTGTTCCAGAGTGCTGTCCATAGCCCAGCAATGTAGAACCTTTGTTTTGCTTGGAACACAACAGTGTTTACTTGGCATCTGGTTTGGTTTTGGTCTTTTTTGGCAGAGTCTCAATGGCTAAGCCTGGAAATCCCATTTCTCCTGCCTCAGTGTCCTGCACTCTGGAGCCTGCTCTCATGTTTGAGTCTCTGTCCCGGTCCTTCTCACCTGTTGTGCTGGGTGTGTCCTGGACCCGTGGCCTCTGGGATAGGAATCCCTGTGCCTCAGCCTTTCCTGGCCCAAGGCCTGACAGTCAGGGATGTCTGACAGCATGGGCACCCCTGAGGGCAGCGTCCCATGGTGACCTTTGCATCACTGTTTTCCTCAGCTGCCATCTCTATTTTCCTGAGCTGCCAGGAAGGTTTGCAGTTTGTCATGGAGCACCTGCTTCTCTAGTGCTCTTCTTCTTCTGTGATCTGGCTGCCTAGTGAGGTGACAACACTGGCGGTACCCTCCTCTTCCCTTCTGTCAGGGCTAGGACCTGTCTTTTCAGTGCTCCCACCTATGTCACCGTTGTCTCCTGCACTCCCCACTGCTGGGTGGCCTTGGGCAAGCTGTGTCCTGCCCTGTGTCTCCTTTCCCATCTGGGATAGTGTAGTGATGGGGCTTGTTTGCTTCAGATGGTTGTGGTGCCAGGTAGGGAGTGCTTATGTGTGTTCTTGTGTGTGCATGCGTGTGTACATGTGTGTGAATGTGTCATGCACGTGTGCATGTTGATGCAGATCCACATGTCCATGCATTGTGTGAATGTGTGTGCATGTGCGTATGTCCCTGCTGTGTCAACCAGACGCCCCTGATTAATCTTGCTGGCTGCCCTGCCTGAGCAGTAGCCTTAGCCTCAGAGAGCGGCCCTTCAGCCATTCCACAAAGAGGAAGCTGTGGCAGGTGCAGAGACCTGTCCCAGCCATTGGGTGTGCAGGTGTCTCGTTGTATGTGTGTGTGTATCTTTTCCCAGTGGTACTGGGTGCTGGGGTGCTGGCTGTGGCCTCTTTCCAGGGGAGAGACAAGTGGCTGTCACCAGTCTGCTTCCCTCCTCTGAGCAAGGCGGTGGGGTTCCAGAAGCCAGGGATGGGCAGCGGTGCTCGGTATCCAGGTTCCCTGCCCGAATCAGAGCAGTGACTTACCTTTTTATTTCATTGTTTTATTTTGTTACTGTTTCATGCGTTTGTTTTTGTGTGTACATGTATATGTGTGGGCCTGTATGTCACCCAGTGTGCCTGTGGAGGGAGTTGGTTCTCTTCTTCACCACAGGGGTCCTGGGGCTTGGGGCAGGTGTCGGCCATTCTTATGTTTGTCCTTGGCAAGTCACCCTGGCCTGACTGGTGTTATTTAATGACACTGATTATTTGCCTGAGTATGTGACTGTGTGTGTTTGTGCTCGCTCGCGCATGTTTGTGGCGAGGTCAGTTTTGCAGATGTGTGCTCCCACTCATGTTCTCTGCCTCCTTCTCTGTGATAAGGCTTCCTGAGCTGGAAGCTCACACGCCAGGCTGGGCTGCCCACCATCGAGCAAAACCTTCTTGTGCCTCCCCATTGCGCTGTGGTTTGGTCACCCTGAGCCAGCACTAGCAAGGAGCTCTGGAAAGTCTTCCAGGAGTCTTTCCTGAAGCCCCCACATGGAGACACTTTGAGGGTCCCCCAGGCTCTTTTTCTTTGCTCTTTGCTGGAGCCACCTCAGGCAACTATGGGCAGTGTTCTTTGTATCTCTAATACTCGAGTGTGTGCTCCCTCCAGGCTGGACCATATGAGATCTGTCACTCACAGCACTGATAGGCCCTTGACTCTGTGGTAGCCTGTAGGTAGAAAGTGGCTCACTTCCTTGAGTCTGTGTGTGGCTTCTGAAGAGGTCAGGCCCCAGGTGTGGCAGGAGAAATGCCAGTGTGGCTCATGTAGGTGCAGAAGGCCCTGGTGTGCATCCGTCCCCTTTAGGAGACATAGACTCTGATGAGAAGTGTGGCCTTTCCACTTTGTGTACCTTATAGATCTTGAGGGAGATACTTGAGCTGGGAGAGCTCACTGTTGGTCCCCGTCCAGGAGAGTAGTGGAGAGAAGGGCATCTTGTGGCACTGTTCTGTGCCTGTCTGTTATCTGCTTTTCAAATTCTGAGGTCCAGCACAGTCTCCCCCCTGGGTTCTTGGTGATTTCTCCTCCTCCACTGACATCATCGTGTGCCTGGCTCCTGAGCTATCCTCATCTGCCACCCTGGATTCCTGGATGCTTCTCCCAAGAGCTGTGCTGTCTGCCTCGGGACTGTAGTTGCTTCTAGACCCTCATTAGTGTTGCAAGGCCACTGTGCACACTGCAAGTACAGGCAAGTCACAGTGTTTACTTCCAAGATAAAGGACATGTCTGTATGTATAGCTAATCCAGGTGGACATCTTCTCTATCCACTTAACTTTCTTACATCCACCCGTCTATCCATCCACCCACCCACTCACCCACCCATCCATCCATCTACCCATCTATCTGCCCCCCCCCCCCCCCCCCCCCCCCCCCCCCCCCCCCCCCCACCTGTTTACCCGTCTCCACCTCCTGCCCTCTTTCCAGCAGCAGTGCTGGAGTCAACATCAAGGCCTGCAGGTCCCATGTGTCTCTTGTACCTCGGCTTCATTGACAAGCTTCCTCTGCTAAAAATGAGATTCACCCTCTGCATTGAGAGCCCCCAAAGGAGCTGAGTCTTCCATGCTTGTCTTGGACACACAGTTCTGGCTGTTGTGCAAGTTCTGTGGTTGTGTCCTGCCTTGGCTGTGCTGTTCACTTGAAATAAAGTCATTTCTTTGGTCCTCCTCCTGTCTCAGCAGGGTCCCCACTGCTTTCAGTTTCTGCTTACTTATGCCTGTGGAATGTGGAAGGTGAACAAGGTTCAGTGTTGGGTCTGTTGGGAAGGTGCATGATGCCAGTGTCACTGTTCTGCTTACCGCCCATGTGGTGCTCAGTCTCTCAGTCAGAGGCTCAGGCTCCTGAGCTTCCCATCCCTGCTCTCAGCAACTGGGTGTGGAGCCCACAGGCCAGCCCCTTGCACCTCTGTGCAGACAGTGTCCTCTGTCCAGCCTGTGGTGCCATTTTGCACAGGTTCTGGAGAACCTTCCAGCTTGCCCTCTGCTTCAAAGGCCCCTTCTGCAGTCCTGGGTCCTCATGCCATTCCTCACTTTGCCAATGCTCTTGCTCCTGCAGTTTGGGCTGCCTGCAGAGAGAGAGACCTCTTGGCTTGTGTCAGCCTCATGAATGAGGTTGGCCACCTTTTCAGAGTAAGGCCATCATCTGCCCTTCCCAAAGAAGTTGGTTTTTGCCATTCACTCATTTTCTAGGGGAGTTTTGACTTTCTTCCAACTTTGATTTAATTTTTAAAATTGCATTGACATCTTAAATTTTTATTTTCTTTTTATTTTTTACACCCCTCTGTGCGTGCACAGGGGTGGCCTTCCTCAGGATGCACTCAGGACGCAGTTTCAGAGTCCGTCTCCCCTCTGCCACAGGGCACCAGGCTTGGCAGTGCTGCTGTTACTTGTTGAGCTGTTGCAGCCCCCAACTTTTATTGATTTATTTACTTCATAATTTTTCTTTTTGATTTTATGAGACAAGGTTTCTCTGTGTAGCCTTGGCTGTAGACCAGGCTAGCCTTGAACTCACAGAGATCCGCCTGCCTCTGCCTCCTCAAGTGAACTTTTTATTTTAAAATATTTTATTTTATTTGCATTGCTGTTTTGCTTACAGTTTATCTGCGTGAGGGTGTCAGATCCCCTGGAACTGGAGTTACAGACAGTTGTGAGCTGCCATGTGGGTGCTGGGAATTGAACCCGGGTCCTCTGGAAGAGCAGCCAGTGAATGTTCTTAACTGCTGAGCCATCTTCCTTACTTATAATTTTTAATTTCTAGTATTTAATTAAAGTGTGTATGGATGAGTATAGTGCCTTTGGAGGCAAGAGAGGGTGTCATGTCCCTGGAACTGTAGCTACAGGTAACTGAGAGACATCTGACCTGGAGCTAGGGATGGAGCAGCCTCTGGAAGAGTAGCCAGTGTGCTTATTACCCCGCTAACTTTTTTTTTTTTTTTTCCTGAGGCAGGGTTTCCTTGTGTAGCCTTGGATGTGCTGGACTCACTTTGTAGACCAAGCTGGCCTCAAACACACACAGATCCACCTGCCTCTGCCTCCCTGAGTGCTGGGATTACAGACGTGCGCCACCACACCTGGCTAGCCTTATAACTTTTACTTAATTTTTTTTCTTCCTTCTTTCTTTTCTTCCTTCTTTCTTTTCTTCTTTCTTTCTTTCTTTCTTTCTTTCTTTCTTTCTTTCTCTCTTTTCTTCCTTCCTTTCTTCCTTTCTTTCTTTCTCTCTCTCTTTCCTTCCTTCCTTTCTTCCTTTCTTTCTCTCTTTTCTTTCTTTCTTTCTTTCTTTCTTTCTTTCTTTCTTTCTTTCTTTCTTTCTTTCCCCTCCCTCCCTCCCTCCCTTCTTTTCCTTTCCTTTCCTTTCCTTTCCTTTCCTTTCCTTTC
>NW_026594014.1:1215718-1236384 GCF_907164565.1 Psammomys obesus | reverse complement strand
CCTTTCCTTTCCTTTCCTTTCCTTTCCTTTCCTTTCCTTTCCTTTCCTTTCCTTTCTTTTCTTTTCTTTTCTTTTCTTTTCTTTCTTGACAGGGTCTCACTGTGTAGCCCTGCCCTGTTCTGTCCTTTTTGGGCTCAGGCTGGGCTTGAACTCACAGACACTTCCCTGTCTGTGTCTGTTCCTGAGTGCTGGGATTAAAGGTATATGCCACCATCGTTGGCAGTTTAAATTTTTTATATTTGCTGTTGTTTTCTTTTTTTTTTTTTTTGAGACAGGATCTGGCTCTATAACCCAGGCTACCCTCAAACTCATAAATCCCCTGACTCAGCCCTGAGTTACACTCTGGTCCTTTTATATTCTTTTTTCTGTTGCTGTGAAAAAATCCTGGGAGACCAGTATGATTGCCTTAAAGAAAAAAAGCAATTCTGGGCTTGTAAACCAGAGTTTGCTACATTGTGAGCTGTTCTTTCTTCCACCCTTTCAACCCCCTCACACTAGATAGAAGGGAAAAAGGGATCGAGAGGAAAGCATCCCTCAGTACAGTCCTGGGTCGGAAAGGGGGCACCATTACCATTAGGCCACTTTTTGCTTATTAGAGATGTTGAGCTTTTGGGGGCAAGCTTGATCTTTGCCATCAGGGTATCTATTTTCTTGTTTCTTCTTTGTGTATGACCACTTAACAAACTGCGAACAATACAATCAACCAGCCACCCACCCACCCTTTGGGGCCTTAGCATTTATGTACCCTCTGAAAAGTCCCCCAAATTTCAAACTTCACACACTCACAGAAACTACCTGCAGCTGGCAAAATCATGCTTCTGCCAGAGCACGAGGCAAATCATAGTCAGCTGCTGGGAAGCAGCCCCCTGTCCCACACGTGGGATTAAAACAAAAACATATTCTTAGAATATTTCTGTTTTTTTAATGAAACCAGAATTCCGAAATTCTCACTACACGGGGTGGCAAGAGGGTTTAGTGGGTAAGGAGCTTTTGGCCAAACCTGGTCACGTGATAGCAGGCACCAACTCCTCTATGTTGTGCTCTGACTGCCACACGCATGCATGGCATGTGCACTCACGTATGAGATAAACAAATGAACATGTAATAAAAGTAATTTAAAACATGCTTATTTGCTCTCAAGCTGATACTCAGCAGCTGGCCTTCATTCACTCTAGTACGATGTTTGTCCATAGTCTGCTTGGTCACCTGTTCCCTAAGGCCTATATGGAATCTTCTGTGGCTTGTGCAGTTGCCATTGTGCCCAGGTGGCAGGTGATTGTTATGGGTTAGACCACACAGTAACATTCAGGGTGGTGGGGCTGTTAACTGACAGTTATGTCCTTCTGGGAGGTGATGGGTATGCTGCTGGGGGCACAGGGCTTTTGATCTGCGTTTTTTATTCTCCTAGGGAAGGTGGAGAGGCACCTGACCATCACCCTGTGCAAGGGCCTTGGCTTTGGCAGAAGCCAGTGACCTGGCTGTTTCTGCCATCTGTAGCCACCCTGTTGTCACAGGCTCACATCCAGCCTCCCTTGGCTTCAAGCCCTAGACCTCAGGACTCTGGGAGTCCTCACTGCCTTCCTGCCAGGCCCTGCACAGCTGTGCCTTCTGTCTCCAGACATCTGAAGTCTGCCTCCAGTGATGACAGGTTGGAATGGTGTGGTCAGGGGTCCTGCTGCCTGGGACAGGGTGCAGAGTGTGGCCCTCTCCTGCCTTCCTGGCACTGTGGCCAGCCCTGCCTCATCCCTCTCCTTGGCAACATCCCTACCATGCCCTGGGCTAGCCTCTGTGTCTGCTTGCCGCACTTCCAGCTGCCTTGCTGGGGGGTTGAGAGGGCTGGGTGCCTGGGTTCTTTGCCACAACACACGGAGGGTATTGATAAAACTTTGTGGCCTGTACCTGGTCATCTTTGTCTTGACCTGTCTTGAATGACAGTGAGTGCTGGGAAGGCCACAGAGGAGTTCCTAGTATTGCCCCCTTGAGCTACTTGGCTGTTGTCTCTGGGATCATTTCAGCCACGGCTTCATTGAGAGCCCCAGGACTATGGCCTGACACCAATGATCTCCCAAGGATGCTGGGAAGAGACACCTCTACTGATGGGTCCACCCACTTACCCTGGGGGCAGAGCCTGCCTTGGTCTCTGCTTCCTGTTCCTGTCTGGGGCTGCAGCCACACAGGGAGCCCCTCTCTGCAGCAGCTCCATCCTACCCGGATTGCCATCTTGGGGACTTGGGCTGGGGAAGAGTGAGGAGTCATGTGAGGTGGGTGCCTGGACTCTTGTCCAGTCTGGCTGCTACCTGCTGAGGCAGTGGCTTTGTTTGACCCCTGGGTCTCTCTGGTGGCTGGCCTGGGCTGGGTGGACATGGACATGGACACTGATGGGTAGAATCAGGGCCTCCATGCTGAGGTAGAGTTGCTGCTGCAGACCTACTGGGAGGATTTTGCTTGGAAAACAGCACTGTACAAGAGCTGTAATGCTGAACAGTGGCCACCACTCAAGCTCATTAACTCTTTACCCACAGCACTTTCAGAATCACCATAAAATCTTCCCATTGCCAGCTCAAGAGCAAGCTCCTCCGTCCCCAGTGGGAGTACTCTGTTGACATGAAGCCAAGCAGCTGCTTCTGTTGGCCAACCATGTCATGTCCCTGAGGAAGGGACATGAGGGGTCTGCTCAGACCCTTGCCTGACTTTTTATTTTTAAATATATAATTTATTTAACTTTATTTCATGTGCATTGGTGTGAGGGTGTCAGAACACCTGGAACTGGAGGTACAGACAGTTGTGAGCTGCCCTGTGGGTGCTGGGAGAAGCTGGGTCCTCTGGAAGAACCAACAGTTCTCTTAACCTCGGAGCCATCGATCCAGCCCCCTTGTCTGACTTTTATGGCTTGTCTTGGCTTGAGTGGCAAGGACTCTTATGTATTGGGTGCTGGTTCCTTGTCTTGTTGGGTGGTGAGATACTTTATGTTCTGGATTCTGGTCCCTTGTCTTTTTGTTGCTGAGTGGTGTTTAGTTAGGGTTTCTGTTGCTGGGATGAAATACCATGACCAAAGCATGTTGGGGAGGAAAGGGTTTATTCCCCACACTTCCACATTGTAGTCTAACACTGGAGGAAGTCAGGACAAGAACTCAGCCGGGCAGGATTCTGGGAACAGGCGCTGATGCAGAGGCTGCGGAGCAGTGTGCTTCCTGGCTTGCTCGACCTGCTTTCTTATAGAACTGAAGAGCACCAGCCCAGGGATGGTACCATCTGCAATGGGTTGGGCCCTCCCCAGCAATCACTAATTAAAGAAACAATCTACAGGCTTGTGCGAAGCCTGATTTACTAGTTTTTTTTTTTTTTATGGGGTCATTTTCTCAGTGGAGGCTCCCTTCTCTGTGATGATTCTAGTTTGTCTCAAGTAGACATGAAACTAGCTAGCACGAATGGTGAGTGCTTTGTGTATTCTGGATTCTGGGCCTTTGTCCTCTTGTTGAGTGGTGAAGACTCTATATGTTCTGGATGCTGGTCCTCTCAGGCCTGTGGCTCTCAGGTATTCCGGAAGCAGCCTCCCCTTTTATTATGGCAGCCTTTGAGTTCAGAGCTCAGGGCAAACTTTCTCATATGTCTTGTCTGAAAGGCACCTGCTCCAGGCCATAAATACTCTTAGAGTTTGATGTTTGCTTTTAAAATTTGGCCTAGAGCCATTTAGAATTAATTTTGTGTGTGGTATGAGGTCAGGGTCTAAACTCATTCTTTTCCATGTAGTATAGGAACCTTTCTTGAACAAAACGTACCCCTCCCCATTGATGGGCCTAGCCTTAGCACAGACCTTCAACATGGGTCTATTCAGGAACCTCCACTCTGGTAGCTCTTGCATGCTAGCTCTCACATGCCCTTAGCCAGGGCCAGGTCTCTGATTGCTGGCGGTGTTGGGGCTGGAACCCAGGGCCACCTGAGCTACCCCTCACCTGTACTTATTTAATTCATGGAGCCTTGCCATCCTGAGCCATCTGACATTATTTTCTGCTGAGCTGGTGGCTGGTGCTGGGCAGCTTGGTGTCTAGCTTGCCCAGGAGCATATTGGACAGCAGGGGTAAGGTCAGGAGTCCCGGGAGGATGGGGCAGTCTTCAGACAGCACAGGAGGAGAGGGAGGGGGTCCTTGCTGCTGCTGAGCCTGTGAAGACTGGTCTTGGGGATCCTGAAGACGTGATGACAGTGTAGTGTAGCATGGCATGGCCTTAGGTGCTGGGTGGGAAGTTGTCAGCCTGGCACTATTTAGGAAGTATGTGGGGACAAGCTTCCTTCAGGGTTGGGCTGTGTTAGGCAAGACTACATATCTGAGTAGTGGTGAAGGCAGCTGGAGCCCAGGACATTGCTACAGGAGGTACAGGCAGGGGCCATAAAGGTCACAGATTGGTAACCTCAGCCACAGGCTCCCAGCACAAGGGCCTGGTGCCACAGTGGCACTTCTGTCACCAAGCCTCGGAACATTTGGGTCCCTGTGCACTAGATACTGGCTCACTAGTGGGGGTCTGCAGTGACCTTTCTCTAGAGGTCGGGGCTTTGAAAGGTTTGGTGTGTTTTGAGGCTAGTGTTAGTAGCCCAGGCTGGCTTCAGGTTCCTCCTTCCTCCACCTTCTGAGTGTGCTGTCACACTTGACTAAATTTGAAAATCAGTACCTGTCTGTGGCTTCTGGCTTCCAGAAGCTTCTCTGCTGTCACTTGACTGCTCTCAGCTCTGACAGTGGGCCAGCAGAGAGCTGGGACAGCATGTTGTTGAGAAGTGTCCCTGGACAGAGCTGTGCTAGGTCACTGTCCCTGGTGGAGGTGGTGCTGGAAAGACTGGATGGGCAGGGACTGCAGCCGAGCAGTTCAGTCATTAGCTTTCATTTGCACCTTGCAGGACACTGTTGCTGCTGCAGGTACCTGACAGGAAGCAGCCCCACCTGCTTCCTTGAGCCCAGGTCATCTGGCCCCTTCAGCCTCCTGGAACCTCCTGGAATCCCCAGGTAAGTACAGTGGCCAGGCCCAGGTGATCCTCGTGGCTCTGGGAGACAGGTTGGCTGGCTGGGGTTGGGCCTAGTGAGGCCTGGTAAGGCCCGGTAGCCTGTGGGTGGAGTCTGTGCTCCTGTCCACTGGTGACTGAGGCTTCTCTCAGCACTTGTGAGTGGGGTCCTCTTGTCCTGGGGTGGGACCTGCAGCTCAGGACCATCTGGCCTGAGCCTCTCAGTCTCTGGGATACCTTTAGGGATATGGGGCTGTGGGACTTGTTCCTATTATCCAACTCCGGCAAGAAGTTGGGATCAGGACAGGGCTGGGGTCTCTGAATTCAAGGCCAGGCTGGACTACATAGTGAGTTGTAGGACAGTCAGAGCTATATAATGAGGCCCTGTCTTGAAAACAAACAAAGACACTAAACAGCAACCATGAAACCTCAGTGCATGTGGGGCTGGAGTGATAGTTTGGTGGTTGAAAGCAATGGCTGCTCTTCCAGAGGACTGGGGTTCAGTTCCCAGTACCTGTCAGGGGTTCACAACTGTCTGTAGCTCCAGCTCCAAGGGATCCAACATTCTGGCATGTCTGCAGGCACCTGTACTCACAGGCACACACAGCTTTCATTTGCACTTCGCAGGGCACTGCTGCCAAGTAGCTTCCTTGCCACCTTCCTGCTTCAGGGATGAGCCCCAGCAAGGTGATTTTGTGAGGCTGCTGAGCTGGCCAGGTTGTTGCAGACTGGACCTGGGGAGGCCTTTCTGCTTGCTGCAGACAGGGATGCTCCCCTCAGAAGGTTTGCCCCACAGGGCCAGGCTGTGAGCATCTTAGTTGGGAGGGGCTGCGGGTCCCTGGGTTTCTGCCTTTCTTGAGCTTTATTGGCTCACAGCTGGTGCAATGGAGCCTTGTACCAGAGATGACTGCAAGTGGGGGCTCAAAATGGCCAGAGCCATGGCCCCTACAGGCAGTAGAGATCACTGTTGGACAAGAGACAATGGACAGGTGGACCCAGCTTGGAAGCCATTCTGTCTTAAATTCTAAAACCCTGCTTTTGTCCTCAGCTGTGCCCAGGCAGCCCTTTTTCTCAAACCAGGTACTCTGAACCAGGATGAGCACACAGGGAGTGGAAAAGTGGGTGCTGAGCCTGTGTTCCTCCCCAGCACTCAGAAGGAAACTAAGGAATCCACAGTGAGGCCTTGCTCCATACAGACAGGTTCGGGCAGGTCTTGAAGGCTCCTGAGCTGTCAGGAGAATCTACTTGGTCCACCACCAAGAGCAGACAGCTCAGTGGTTTGCAGTGTATTCACAGAGTGGTGCCACCATCACCACTGTCTAGTTCCAGAACATTCCATCACTCCAGAAGGAAGTCCTGTCCCCAGGAGCAGTTCCTTACCTCTCTCCCCTGCTGCTAGCACCCACACATCCACTTCCCACTTGTGGATTGGCCTGTTTTGGGCATTTCCTGTTATGGACTCACACACTGAGTGCTTAGTTAGGGTTTCTATTGCTGTGATGAGACACCATGACCAATGCAAGTTGGGGAGGAAAGGGTGTATTCAGCCCACACTTGCACATTGTAGTCTAACACTGAAGGATGTAAGGACAGGAACTCAGCTGGGCAGGAACCTGGGGACAGGCGCTGATGCAGAGGCCATGAGGGTGCTACTTCCTGGCTTACTCTTCCTGGCTTGTTCAGCCTGCGTTCTTATATGGGTGCCAATCGGAGGCCACCAGCTCAGAGATACAGCACCTTCAATGTGCTGGACCTTCCCATATCAGTCACTAATTAAGAAAATGCCCTGCAGGCTTGCCTATGGCTGGATTTTATGGAGGCATTTTCTTTTTTCCTTTTTTCTTTATTTTGGCCTATTTTCTCTGTGTAGCCCTGGCTGTCCTGGAACTCACTCTGTAGACCAGGCTGGCCTCACACTCAGAGTTTTGCCTGCCTCTGCCTCCTGACTGCTGGGATTAATGTTGTGACCCACCAGCCACCAGACTGGATTTTCTAAATTGAGCTCCCTCCTCTCAGATGATTCTAGCTGTGTCAGGTTGACATAAAATTAGCCAGCACAAGTGGCTTTTTGTTTCTGGGTCTCTCTCACTGAAGCTGATCTTCAGGTCTCTCCATACTGTGGGTACCTCACTCTTGTTTAGGGCTTCGTGGTAATCCAGTGTGTGGCTTATCCATCATCTACCTTGTTTGTGTTTCGGGTAGTGTGTGCACCATGACATCACACCACGGACTGTCATTGAACTCTGGTTTGTGGTGGCAGTGGCTTTGGACTGTGGTGTTTGAATAAGAATGGCCCCCATAGGCTCTTTTATTCACATAGGTGGGATCAGGAGGAGTGGACTTGTTGGAGATGTGCCACTGGGGTGGGCTTGGGATGGGCTTGGAGGTTTTAGCAGCCCCTAACAGCCCTAGTATCTCTCCTGCTGCCTATGAACCAGGATGGAAAGCTCTCAGTTCCTGCCCCAGAGCCAGGTCTGCCTGCATGCTGCCATGCTCCCCACCATAATGAAACTAAGCTAGCTTCCAGTTAAATGTTTTTCATTATCAGAGTTGCAGCAATCGTGGGGCTTCTCACAGAGATAGACTAGTGGCTGTGAGGCCTTTGGAACTCCTCGGCAGATCCCAGTGGCTGCACCACCTTCCATCCGTAGCCTCGTTAAGAGTGTTCCTCAGCTTCACAGAAACTCCTGGAGCAGTGTCCAGAGTTGCTGTCCACTTCTCAGAGGCTGTGATCAGCTGGTGGCAGCTCTGTCCTGCCCTTGGCCACAGCTCAGTCAGAGCGCACCTCAGATTCACATTTTAATCCCATTCTACCTCCCGCCTCCACCTCCCAAGCGCCCCCCAGACACCTGCTCTGCGCCTCCTTACAGGTGGCTGCAGCTGAGCCAGCTCTGGGGAGTCCTGTGTAATGTCACAGGTCATAGCTCTTGTTCCTGTGCTGCTGTGACCAATTTGGCATCTTTTATTTCCTCCTTAAACAGACAAGAGGACTGTGGAAGTGGCCTAGGCTTTCGCAGGCACAGACCTGCTCAGCAAGTCCCTTTTACGCCCCCTGGAGGGTACACAGGGATGCTGCACTTTGCCTGCATTTGGGTGCTGAGGTGGGAGGATGGCTGCCTGGTGTCTGCTGCAGCTTCCTATCTGGTGCTGTCACTCCTGGAGTAGTAAGAGCATCTGTCCATGTAGCTTGCTGGTAGTAGAGATGTTAGCCTGGATGTCCCTTGCACATTCTGTGAGCACGGCAGCTCTCTGCAGTTCCCTGACAGCCCTGAGTATTGCTCTTAGGATTGCGCCGCCCTTCAGCTGGCCTCAGGGAGCACTTGGTCTGGCTGCTCTGTCTCCTGGTGCTGTGCCAAGCCCACTGCCCACTTACCCCTTTGGCCTGGGCACCCACCCTCTTCATCTCCAGAGTTAAATAACAAAGTTCCAAACCCATCAGCCACAGCTCCTGGCTCCTGGCCTTGGCCTCTGCCCTGTGCTGTCAGCCCCACCATCCTGTAGTCCAGCTGAGCAGGTGAGGCCCTTAGGGCTCACACTCTCTGCCAGCCCTTCTTGTTCCCATCCACCCCTGCTGTTCACCCAGATAAAGGAGGGCAGGGCTGCCAGGGAAGGCTGCGTGGGGAGGACTGGGAAGTCCTTCTTTCACAGCATACAGGCTTCTTGTGTTCAGGGGCCTTGTATAACCAGCACACAGCTGGGAGCAAGAGGAATGGGGCAGACTGTCCATTTCAGGAAACCCACTTCCTCCAACTATGGCTTCTGGAGCTGAGGGCACCCCAACATGGGCCCAGCCACAACCCAGAACCGGGCTCAGGTGGTTGTGGCCACCTCCCTACTGGGGACTGAGCTTGAGTTGTGGAGCCTCTCAAGATGGTGGCCCAGGCCCATGGCCAGCTGGGACTCAACAGGAAGTTTTGAGATGTCCAACTTCCAGGGGTAGGGACCTTTGGGAACAAGAGGGGTTGAGAAGACATCTTTGGCCCCCCGGGGGACTGCTGCCTTTAGTGCCATTTGTGAGGAGCACGAGGCTCCTGGCTCTCTGTGTTTCCTAGGACACTGCCCAGGGTGCAGAGCCTGTGCTGTCCTGGCCTCATAGTACTGACTTGCTGCTGTGCGTCATGGCTCAGCCCAAGAGCTTTCACCTGCCCTCTCAGGAGCCCTTTGGAGCCCAGCCCTGGGGACTCTGTCCTAGGGATTGAGGTGGGTGGGACCCGTGTGCAGGCAGTGAGGTGCAGTTCAGGACACAGTCTGGCCAGTGTTTGCTGAGGCAGCAGCCATTGCAGAGGCCTGTGCGCAGACCCTGTGCCGCCACAGTCTGGGGACAGGCCACTAGCAATTGCCCATCTTGGCCTGAAAGCTCTGGTCTTGACGTGTCCCTGGACAGTAGGCGTGGCCTCCTGTAGGGTGGGGTGGGTCTCAGTGAACAACTTCCTCCATGCCCTGTTTTAACTGGCAGGAGGTGGGGCAGGGCACTTTCTCTGTGGGCAATAAGGAGCTGTTGCCACTAGGTGGAGCCAGTGCGTTTCCTGTTTGGCAGCTGGAGGTTGGTGGCTAGGTATCCTCTTCCTACTACTAGCTCTGCCTAGCCCAGGCTCTCAAGATGAGTGGCACCTGGAACCCACTGTGCTGGGCCCATCACCAGTGAAAGACAGATTTTTGTCCCGGGGGCTTTTGGGACCCCCATCTCTGTGCATCCCCACCCGCTGCTGTAGCTAGTGGCTTGACACATGGTGTCCTCCGCCCCATATGGGATTCTCAGATGGTGCCCAAGTCCATGGCACATCTGTGGTGGAAAGTGAGGTGTCTGGCCTGGCTGGCCCTGGGAACCCTGGGGCACTCCACTTATGAGCTTGTCCAGCTTCTAGTGGCACCTGAACCCTCAGCTCCCCGCCTCCTCCCTTGTGATGACACTGCCCAGATAGCTCTGGCTGAGCCCTGTCTTCCTCACGCCTCCCATTGTAAGAGTCCCAGCTGCAAGGTCAGGATTCTCCTGGGAGTGGCATCCCACGGCCCTTAGTCCTGGTCCACACCTCCGCTGTCCTCTCAGGACAGCCTGAGGGGCTAGCATGGGCCCTGGTCCTCTGCTGATTCTCTGCAGTGGGGACCTTCAAGATTCCCAGTCCTTGTCAGGTTCAAGGCACCTGCTGTCAGCTCTTTTGCTCCCTGGATCACATGTGGTGGAAGGAGAGAACTCAGTCCTCCCGGCTGCCCTCTGACCTCTACATGCGCATGTTTGGACAGCACTGCCTGCAGTGTCTTGGCCCTCCCTCTGCCTTCAGGTAGCCAGCAGGTGGTTGGCTGCATTCTCTGTCTTGCCAGCTGTTGCGCTCTGTATCCCCATTATCATTAGCACTCTGTGTGGGGTCTGCAGAGCCCCCTTGATGGTGCACAGCCCTCAGGTCTCATCCCCATCACCACTGCCCACATAGGACCCTGGTAGCAACCTGGGCTGTGCCATGGCCATGCTGGCCTTGAGACAGACGGGAGACAGACGGGAGGGAGGGAAGCTGTGTGCCGCCCCAGGCACACAGATGATGGCAGTTCCCAGAAGGAGAGCCTGTGAGAGGGTGGGTGCAGGCAGCCTCACCACACGAGGGTGGGAGCCAGGACTGAGGTTCCTAGTGGGCAGCCTCTGGGGTTGCCCTGTGGCCCAGTGCTCAGCAGGGAGTCATGGAGGCGGGAAATGAATGTTCCTCATGTTGCCCACAGAAGACACAGTGTTCCACTGTGTCAAGTGGCCTGTGAGGCAGCAGAAGAGGGGCATGGCCAGGGCTGAAGTCAGCCACTGGTTCTGTGCCCTCCTGTGTTCCTCCCACTCGCTCATCCTAACACTGAGGCTGCTGATTTATAGGCTGTGAGGTCCCTGAGGGCATGATGTTCCTTCTGCACTACCTTCCTTTCCCCCAGCTCTCACCCTTTGCATGTGGGTATGGGGGTGGCAGGGGGGCTCAGCAGTTGGTGTGGGGCTGGTGGGGCATTGGTGGCCCTGAGACTGGGGTGGGGCCAGGGATACTCTAGTCTGTGGAGCCTGCCCTTGGTGCCCTGGAGGGCAGTGTCTGGCAGCCCCTCTCCTTCAACCATGTGCATCCTTCCCAGCGGGCTGTCACATGGCACTGTGACTTGGAGGGCTATGTTGAGTAGTCCCAGGACACCCAGGTGATGCAGCCTAATTCCTCTCCAGAGCCCAGCAGGGCGGTGGCCTTTGGGTGCCCAGCCACCAACTCACACAGCTTGCTTCTGATACCAAACCTGTACTCCATTTCTGGGCATGGGCTGTCGCCTTGTGGCCACCCTGAAAAATGCATGGGAGCTGTTCTCTTCACCCACGTTGGGACTATTGTGGTGATCTCCAGGAGGAGACCCTGTGACAACCCTTCCTGGAGGCCATGTGGTCTCCCAGTGAGGAGAGGTCACCCGGCTGAGAAGGTCCCTTTACAGAAGGGGCAGGGAGGAGGCCAGTTTGTGCTGCTTCCCTAAGGCACAGGCAGGTTGGAGCTGGCCGTAGCTTGGGCTGGCTCAGATGGGTTGGGTTTGCCCTCCTGCTCCAGGCCTCCATGAGTAGCTTGATGGATTCCAGGCTGCAGTTGGCCCCTGTGCACAAGCGGGACGCTGAACCAGCCCGGGATGCCCTCAGATATGCGCAGGGCTCCTGGTGGATGCGGTGGCCCAGGGCCACAAAGTGCACATGAGGAGTTCCCTGCTGAGCGGTGCTGGGTTCCAGGAGCCTCTGATTAGAAAGTGCGTAGCTTCGGAACCCCGTCAGCTTTGGAGGGAGGAAGGTACCTGTGTGTTAGTCAGCTGCTGTCACCTTGGCCCTCGGGCTGGTGGAAGTGATGGGGCCTCCTGGTTTTCTGGCTCGGCCTGTCTGCCTGCTGTTGCCCTCAGCAGCTGTGGGTGATTTTGTTGCCTCTGAGGGGAAGCGTGGTGGTGGTGATGGCAGGGCTCTGCTGACGGCTCTTACCTCCTTACAGGTGTGGCTCTGTTTCGCTGCAGTCATGGGGTCCGAGGACCACAGTGCCCAGAACCCCAGCTGCAAAATCATGACCTTCCGCCCCACCATGGACGAGTTCAGGGACTTCAACAAATATGTGGCCTACATTGAGTCACAGGGTGCCCACCGCGCTGGCCTGGCCAAGGTGTGTGATGCCACTCCCAAACTGCTTTGTGCCCAGATGCCATGTCACTGCCTCTCCAACCTCCTTAAACTCACGTAGGCACTGGTTTCTGTGGTGATGCTGGACCAAATCAGGGCATATGTGTCCCTGACCCTAGGGAGCAGCCCAGCCTGGGTGGGACACAGAGCCTGCTGCTGTGAGGGAAAAGGCTGCTCTAGGCCTGGGGATGGAAGGGGACCTGATGCCTGGGGGCGGTGGTGTGTGGGGAGGTGTGTAAGGCCTTGCATAGTAGTATTTGTTTGACACTTACAGAAGGGGTCTGGGGTCACCCTGCATCTATTTTTTTCTTTAAAAAAAAAAAATCTCTGTGTGTGTCTGTGTGGGTGTGCACCTGTGTGTGGTACATGTGGAAGCCCGAAGGGGTGTGGAGCCAGCAATTGTGAGCCTCCCGACAGGGTGCTTGGCTCCTCAGTGCTGGGATGTGCGGGCCCTCCCATCTGTGGGTAAAAGACGTGCCAGCCTTAGGACTTTTTCTGAAGCCATCCAGTATGGTGTTAAACCCAGGGTTCTTCCTCAGCCTCCCAGATGCTAGGCAGACAGGCCTACACCCTCACACCTGGCTGGTTGTGCCTGTGTGTCTGGGCCTTGCTCGTGTGACATCTAGAGCAGTTAGTGATTGTGTGTTTGAGAGTGCTGCTGGTGGGTCCCCACTAGGCCATCACCCTGTTAGAACCTGGTTCTCTGGAGTCCAGCCAGCGTCATCAGAGTGCCGAGGACAGTCCAGAAACCCCTCAGCTGGCAGGCACCAGTGGAGCGTCATCCCCAGTCAGACAGTGGACTCTGCAGGTAACAGTGCCAACGAGCCTGATGGTTGGAGCTTAGTCCCCGGGAACCCCACTCTGGAAAGAGAGCACCTTCTGTGCGCTGTCCTCCGGCCTCTGTGTGTGCACTCGTACACTGGCAGAAATGCAAAGGGCAGTGGTGCCTCCAAGGCAGGCACCCTCTGACCACTACTCCTCCCCCAGTACCCCCTCTCTAGATCCATCAAGCAGTGTCCCCTCCTAACGTCCACTTTTCTCAGTGAATGCCTTCCTCATGCAAAGGCCAGGTGGAGCAGGGCTGGATGGGGCCTGCACCCAAGTTGGCAGGCCTTAGGTTGTGTCTACCCCCTTAGCTCCACTACCCTGTTGATCTGGTGGCCTCATCCTTGTTTTGGCCATGAAACATAATGACACTGTTGACTCCACTTTCCCCCTAAAAGGCAAGGATGCTGGGCTAGCTACTGCTTTCTTCTGACTCTGCCTCTGTGTCAGAAAGTGAGGGTTTTTTGTTTTGTTTATTGAGATGAAGTTTCTCTGTGTAGCCTAGACTCCCTTTGTAGACCAGGCTGGCCTTGAACTCACAGCGATCCACCTGCCTCTGCCTTCCCAGGGTTGGGATGACAGGTGTGCCCCCAACCTCCACGCATTTTGCAGTTCTGGGGTTACCTTGGGTTTCTTGTTAAGTAGTCCATTGCTCAGCAGGCACTCAGCAGTCCCAGCCTCAGCCGAAGGCTGCCGTCTCAAGAAGGCTCTGGAGCTGGTTCATTTGGCTAAGCTGCAGGTTCCTTCCACCTCCTTGTCCCCCATGGCTACAGTTGGGGTGACTGTGGCCTGCCTTGGTTCCCTTCTCCTGCCTGCAGCACTTTCCCACCAGAGAGGCTATTGTATATAGCCATCTTAGACTGTCCTCTTGGCTTTTGCTGAGGCTTCTGCAAATGAGACCATTTTTTGAATCTTTAACCAGCCACCTCCTACCACAGCCGAGTGTAGGTGCAGCTTCCCCTCTGGCATTTCTAGCATCGTGTGTGTGTGTGTGTGTGTGTGTGTGTGTGTGTGTGTGTGTGTGTCCATTTGTGTCCCTGTTCCTGCTCTGCTCTAATGGGGATCATTTGCCACCCTGGCCTCCACAGCTGTCATGATTGTAAGGCCTGTGTGTGGCACTTAGATCTTTGGGGCCTGGGACTCCTACCGTTGGGAGCCGCATCACCCACACCCCTCTTGGTCCCCAGATTATCCCACCGAAGGAGTGGAAGCCGCGCCAGACGTATGACGACATTGACGACGTGGTCATCCCGGCGCCTATCCAGCAGGTGGTGACGGGCCAGTCAGGGCTCTTCACTCAGTACAACATCCAGAAGAAGGCCATGACAGTGGGGGAGTACCGCCGCCTGGCCAACAGCGAGAAGTATGTGGGCTCACTCTCTCTCTCTGCTGCACTGACTCCCCGCTTCTCGGAGGCCGAGCTGGGGCTGAGGGCCCCTCACCCCTCCTTGTCTGTGTCCCCCAGGGGCTTCTCTCGTCCCGGTATGTGGCCGGAAGGCAGCTTTTTGGTGCAGGTCCCTCATGCTCTCTGCTCCAGCTGCCCCTGGATCCTGAAGCTCTGTCCCTCCTTGCCACATCTAGCCATGGTTCTGGGGTCGGGTTCTCAGGCAACTAGAGGGTGTGGTATTGCCCAGAGTCCAATCTGCATCGATGCACTGTCCCCAGGTACTGCACCCCGCGCCATCAGGACTTTGACGACCTGGAACGCAAGTACTGGAAGAACCTGACGTTCGTCTCCCCCATTTATGGGGCTGACATCAGTGGCTCACTGTATGATGACGTAAGTGCCCGTGAGTTCCCACCTGCCAGGGTCCTGGTCACCACTGTGTGCTCTGGGGGTGGGAGAGGCCTGGCTGTGCTGGCTTCTGGCCCAGGGCTGAGATTATGGGTGCAGTGTCACACTCAGCTTTCTGCGTGGGTGCTGGGAACAGGCCCAGAGCCTCCCACTCATCTCCCTGGTGCTACTTGCATTTTCTTGGTGTGGTGTGAGTTTAAATGTCTGTTGTGTGTGCGCAGGCATGTGTGTCCGGCCTCTGTGTGGTTCTGAACTCAAATCACCAAGCTTGGTGGCAGGCACCTTCCTGTCTAGCCCTCTCAGTGCTGCCGTTGTTTCTTAAGGCAGTAGAGCCAGGTTCAGCTGACAAGCCCCGCGGCACAACAGTTAGAAGCATGGGGTTCAGTTCGTTTTAGTGCACCCACCAAGCTGTATAGCCTTGCCTGTCACCCCAGAAAGCAAACTTAGCCTTATGAACGGTCACCCATCCCTCCAAGACTCTGACCTCCAGGAATCCACTGTCTGGTCATTTTCTATTTTTAGTGTCCCACATTGTGGCTTCTTGTGTCTGATTCGCCATGTCCTCAGGGTCCCTGCACACCAGCATGTAGGGGGACCACACAGCATGCCCTGACAGTCAGCTGTGGGCTGTGGCCTGCTTGGGCTCCAAGAAGTGAGGCAGCTACGGGTCCTGCCCAAGTCACGTGGCTCTGTTTTTCTGAGATTCTTTGCCATGAGGACAGGTTTCTAGATCTCTGAGTTGTGGGGCTTTTCACACATCCCAGATGTGAGTTTGTCACCAGCCATCTACAGTCTGTCTGTCTCTGTGCTGTGAGCTGTCTGTCTGACCAGTCTTCTTTCCCTCAGTGCACACTCTGGTCACATGCTCTAAGTCAGAGTCTCACTCTATGTTCTGTTTAGAGACAAGCTCTCACTGAGTTGCCCAGGCTGATGTCAAGCCTGGGATCCTCCTGCCCCAGCTTCTGAGTGCCTGGATTGCAGGCCTGCTTGTTTTCTTTCCTGGAGGTGGCCTCCCTTGCTACAGTTCACAGCATGTTTTTTGGCTTCTGTTCTCGGTGTCACATTTAAGAACCTGTGGCTGATTGCACAGTCAGGATGGGTTGACTTTGTCCTTGGTCCTGAGAATTAGTTCTATGGGCCCAGTCTTCAGTCTGCTGAGGGGGTCCCTACCGCTGAGTGCTGGCTGGGGCCAGCCCCAGGCTGCTAGGGAGAGCACGCTGGCCCAGCCCTGGCGGCTGAAGACACTTCCCCACAGGGGATAATCTGTGTGCCAGAGGGAGTACTGGCTGTGTAACAAACAACAAAAAATAGGGCTGGTGGGATGGTTCAAGTGGGGAAGAGTTCTGGCCATGAAGCCTGACAACCTGAGTTTGATCCCCAAGATGCACATGGGTAGGGAAAGCTGAAGTTGTCCTCTGGCTCCTTGAGTCACACACAAAACAACTACATGTAAAACAAAAGTTCTTAAGCTGGGTGCAATGCCACACACCTGTAATCCCAGCACTCGGAAGGCAGAGGCAGGTGATCTCTGAGTTTGAGGCCAGCCTGGTCTACAAAGTAAGTCCAGGACAGCCAGGGCTACACAGAGAAACCCTGCCTCAAAAAACTGAAACAACCAACCAACTAACATTTTTTTCTCTTGCATGTCCACCTGCACACCAGAAGTGGACACCAGACCTCATTATAGATGGTTGTGAGCCACCATGTGAGTGCTGAGGAATGTATACATACATACATACATACATACATACATACATACATACATATATATATACACACACACATATACATACGTACATATATATATATACACACACACATACATACGTACATATATATATATATATACACATATATATATACACATATATATACACACACACATACATATGATCAGCTTTAAGTTCACAGCAAAATAGAGCAGAAAATCCAGCTTGAGGGACTGGTGAGATGGCTCAATGGTTAAGAGTATTTCTGTTCTTTCAGAGGACCCAGGTTCTATTCCTAGCACCCGTACCAGGTGCTTCCTAACCTCCTGTAACTCCAGTTTCAGGGCATCTGACATCTCTGTTCCCTGTGGGCACTGCACACACACACACTTAAAAATAATTTTTAAAAGTCTCGTTTAACAATCCCTAGTCCTTTTGCCTCCCTGCCCAAGCCAGTGGTACCAGGCACTCTCTGCCTCCATGTTCATTCCTTTTCCAAGATGGACTGGAATCATGGCACAGTGTTTGCCGTGGCTTCTGTCCTGCAGCTGTGCAGGGTTAGAGCTTATCCACACCCTTTCTTGAAGGCTCATTTCTTTCAAGTGTGTGGACCCCACTTGCTTGTGTACCCCTGTGGATGCAGCTCTCCCTGCCTAGGGAGGGGGACTGAGATGGAAGCTGTCACATTAGTCCTTCTGCAGGTGCCTCCTTTTTCATGGAGTCCAGGTTGGATTTGAACTCACTAAGTAGCTGAGGATGACCCAGAACTCCCGACTCTCCTGCCTCCTGAATGCCAGCATGCCATGTCTTGTTCACCCTGTGCAGGCAAAGCCTCTGCACTTGGGCCAGGGGTGTGGGGGTCTCTTGAGGTGGTTTGATCTGCTTTCCCCACTGCAGGTCTAGAGTGACTTTACAGGTAGTGGTGAGGTCCTCGGTCTGTGGCGGTGTGTTGTCTTCTGTTGTGCTTGGCTCCCTGTCCTCTCGTACTTGTCTTGCAGTTTTGTTGTCCATGCTTCTGGGATGGCGCTAGATCAGAGTCTGGGCTCAGCCCAGCAAGGTGTTCTGGGCAAGCCCCTGCGCCCTTCCCATTAGCCACTGTGACGACTTTGTGGCGGGCTCTGGCCACATACAGGCCTCAGCTGCCAACGCTGGACTTTGGGTCACATCTGCCACAGGCCCCCAAGGAAGCTTGTGGCTCTGCCTGTGCGCCTGCCTCACCTAAAGCAGCGCAGAATCCGTTACCCATGGGGCAGTTGAGGCCCAGAGCAAAGGACTTTTGACCCAGCCATCAGATGAGTTTTCTTGAATTTCTCTTTTTATAGTTCATGACATGTCCCATGTGGTGGCTGGCAGGGCAGCAAGGCCATCTGTGTGCATGATGACCTGCTGCTGTCATACTGTTGGGACCTTAGCCACCTCTGCTCACCATGGCCTGGCCCTTCAGCCTTCTGATGGGGACTGGCCACCTTCAGGGTCACCATGCGAAGGTGCCAATATGCACACTGGTGATTCTAGGATGAGGGCCAGACTCAGGTATAGGCACCTGAGGCTGCCTCTGTGTCTTAGCTCCAGCTAGCAATGTTTGACAAGAGTGTGGGGCCTTCATCCACATTTGCCTGTGTCCGTCTGAAGCTGTCTGGTCTTGTATGATGCAAGGATTTGGAAGGGTGTAATTTGGGCCTGGGTTCACATGCTTGTGAAGGGATTGCTCTACATGGAGACTGCCTTCTGCCTTACTTAGAATTATGGAGGTCACCACTGAGCTGCGGTTGTCCCTTGGCATGTGCTCGCTTGTAGACTGTTGAGTACAACATGCTCTCCTAGGAAGGGTTGGGTGGCAGGTGAGAGTGTGGGGCCCAAGCAGCTCTAGTGTGCCTAGGCCCCTAGGCCCCTTGACTTCTGTGGAGGACCATGGAGCCTGGGAAGCTGATGCTTACATACCTTAGTTGTCCTGTTGTACCCCGGTGACCTTGAAGCCAGGGTGCAGGGGGTCACAGATGTCCTGGGAGGACTCTGCTGACTGCACACTCACTGTCCACAGGACGTGGCCCAGTGGAACATCGGCAACCTGAGGACCATCCTGGACATGGTGGAGCGAGAGTGCGGCACCATCATCGAGGGCGTGAACACGCCCTACCTCTACTTCGGCATGTGGAAGACCACGTTTGCCTGGCACACCGAGGACATGGACCTCTACAGCATCAACTACCTGCACTTCGGCGAGCCCAAGTCCTGGTGAGTTCTGGGGTGTGAGGCGTGGGGAGAGCGGATGGTTGCTGCTCCCGGGACTACTGCGGGGTTCCTCGAGCTCAGCCTTTAGGCTGGGGGCGCACTGACCCAGACCCTGGCCTTGGCTGTACCAGTTGTCCACATGCCCCCCTGTCATCCTGGTGGTGAGCCAAGGACTGTGATCTTGCCCAATCCTCTGCCAGCCTGACGGGTGTGTCACTTGCTGGCCACATCACAGGGGCTGCTTCCTGAACACTGAGTGAGGTGCTGGCAGGGAGCCCAATTTTTCCCTTCAAGTACTTTGGGTCTTGGCACTTGTGTGGCTCTTGTGGTCTCTCTAGAGCACAGGTGGCAAAGTAGGACTTCCTAGTCAGGCTCAGAATACTGGATACTGGTGCTCTGGTGCCCCTTAGTTGCACCTGTAATCACACATGTGGTCCTTCTGTCCTCCACCATCCAGCACCTCCCTAGGGCCCCAGGTGTGACAGGAACACCTTGCCCTCAGCAGGCCCCCTGGTGTTGCTCAGCTGTGGACAGGGCTGACTGCTGAGCCTGTACAGGGTCATGCGGAAAGCGCCCTCTTTTTGGTGTCTCTGCACTCAAACTGTAGGCACATAGCCTTCCCTGCTCCAGTGGAATCCACGCTCATCCCTGGGCAGTGGTCCTTCCCTGGAAGACACGGCTATGTTGATATGCGCACTTCCTCTTTGGACCCTGGGCTGTCCTGCAGCCAGCCGTATACCTATATTCAGGCTAGCTTCCCAGCTGATGGCCGAGCTGGGCTGGACTTGGGCTGCATGGGAAAGTATGCCTCAAATACTTGGTTCCCGTTCTGACATTCTCATGCCCTGTGGGTCCCAGCACTGTTTCCTAATTGTTACAGAGGTGAGAAATCCTGTAGGTATTGTATCTGCTGCTTCCTGGTTCCCCAAGGCCTTAGAGAGCTTTGCACTGCGCTGTCCCAGTGTCAAAGGCCTATCTTGCCGCCCTTGAGGGCCCTCTGGTGATATTAGTGATCCAGGACAGCCTCCATTTGTTCAGTCCCCCGTACGTGGGGTGGTGACATCCCTCAGTTCTGGGAGAAGGTCAGGGGTGTGTGGGCAGGAGTCTGCCAGCCTTGGCTCTTAGGTGCTCTTCCTGCTGCAACAAAGTCCTCTGACAAAGGTCACTGCCAGGAGGAAGGGCTTGTTACCCTCCACCATCATGAAGGGGAGGAGCTGAGGCGGCTGGTCACATGACAGGACCAGGATCCTAACCCAGAGCATTGTGCTGCCTGCTCCAGGTCTTCCCTCCTCAGGTAGCACAGTCAAGGTAACCCCAGACCGTCCTGGAGGCCTGTCTCCTTGGCTTCTAGATCCTGTCGATTTGACAGTTAACACTGCTCCTTACCCTCTGGGCTCCTGCTGGGGCGCTTGCAGCTTATTCTATAAGTTCCACTCACAAGATCCCTGTCTATGGAAGCCTGGTGTGATAGCAACAGACAGATGATGGCTTCTCACAAGCAGCCGAGTCTGTGCCCTCAAACCTTCAGTTTGGCCCCCAGTCTGTGGTGACACCATCCTCTGTGTAGACCTGTCCAGCCAGGTGACTCCTCCCATGGCACTCTGCTGCGGCCTCTGTGGAGGGCAGCTATGGTGGCTGCCACTTGGGGTTCTGGGATCCCCTGAGAAGTGATGTGGCAGTGTCAAGGGCCAGTGACCTGCTCCTCATGGCTGCAGTGTCCTGCAGGGCCAGTGACCCCTGCCAATCCAGACTGAGTCCACAACCACTCTGCTGCAAGTCCCCAAAAGCCCACAGCCGTGGCCTGTGTCAACAAGTGTGGGTGAGAGTATTTGTGTGTGAGATGTGTTGGGACAGGAGCAGCTGGTTCTGGAGGCCAGGGCTCAAGTCCCACTTCTGGTGGCCACTAGGTGGCGCTCCTGTCCTTTTGACGCAGGAGGCCATTCCCTCCCCCCCCACATACCC
>NW_026594014.1:1085193-1215618 GCF_907164565.1 Psammomys obesus | reverse complement strand
CCCCCCCCCCCCCCCCCCCCCCCCCCCCCCCCCCCCCCCCCCGTCCTAGCTGCTCTTGGCTGCTGTCACCAGGCTCCTTGGATGCCCCTTTCTTTGTGTTCAGGATGTGGGGGAGACAGCCCCACTTTTCACTCAGAAATGTGAGTAAAGACTAAGAGCTCCTCCAGACCAGCCAAGGACTGGATGGTGAAACTACAGCTCAACCAAACAGAAAGAAATAAAGAAGCCAGGCCAGCCTGGTGTGAAGCTGAGCCGAGAATGAGGCCCAGATATCTCCTTTGGGGACAATCAGGAGATGGCCCACTACTTAGCCTCAGAGATACCCCCAAGCTGCCAGGAACTATCAGAGTGGCCAGTGAGGCCCAGAGAGACAGGCTAGTGAGCTAGCTGTGGGCGTGAGTGGGGCTAGAGCATTTCCAGTGTTGTGGACCACCTCAGCAAGTGAAGTGAGAGCCATGCTGAGGGTGCCTGGCTGTGTGCGGCCACATGGCCCTGCAGCTTGTGAGACATGGGGCTCCCTGAAGCATGATGGTGGCCACACTCCCAGGGCTGTCTGTGGCAGGAACCCACGCAGTGTGCCACCGGTTGCTTGGCTGCCCTCCTTTACCACTTTCCCTTCTTGAACACTGAGTGCAGGTCCAGCCATCCCCACTCCCCGCGTCCTGCCTATGGTTGGGGTTGGCCATCAGAGCCAGTGGTGAACACTGGTCAATGTCTGGAGAAAGCCCAGCAGAGCCTAGCCTGGGTCTTGGTGAGGGTGGCCCGACCATCGCTGCATGGCCAGGGCTCTCCTACTGTGAGCATCTGCTCTCTCACTCCCTCCAGCAGCAGGGAGGGGTCTTAACGTGCTTTCTGTTGCCGCAGTAAATGCCGTGACTCACAGCAGCTTGGGGTGGAAGGCTTATTTGTCTAATCCTTTCCAGCGGCACTTCATCACGGAGGGAAGTCAGGGCAGAGGCTGGAGTGGAGACCTCTGACGGCTCCTCAGGGCTTGCTCAGCTTGCTTTCTTAGAGAACCCAGGACCACCTGCCCAGCATGTCCTCCCACACCTCCCCAGTGATCTGGGCCCTCTCACATCAGTCATAATCAAAACACTGCCCCACAGGCCAGTCTGATGGAAGCATTTCCTCAGCTGAGTTGGCTCATGCCAGGGACTGTAGGTCTGTCAGATTGACAGCGGAAGCTAATTGTGACAGTATGGAGCTATATATCCTTGGGGACACACAGACCTTATGTGTGCTTGACTTGGGTTCTTCCCACCAGGCTGCGGGCCCAAGAAAGATAGGATCCCGGTTAGGCCTGTGTTCCCAGCTCCATGAGGGACTTGAAAGGAGTAAGCGCCACTCGGGTCCCCGGTATTCCATGGAAATCAGCACATTCTCCCTTTTGGACATTTGGGTGCTGCTCTCTTTTGGAGGGGGCCTTGTTTCGAGACAGGGTTTCTCTGTGTCCTAGACTCAATTTGTAGACCAGGCTGGCCTCACAAAGATCCATCTACCTTTGCCTCCCTGAGTGCTGGGATTAAAGGCATGTCTCTCTGTCCCAAGCATACAACCCGTTCCATGTCCCCTGACCTGTCCTGTCTTAGACACTGCAAGCATGTGAGGTGAAGTTAGTCCACGGGCTGCTGTGTGTTTCCCCCCTCAGGACTACTAGAAGCCAGGACACCCCAAGTGGCAAGGTGACCGAGAGCCAGCAGGGGTACCTTCCAGCTGGCATCACAGCTCTGCCCTGCGGAGCTTGGCACTCCAGCCAGCATAACCGCTTGGTGCAGACACACAGAAGCTAGCAAGGGACAGCTGTGTTATCCCTGGCCCAGTGCCCCTATGGCCTCCTTATTGGGCCACTGGCCTTGCTCTGCCCACAGCCACTCTGTCACCCCAGATGCCATGGCTCTGACCTTCTGCTTATTGAGATTGTGCCATACATCTCAGCCACCTCTGGAGCCAGAGAACTAAGGCTGAGGCTGATGACATGCCTGAGCTTGAACTGGGGCATTGGGGCCTCTGGCACAGCAAGATGAGCTCTGTGTCATTAGCCACCACAGCGCTCTGATGATGACGGGCCATTTCAGGGAATCTGGTGCACACGGCAGGGTGCAGCTCTGAGTCACAGCCTGTGCCCATTAGCTCGATGAGCCATCCTGCTCGTGTCCTTTCCACAGCTGGGCCCTGCCAAAGAGGCCGCTGTAGCAGGCCCTGCCTTGCAGCTCTGTCCCCAGGATCCAAGGATCAGAGCAGCTAGGACACTCAGGCATGCTGGGGCTCACTCAGGGCCTCAACTGCTGCCGCCTGCCTTTCTGTCGTCACTTAGCATTTCCTTCTGGATTGCAGAGCTCGCTAAGCACTGCTGAGCAGGAAGGCGTCTGTGTTCTTTGCCTAAACAGAGCCATTAACCTGCAGTGGGTGTGGGACATCTCCACACACACAAGATTTGGGAAGCTGGAACTGAGCTGGGCTCTTTGGCCAACTGCTGAGCTGGGGGTATGGCTTGTGGATTTGTCTCTTTGGTTATTACATGGCCTACTTTTTTGGTTGGGGTTTCCTCTCCCTTCCTCCTTCCTCTTTCCTCCCTCTGTTTATCCCCCTCCTCCTTGCCCTTATTCTTGTCCTCCCTCTTCCCATTCCTGCCTCCTTTGCCTGTTTATCTGTTGATGATGAGCCAATACTGTCGCTTTTCCATGAGTGATTGTGTATCATAGGGCCTGTCTGCTGTGGGTCCTGCCTGGCATGGACCATGTCCTCTTGTAGATTTCTCACTGCTCTGCAGTCTTCCTGGCTCCTGGACTGCATCCAGAGTTGTCAAGTGTCCTCAGATCCTTTGGGCCGGCCTGTCATCTGACTCCCATTCCCCTTCTGCTGGACGGCCTTGGTGATGTGGAGTGCAGTGTCTTGTGGACACCTCTATCACAGGCCGGCCGGCTGATGTTGACCTTGACTATGAGGCTCAGGTCATCTGTTGGGTGTCCTCTCCCACCAGGGCATTCTTTACTGCCCCTACACTGAACTCTGAGGTGAAATGAACTCTGTACAATGAAATGTTTTAATTATCAGAGAAGTCAAGAGAGAAGGGAGCAGGGTGGCCCTGTGCCAGGCTGGCAGCTGGAGCTAGCGCCGTGCTGACATGCGTTCCTCTTTTCGTCAGGGTGCCAGGTTCCTTCCCTTCTTCCTGGAAAGGAATTACAGATGGAGCGTTTGCCTGGGGCGCCATGGCTCAGAAGTAGTGTGTGAGCCCTTCAGGCTCTCCAGGGGACCTACAGCGGGCCCCTGCCTTACAGGCTGCATGGGAACACCCTTGCTCTCTGCAGTCCTGACCTTGGAGGAGTCATCCCCCATGAGGCCATGCTAACCCCAAGAGTTGCTCGTTTTTTTAAAAATTATTTATTTTTATATTGTTGCAAAACACTTGTAGGTGTTTTGCCTACAAGTATGTGTGTGTGTGTTGGATCCCCTGTTACTGGAGTGAGCTACCATATGGGTGCTGGGAATTGAACCTGGGTTGCCTGGAGGAGCAGCCAGTACTCTTAAGTGCTGGGCCATCTCTCTAGCCCTGAGTCACTCAGTTTTTTTGCAGACATGCCGTGGAAGCCCCTCTTCCTTTCCTGTGGGACAGAGGATGCCTTGAATCAGGGTCTAGGTGTGAGTGCAAGCGCGGTCTCCCATGTGTGCTGTGGACTGGAGCACTCTACAGCAGCCCTTGGCATTGCCTTTGTCCCCTCTGTACACAGTGCTGCTGTCTTGGCTTTGTAGACTCGAGCTGCCCCATTTGTTCTGTACCCCACACATCTGGCCCTGGCCTTCACGGCCTGGAAAGGGCCATCTTCAGAACTCTGTACAAACAGGCCAATGTTGTCACTGTCCGTGTGTAAGGAAGAGCTGGCTCTGTCAGGGGAAGCAGTGGTCGGCACAGCTTCCTTCTGGGAACTCACCTTTTCAGAGCTGTGTCGGTGTCTGCTGATGACCGTTGGGATGCCCTTGGAGAGGCTATTGCATAGGACCTGCCGCCAAAACACCTGCTGTAGGTGGAGGGACCTAACTTGTCTGTGAGCCTCTCAGAAAATACTGTCCTTGCTCCTGAGATGCTTGGACGGGCCTCTGTCCCTGCCGGCTTCCCGTTTCTACACTAGTGGGCCAGCACCTGTTGACTCAGCATTAGCCCCAGGCCGGTCAACACTGGCTTCTGGGCAAGCCTGCAGCCCTAGCCCTGCTCCAGCCTGCCCTCCATCTGGGCCCCTGCAGAGTTGTTGGGGTGGCGGTGAGTGTCAGCATACTCACTTGCCAGTGGGGATGAGGTTTGGCCCAGCTTGAAGCAACGAGGATCTGTCGGCACCTCTTCTGGGTCAGTTACCACATGGAAGAGCTCAGAGTATGAACTCTAGGCTTTGGATCCCCCACGGTTTAGGTGGGAAATGTGCTCTGCTGGAAGATGAAGTTGGGTCAGGAGTGAGGAGCCCTTACAGTGCCTTCCAGGAAAGCTCCCTCGGCAGGCAGGGCTCTGGAACTCACAGATGTTCACAGTATAATTACATCCTGTTGTACACCAGTGCCTGTGGGCACTGCTAGCTTGTCCCCAGCCTCTCTGGCCAGGTCTGGCATCTGCCGATGGCCCTGTATCGTTTCAGCGTCTTTAGGGTTGGCACTATGACACGCCACATGGGTCAGGTGCAGGAGACTGCAGGTCTTTGTGCTAGGAATGCTCCTACTCTAGCTGGGGCTGGCTGGGTGTGTCAAAAGGCCCCTCCAAGAGACACCTCGTCAGGGTGTTTGGTGGGGGCTGTGCACCTACAAAGCTGGCCCTGTGGCGAAAAAAGAAAGTAGGACACCAAGGCTGTTTATGGTGTCAATATTGTCCCCAGGCACTGTTTGCAGACATGGGGAGGGGAGTCCTTTTGATGGGCCACTAACAGTGTCCCCAGGTTGGGTCTGTCCCGAGAGAGACCTTGGTGACCACAGGCCTGGTGCCCATGCTGCCTGCTACATAGGCCACAGTCTAGGCCCTACATGTCCCAGGAGTGTCCCTCCTCTTTCCACCCCCATGCCCTCTTCATCCTGAGCAGTCCACATCCTGGTTCCCAGGGGAGCCATCCTGAATCCTTTATCTTCAGTGTCTGAGCAGAGTGATTGCCCTGAGCTCTGACCCTGGCTGATGCAGGGTTACTGCATGCGATTGTGGACTCTAGGCTGACGGCTGTGTGGGGACTCCTGGTTGTTTGAGCCATGGTCCAGGGCAGTGGGACAGGGGCATTGGAAGCCTCTATGTCCACAGCCCCAGGCCCCAGGCCCCAAATGCTGCCATGGCTGCACCTTGCCCATGCCTGCAGTACCTGGCCCCTTGCCAGCTCTGCTCCGTACATCACTTCTCGGACTGTCTCCTGTGACTATGTCCCAGATTTTTGGCAGTGCAGGGTAGGTATCATCCAGCATACGTCCACGTGTGACTGTAGGTTTTGGTCTTTGTCCTGTACTAAAAATCCATGGGCTGTGGGTGGCCCCCACACCTCTGCTGAGCATGCATTCACTGTCTTAGCTGAGATGCGGAGACAGAAATGTGCCAGTGCCCAACCTCCTCCCCAGGCCCCCAGAGAGATGTGCCAGCCACAGATAACCCCACCCCTCCCTGGCCACCAGACACTGTTCCCCCACAACACCAGCTTCCCTGTGGGTGGGTGGTCCCATCTCCATGTCTCTGTGTTCTCTGAGCCAGCTCTCTTGATCCCCTGTGTGTTTCAATAAAAATGTCATTACTAGAAGCCATTGACACTGCTGGTGTGTGACACCAAATTCTACCGCCTATTGTCCCAGAAAACGATCCATTAGCGATAAAGCCAGCGGCCCAATAGTCTCCACCCTGGGAGCAGCCTCCCCCTTTCCGGCTGGTGCTATCTTCGCTATCTGTGTCTGCCCCACTGTGCAGGCGATAAGAGATGTGATTCCCTAGTGGGAAGGGCTGGCCTCACTCAGTGCCAGCCAGGCCAGGTGCTTCCTCACTGAAGGCCTCTTTAGATCAGGTGAACCAACCCCCCTTTTGCAGCAGTGGTCAAATTGGGGTACACAGAAGCTGTCCCTCGCGGAGCTGCTTGCAGCCCCAGGTGCCTTCCCCATGTTTGTCAGATCCTCTGTGGCATCCTTTCCATTTGGTGGCCAGTGGGTTTTCACAGTCCATTTGTCAGTCTGCCTGGCCACCCAGAGTCCAGAGTTCGGGGGCAGCTTGGACACCTGTTTGTCCAGGTTTTGCTCTGACATGCGGAGTCCTTCCTTTTGTGACTCAGCTGCAGGGACCTCTTGTTTGGTCACACCAGGATGTCCCCTGTGCTCACTTTCTAGGGTTTCCCAGGCTGTGCCAGGGCTGTGGGAGTCACCCTTGCCAGCTTTTGCCAGTGACCACAGGACTCAAGGACCTTGGGGGAGGGAGTGTGTCTACCACTCTAGTCTGCATTCCTGTTTCTGGGGACACAGAGGACAGGTCACTCTTGGAGTCCACAGTATTGGTTTAACTTCTGAGGTCCTGCCTGCAGATTCTGAGCATTTTCTAGCAGCCCCATTCTAGTGTTGGGAGTCCACATGTGCTAGCTAGCTCTCAGCCTGCTCCCTCCTGTCATTCCTTGAGCACTCCTGTCTCGTGCCTTCTGTAGTTCACTGGCTAGTGTTTCCAGCGTGGAGCTGGGGAGGTTGTCTGTGATGGGTTACTCACCTTGCTCCCACTGACCACTTACTTCTTCAGGGTCTCCCTTTCACTACTGTAGGAACACTTGAGAACGCAGTCCTTGCTGTCTGAAGGCTTTTATGTGGAGTGGTCTGCTGTTTCGTTTCGTTTTGTTTTATTTTGTTTTGAGATAAGGTCTTTCTGCATAGCCCTGGCTAGCCTGGAACTTCCTACGTCACTATGTAGACCAGGCCAGCCTCAAACTCACAGAGCTCCACCTGCCTCTCGAGTGATGGGGTTATAGGTGTGTGCCACCGTATCTGGCTGGCTAGGTGTTCTGTGTGGAGTTTTGGCTGGAACAATTTTCTAGGCAGCCCTGGGAGTCAGTTCTCTGGTGCAGTTCCTCACTGTGGGGGCTGGCCTGTCACTTTACATGCCCCTGTTGGCAATATGGTTTTCTGTTTGTCCTTCCTTTCTCTTCCACTAAGAAATCTCTGCCAGCACCCTAAAGGGGCTTTGTGTCTGAGGGTGGCCATGGCAGATTGGTTGTTGGGGCCCTGAAGAGCCACTGCAGTTGAATCTACAATAGCACCCTGGGTGTGTGTATATGTCTGTCTGTCTGTCTCTGTGTATCTGTGTGTGTGCATGTTTGTACATTCCTGCCAGGGGTCTTCATGTGGCACTTGGCCTGGTGTCTATGGCAGGAAGAGTTGCCCTGTCCCTTCTCTCTGGATCTGTGTGAGTTGTTCCTTCCTGCCCGGTGCTGCATAGGCACTGTGGAATCAACTCCCTCATCCTCAGCAGTGGGCACTGTATAAGGCATCTGCATCGCCAGCTGCTTGGCACTCAGCCTTAGTGTTGTCATAGTCTTGAGCTCAGCCAGATGCTCTCCTGTCCCCAGCTCCAAGCCAGCACTGGGGACTGAGCACAACGGTCCCCACAGGGCCTTTGAGTTTGAGGCTCAGATGGGGCTAAAGGCCTGGAAAAGCACCTCACCAGACAGAGACTGCCAAGGCCAAAGGCTTTGGGCACATTAGGGCAGCTGGGATGCATGCCCTGTGGCTCACTGTCACCCAGTTGACAGGCTCCTGTGCAGGCCTGCTCCTACCAAGCCTGTGCCCCTTCCTGACACAGTCGTTTAGTTTTTAACTGGTGAGGCTTTTTTGCTTATTTATTTTCATTGTTCTTGATAATAATTCTGAGCCATTAGAGGGGAAAATTATATTCAGAAAGGCTGTTTCTTGCTTTATTTGTTTGATGATTTAGAGCGATAGAGAGCAGCGCGTACGCTGGCTTTTATAGTCTGGTAATTATTCACATCCATCAGCCCTTCCGGGGGATAAACAGAACACCGCGGAAATTGCACTATTAATAGCGGCCTCCTCTGAGGGCGGGAGGCAGGCAGGAGGGCAGGAAGAGAGACCCGTGCATCCACAGAGGCCTCTTTATCCTATTGCACCAGGGCTCAGCTGCCTCTTCCACCCACAGGGCTGGAGACCCACAGCACCGAGGCCTTAAGATCCCTTCCCCCTTACTTGAAACCTGTACTGTACCATTAGAACTATGTGCCATGTGTCCCCCAATGGTCCTGCACCACGCAGCACCATAAAGCTGGGCACAGAGTTCACATCCCCTAGCTTTCCTCGTGTCGAAGCACCTGGTGCTGCTGTGTCTCCAGTTTGTCCCAGACCAACTTTGCCCACGTGGGGCGCCCACCCTCCCCATGTGGCTCAGTCATTCCCCAGGATCAGCTGTGAGGCCTGGACCCTGTGATGTGAGCTGTGATGGCGGCAGACAGGGATGAGTCACCGCTTTTGCCCCTAGCACAGGTTTGTAGGTTTAGTTTTGGGTTTGGGAAGGACAGAACTTGCCTTAGGTTAAAGAGCCAGATCAGCTATCCTGTTCTTTCTGAAACCCCATCTGTTGCTTCGTTCTAGAACCTTCTGTCTGAACTCACCCTTGCCCTGCCACATGCCTGTTTCCCATGGTTTTATAACCACTAACACATGGGAGAGTGGCCATGACCAGTGCCTCTCTCAGGTCTGCGTCTGGAGTAGTTGGCCCTCTCCCTGAAGCCTCTGGTCCTCTCCTCTATACCTGGGTTTGTCTCCCAGAGCTCCCTCAGTACCATACCTCCCGTGCAGGTATAGAGTTGCTGTCTCCCCCCTGGCCAGTGCAGAGTCCCCCAGTGCTGTTGCCAGGGAGACCAAATCCATGAAGCATGCTGGAGACAGAGGAGAGGGCTGTCTCTGCTGTAGCTCTCCCGGACCGAAGAGGCTTTAGAACATGGAGGCGGAGGCGGGGCCAGGGGACTGTGCGGACAATTCTGAGGGATGCAGTCTGCCTGACATGTAGTCTCCTAGGAGGAGCGCCAGGGCCTTGAGTGGCCTGCCTGGTGCCCAAAGGCTTTCTATAGCCCATGAACAGTTCTCTGGACTCTGTACCCAGCCCAGGGCAGCCCAGCCCACTGGAAGCTTCTCTACCATGCTGAAGTACCCCAGGACTTGCTTGGTCTAGTCAAGTATAGGCCTCTTGGCTATTATTGGGAACAAGGACAGTTCTGGTGGAGCAGGGGCCAAGGCACACGGGTCTGCTGAGCACACAGGATCCGAGGATGTGTGTGTCTGTGCACGTTGGTGTAGATGGGGAGGGAGGAGGTGTGCAAGCAGTGGCCAGAGCTGACACAGAAGAGAGCTTGAGCAGTCCGCAACAGTGACCACTGCCCGGGACCAGTGTGGGTGCTGTCTGGGCACAGCGGCCATAGCGTGGAAGGTTGGTGCTGGAGGGAGGTTGACTTTATGATGGAGGCACCTGCCTTCGCTGAAGGTCGGGAATGGAGTCACAGTGCGGAGAGGCGGCTCTTGATCCTCTGCAGTGCTGTTGCATGGTTCCCAGCCTGGGTTGCCCTTGGCAAGCTGAGCCTGTGTGTCATTGATGCCCCAGCATGGTGCAGGCCTGCAGCGAAGGCTTAGTTCTCGTGAGTGTAGATGTTGGGGCCTACTGAGGCTCTGCTTTGGGAACCCCACAGGATCCAGGGGAAGCTTGGCTATGTACTTGGCTGCAGCCACCCGGAGCTGTCCTTCAAGATGGGCCTGGCCACCCTGGTTTCTGCAGCCTTCTCCAGGCTCAGTGCTGGGCCCTCACCCTGGTGGCCTTAGCCTGCGCCTGGGTGGTGGGTGGGCACGTTCTCTGGCCTCATGTGGCTGCAGCAAAGCACAGAGGTTCCCATCCCGCTTCTCCCTGCCACGGGTCCACAGGCTCATCTCCCCAGGGCCATCCTTTTGCACCCCTGGCCAGCGGTCTGCAGGCTGCACTTCCCGATAACGCCAGGCGTGTTCCAATGTATTAAACTTCCAGCAGCCACCAGATTCAATTAATCTTATCTTTACAACTCCCAATTACAGGCACTAATTAAGTGGAAGGCGCTGTGGACTGGGGATGCCGCCATTCATCATTGTGGCCAGAGTTGGGAATTGGTTCCTTTCAGACTTCGGGTGTCTTCCCAGAAGCCTGCCTCCCCACCTCCCACCCCCATTCTGGGGGCTGCTGGCCTCCATCACAGTGCTTGGAGCTATGAGAAACTCGGCAGCACTGCATGAGTGATAGACTGTGAAAGGAAGGGTGACCTCAGCTTGTGCAGACATGGAAATTCTGGAGTAACCCTGGAGCAGAGGGTGCCCAGGTTTTCTAGGACCAGTGTCCTGGAGGCACCTGAAAATTCTTTATTGTGTCCTCTGTAGATCTGATGGCAGGGTGGTGGCTGAGTCTCCCACCACGTTTTTATTTCACTGACAGACTCCTCCGTTCTCAGATGCTCTGGCCTGGCTGCTCCTGCATCCTCCTCTTGCCTCTGGGCCCTGCAGGTTGCTGAGCCATCCCCCCCTTCCTACTCCACTCCAGGAGCTCCCTCAGTGTGACAGTCACCATGCTCATTGTCTAGGGTGACTCCCTGCCTTAGGGTTTGGTGGTGGCAGCCCTGTCTGCTATCTGTGGGTACAGACTACGCTGGCCAGAGGTCCTTGGCTCTAATGTGCCCCCTTCTCTCATAGGTACGCCATACCACCGGAGCACGGCAAGCGCCTGGAGCGCCTGGCCATAGGTAGGTATCTGAGCCCCTGCTCAGCCCAGGTGGGAAAGGGACAAAGATGAGATGGGCAGGTGGCCCGTCCAGGTGAATCTTACTGTGCCTGTCTTCTGGTCTCTCCCCTGATGCAACATGACTCACTGTCCTTCTGCCTGGATATCTGAGTGAACATTATGTCATCGTATCCAGCTCTCTCTTTATCTCACCATGCTCTGCTTGGGGTGAAACCTAGGGCCTCATGCATGCTGGCCAGGTGCTCTGCTGCTGAGCCATTCCAAGCTATGCTGGGTTTTCTTTCCTTGGCTTTTTGAGACGGGGTTTAGCTAAATTTCCCAGGCCAGTCTTGAACTCATTTTACAGCCCATGCTAGCCTTGAACTTATAATCCTCCTGCCTCAGCTTCCCAAGTGCTGGGATGACAGGCCTGTGCTACCGTTCCCAGATCATCCGTTCCTTTGTCAGATGTAACTTTGTGTATGGGTACCTAGAGACCCACACATTGGGAGCACCATGAGTCCTGACTACCTGAAAGGTCTTTCTGTCCTCTGTCATCCCTAGAGCAGCCCTGACAGATGCCCCATCTCTGGGAACAAGAGGCTAGCCAGGGAACAAGAGGGACTGGTTGGGCACATAGCTTCTGATGGCTTTGGGAGGCAGGTGGGTTGACAGCAGCTCCGGCCTTTCCCATCAATTGCTTCTTAGCTGTGCAGCCCTCAGGAAGTTTAACTGGGGTCCTGCAGGGCCCAGCTACTGGAAACCCGCAGCTGCAGACAGCGCCCTAGACTTCGCCCACTGTGGTGTTCGCAGTGTGTTACTTGAGCGTGGCAGCTAAGGCAGGTCTGGCCACTGCGCTGCTTCCTGGGGCCACTGTGCCCACAAGCAACCTCAGCTTCCATAGACAGCCTCCACAGCTCAGATCCTAAGACCACAGGCACAGCAGGTGTCCTGGGAGTCCTGCAGCCTACTACCATCAAGAGGCAGAGGCAGGTGGATCTCTGTGTGAGTTGAAGGTCCTCCTGGTCTACACAGTGAGTTAAGGTTAGCCAGAACCACATAGTGAGACCCTGCCTCCAAAAACAGAGAAAAGAACAATCCACCCTGTCCACATAGTCCCCAGCAGGGTGGAAAAGCTCCCTGGAACCAGAGGATGGACTGAGCAGTCTACCCAGGGAAGGGTGAGGATCGAACAGGGAGACAGGGTGCATGACACAGTAGTGTCTGTAGGAGGCCACATGCAGCTCCCCTGTAACGCTGGTCTTTGTAGCCCGACACCTTCTTTGGGCATGTGCCACTGATGCCACCCATGGCGGAGCCGGGTGGAGTGGGCTCACGGTTAGCACAGAGAATGAATGGCTGAGCCGTAAATGGGCTTACAGAGAGAAGCGCCCGCGGGAGAGCACTAATGTGGGGCGCTAATCACTTCAGATATGAACCTTTATTAAGGCCCTAATGAGAGCCACTTAAGCCGTGCATTAAAAGGGGGGGCGTGCGGCTGGCAGCGGCAGTCATAATTTTAACCAAGGCGCTTTTAGCAACAAGGAAGGAAAGTTGAGGACTCAGCCCTTGTCCTCTCTGGAGCCTGCTCTTCGAGCTTAGCCTCCTGCCAGCAGCCAGGGCCTCTAAGCCCTGCTCGCCATGTGCCCCGTACAGATGTCTGTGGGTATGCACACACATGAACATGTGCTCTTGAAGTAGAGACCTACCAGGGCGGGGCATGCTGGCCTGGAGGCTGGGCGATTGTGCGGGGTTCTGGAAGGGTCCTTAGACTGAGGCTGTGGGTCAGTTCTGCTTTGCTCCCAGCAGGCTTCTGTGACCCTCACTGTGGTGGGGTGTGCGCGTTTGCTCTGAGGGTGCACATGACAGTGTCGTGTGGTGAGCAGCTAGTCTAGGAGCTGGATATGCCCTGTGCTGCCTGTCTTGGCCGCTGTAGTGCTGCTGGCTTTGAGGGGGTATGGCTGAACCCCAGCCTGCCCTGGCCTTCTGAAGGATGATCTCTCCATAGTGGGAACTGTGGTCCTCAAGGAGCTCAGGATTCCAGGCCATGGCTGGAGACAGTGGCCCTGTCTGCCTGGGGAAGCGAGGGCACCCTGGTGGGAACATAGGCTGCTCCCTGTGCTGAGGTCACCTGTGTCCTGGGGCCTCATTCTCTCCTCTGTGGACTGCTGAGGTGCTGGTACCGGGAGGCTGTGCACGGCTGTTCACCTGTATTGTCTCCTAGTGGTGACCTTGAGTCTCAGCCTTGGTCTTCTGAGCTTCCCATACCCTTCAGGGAGGTGCTGAATGCTGCCAGCTCTCCATGCCCATCTGTATGGTGCTGAGATGCTGGCTCACGTCACATCAGTGACTGTCCTGCTGAACAGAGTAGACTTTGCCTACGAGCTGGCAGGAGGACTTTGCCTAGGACTGGCAGTTGCCAGTCACAGGAGTAACAGCTGCTTTTGTCTCCCACAATGTTGGGCAGCGACATGCTGTAACCCATTTCACCGAGCCCAGGGCTGCGGCACTGGCCTGAGACCTGTCTGAGCTGTTCCCCAGGACCAGGCCACCAACCCCAAGCCCCACCCTGACACTGCTCTCTTCCACCCCAGGCTTCTTCCCTGGGAGCTCGCAGGGCTGCGATGCTTTCCTGAGGCACAAGATGACACTCATCTCGCCCATCATCCTGAAGAAGTATGGCATCCCCTTCAGCCGGGTATGTACAGGCCCCAGAGAAGGTTCTGCAATGGTGACCAACTGGTCTTGGAAGGTGACCTGGTTCTTCTGCAGAGGAAGTGGATGAGGGCACAGGGCAAGTTTGGCAGGGCCTTTGCTGTTCCCGAACCACACAGAGCCCTTTGCCTAAGTACAGGTCTCTTACTGGCCAGGCCACACCTTCTGTTAGCTGCTTATGGTGAACAGGGTGGCTGGGCCCTGAGTGAAGGTGCTGCTTAGCACTCTTGAGCTTGGAGCCTCAGCCCATCCTGTGTGTGGCTATAAAGGCTGTGCCAGATAAGGTCTGATCTGGGAGAGGCAGCCTTGTGGCAGCTGCTGGGGGTGCTGGGGACGGGCAAGCACTTTAAGTTTGCAGACCCAGGCCCTTAGGTTTCTCCGTGCACTGTGGGGCACATCTCAGCAGGGAAGGCCAGCCTAACTGGTGTATGTCGGTGCAGTGCAAGCCTGTGTGCCCTGGGGACCAGGGATGGAGAGGGACATCAGGACAGCTGTTTCTGAAGGTCTCTTTGAAGAGCAATTTGTCAGCCCAGGAGCGAGTTCTGTGATGAGACCCCTCGCTCTGTGCTTACATGGGGTGTCAGAGTGTTGGAAATTGCTCCTGACATTTCAATCAAGGCACCCACAGCATCTGACTGTGTTCTTCCTGCTGGTGCAGCCCGGAGGCTGCTCCTGGCTATTGCTCTGAGGAGCACAGATCCCCCTGCCAGATGGCAGCATCGTCACTTGTGGAAGTGAGAAGTGTCTGCTCTGTAACTGGCTTGTGGAGGTTTTCTAGGCTGGTGCTTCATGCACTCCATGGACAGAGTGACTGCCTGGACCTTTTCTCCTGGGCAGTGTCTCAAAAGTGCTGTGGATTGCACATCCGGTACCCAGCCGGCCTGCGTCCAGACTCAGAGAGGCTGCTGAATTCTGACGGCCACACTGTCTCCACTGCTGTGGTGGGTGCCCTGGGCCTGGCTGGCTCCAAAGGCTTGTGACCCTTGTCTGGCATTAGAAGGCATCTCCCCTGCCTTGGGATGGGGCCTAAGGAAAGAGCAACAGGCGAGAAATGAGCATCGCCTTCCAAGTGAGGTGTGAGTCCCCTCATCGGAATTCCTGTCACCCTTGAGATGAGCAGCTGCACACTGCACTCGTGAGTCTGTAATGGTATTTACTTTTAGAAGGGAAAGCTGATCAATAGCCGGCTCGTTAATAATTAAGAGTGTGTATTTCTGTAATCTGCCATCGACTTCCTCATCTGTTCTGCTGAAGCGGCTCCCACTTTCTCCCTGACTGGCGCCGGCCCCGGCTTCCATGGCTCTGCCGCACAACCATCCATCATTTGACGCCTCCTGATTTATCCTTGGGCTCTGTTGAGCAGTGAGGAGGAAGGCAGCTACAGGACTTAGCAGCATCTGGGACACAGGCTGTGACAGGAGCGTGGTTCTGTTGCCACTCTGAGCAAGACTTTCTCCTGTCTGGTGTCGGCCCATGTCTGCATCCTCGCTGTTGGCCTCGGCCTATGTGGTGTGCTGCACCCCAGAAGGCTGAATGGACAGCTCCTGCCCAGCGTGTGCTGTACTGTGAATGCTGGATGTCGTGGAGAGGACCAACCGTGGACCCGTATCACCACTGCTGTCCACAGAGACATTTGTTAAAGCTCCGGGCCTTCCTTTCCCTCTTAGAGCTCAAGGTGAAGTAGCTGAGGTTCCTGGAGGAGCCATGACTGCCAGGACTGAGGGACATGGGTCACATTCCACCACCCCGAATACCACCTCCCTTCTTTCTGCCATGAGCAGCTGTCACTTGGGCAGGAATTTTAAAACATAATGCTGCTGCCACTGACTTCCCCTTAATTGGTGCAATTAATTATTTGAAAAGAAAAATACTGGCGAATTCTCCAGGGCTGGCTGCGCTCCAGGCCATGTTAGTTTTGATGGAGTTTATCCGAGTGGTTGGTGCTGCAAGTCCCACCTTGGTGTCCACTCTACCCTCTCTAGCATTACCAAGAGTAATCCAGTGACATGGGCCAGGTGGCCTGTGGGGGACACACAGTCCAGCTGCCCAGAGCGAGGTGTTGGGAGGGGAGGTAGAGGAGTGATTATTGTGACTTAGGATGCTTAAAAAAGAGGAGACACTGAATACCTTCTCAGTATTCTCTGCATCAGTGAGCCACTGTGGCAGGCAGCTGGGGTGCTGCCATCCAGTGGGGCCATCTGTGGAGGCTCAGAAGCCCTGGGCCGGTCACTCTCCTGTGAGCTTGAGTACCACCAGAGCACAGACTTTGAGAAGCCAGGGTCCTCCCTGAGGCTTTGGAACCTTCCTCCTTTGTTGGTGCTTGCCAAGCTCAGAATGTCAGACATGTGTGCTCGTCAAGCCTTCCTGCCTATTCAATGGGCAGTGAGGACCCAGCTCTCAGAGCTCACAGAGAGGGGCCCCTTCCTTCTGGAGCCTCAGTTTCCCATCACAGATGAGGCTCTGTCCCTCCTCCCAGCAGCATGTGTCCTCCGGTCACTCTGATCTGCCTCTGTTTTGGGGCCTGAGGTCTGTGCAGGTCAGCAGCTATTCCGTAGTGTTCTTGGAGGCGCCAGTGCTGTCCTCAACACAGAGGGCTGGTCTGTCCCTGCCTCACGGAGAGCCTTCCATGTGCCAGTGGCGTCATGCAGGGCATCTCTCCTCAAGAGTTCACTATGCGAGTGCTCCGGCCTGACTTCAGCGGGTGTGGCTGTGGTAGCCCACGACCCGCTGATATGCCATGGGTGGATGACCGTCCCCTTGGGCTGCGTGGGATGGCCAGGCCATGTTGGCCACGGTGCAGAATGGGGCCGTGCTTCTTGCCCTGTGTCCTTTGGTGAGTGCTAGAGCCAGGTCTTTCCATGCAGTCCAGCCCAGTCTCAGACTCATGATCCTTGTGCTGTAGCCACCAAGGGCTGCCATGACTGTGTGTTCCACCACAGCAGCTTTACCCCGTGCTTGCTTGGTGTTTGAGACAGGGTGTCACTGTGTAGACCAAACTAGCCTGGAGCTCAGAGAGGTCCACCGCCTCTGAGTGCTGGGATTAAAGGCTTGCACCAGCATGCCCAGCTTTCTTCTTAGAGAACTGTTTATGAGACTGTGTGGGTGTGAGTGCTAGAGCATGCATGCTGAGGGCAGAGGAGAGCCCCTGGAAGTCAGGCATGTGTCCTCTCCTCCCACTGTGTGGGACCTGGGGATGGAACCCGCCCGGGGTGTCAGGCTTGGCAGCAAATGCCAAATGCCACTAAAGAGTGCTGAGCTGTCTCACCAGGCCTCACCCACATTCTTTTTGAACCTGGCAGGATCCCACAGTTTCCTGAGCTTTGTGCCCCTACTGAACCCACCAGGTCATGAAAGGGCTTTCGAAGCTATGGGCCATCTGCAAGCCCGTATCCATCCCTCCTGAGCTTCATCACTCTCCTCTGTAGATTACCCAGGAAGCCGGGGAGTTCATGATCACATTCCCTTATGGTTACCACGCGGGCTTCAACCACGGCTTCAACTGCGCTGAATCTACTAACTTTGCCACTCTACGCTGGATTGACTACGGCAAAGTGGCCACGCAGGTAGGTGCAGTGGTCACCTCAGTTTAGGGGGTGGGTGGAGATAGCCCTGCACCTGGGTGCACCCCAGATGCTGGCACCGCTCACAGAGGTGTTTCTGGGCTCTGTCTTCTTCAAGGAGCCCCATCTCTGCTGGGACCATCTCTTCACGGCAGTGCTGCTCTGCTCTTGGCCCTTGTTGGACCAAGTTACTTATCAGTTTGTTTTCTTCTTGAGACATCAACACAGGCTGGCCTGGCCCTGCCCTGGCCTCCTTAGTGGTGGTATCACAGGCACCCCTGTGCCCAGGACTGGGTCACATGTTGCTCCTTTTTGTGTGCATGTTCGTGGGCACCGTCTTCCACCATCCAGCGTCTCCCTGTGTGGGGCAGGGTCTCCTGGCCATGGCTTCTGGGGCATCCATCAGCCTCCCACTCCATCTCACTGGCATGTGCTAGCCCAGCCACCTCTGTGTGAGTTCTCAGGGTGGGTTTCAGATCATTGGCTGCTTTGACTGTCATTCTGATCCTCCCCTGCTTGCTCGCCACCCTCACTCTACTTCTTGGGGCCGTTGTCTCCTTTTGTTGCTGGCCATGAAGCCAGGGCCTGAGTGCTAGGCAGGTGCTCAACCCATGCAATACGGATCTGGTGATCTGTTGTGGGGTCACTGGGGCCAGTTTTCAGTCTTCGTGAAGCACTGAGTCTGGAGGGAGAGAGGGAAGTGGTATAACCCAGGGTTGGGACCTGCGTCTGCTTTTGATTGGCAGCTTTAATGGCTAGGGCTGGCGGATGGCAGCTGAGATCACTTGCACCTGTGACAGATTGAGCTGTGATGGCAGGGCCTGTGCTCGAAGGGCTGTCTCAGCCGCAGCCACGACAGGAGTGGCCCAGATAGTGAAAGCAATTTCAGGCTCAGCCATGTGTTCACAAACAAGCAACATTTGGGGACTGCCGTCCGCCATGGCGCCATGCTCACATTGTCAGGCAGCATAGCGTGAAATTAGGGAACAAGTGGCCCGAAGCACAGCAGACCAGCCAAGGACAGGGCAGGGTGGCAAGCACCGCACCCCCCACCTGTGCCCAGCTGCCAGGGCAGCTCTAGTGTGGCAGTGCCCACCAGTGAGGGGGTGAGGCCAGGTGAGGGTGGGGCCTCATGGTGGGGACTGGGGACCCAGGACTGCCGCTCCCCAGCAGTGTGTACAACAGAGGAGCTGTGAGGAATGCCATGCCATGCAAGGCAGAATGGGGTCCAAGTCCCAGGGCACCTGGGCAGGGTGAGTCCCCATCTGTCCTCTCTCTCAAGCCCACTATTCACACATGGTGATCATAGTCCCATACCCCTCCTCAGCCTGCATATGCAGGCTGTTCTTTTTGGCTTATCCCCAATCTCCTGGTCTTCACCTGTACTCCCAAGTGCACAGTGGTGGCAGGGAGCTGCAGGGCGCTGCCTCACTCCCTCTCCTGCCCAGTGGCAGAGCAGGTGTCACTTTGTATTTTTAATGCCTGAAGCGGTGCAGAGGAACATGTGGTCCGTGGTAGGCAGTGGAGCTCTACCTGTGTGTCCCTAAGGAACAGAGGAGCCAAAGTGTGGAGTCATCCACCCCTGCCTACAGTGCCAACCCAGGTCCTCTCTGCAGCCTAGCACCCTCTGAGTCTCCCAGAAAAGTGTTTGCTGGCTGCGCAAGTTCACAGGGGCTCAGCCCTGGCCAGCACCGTGAGCATCCCCATGTCTCTTCCTTCATAAGAGACGGGGCAGTGAGCTGGGCCAGCAGACCTGAGGCCCTGGCAGTGGGAGGCAGTGCTCACTCACTGAGCTACAGGCTGGCCTCTGGTCCAGGAACCAGCCCATACTGAGGCCACTGGGGTTTCTAGAGCTACAAGATGCTGCAGGGGACAGGGAGTTTTCTTGATTGTGCACAAATGAACGCAGACTTTGTGGGAGGCTCAGCTGAGGGGAGAGGCCCAGTCTTGGGGCATCTAAGACACCTGGGGCACAGAGTTCTCGGGTCAACTGCACCAACTTGTGGATCGTTGGCAGAAGGCTGTCTCATGAGCCACATCTGCTCTGACCCTTGACTACTTTCTTGGGGCAGGTGCAGTATGATCTCACAGACAGTGATGACGCTGGCCAAGCCTTTCCTGGTAAAAGTAATATACATGCAAAGGGAATATTACACAGCCATCAAAAGAGTTCTCCCATGGAGTTTGTTCCACTTTTACTGGTGTGGAGAGGTAACCTCAGTAGTCTGACTTTAAGAGCAGGTCATGGGCCGTGAGCCTCGTTGCTTCTGTGTGGTACGGGTGTGTGTCCTTTTTTAAATTGGCTGTGTGGAGAGATGGGGACAGCAGAAAAGCTAGTGCTTGCTCCCTCTCCACACGCACGCACGCATGCACGCACACAGACTCCCTCTGACCTTTCCTTCTGTGGTTACAGCAGATGGTTGGAAGTGGTTTTGGTCATGTAGGTACCTTCCCATGGTCTCTTCCAATGTTGCCAGCGGTTTTGTTTGTTTGGGTTTGAGATGATGGTTAAATTGAACCAGATGAGCCATGCACCAGTGGCTGAGGCTTGCCAGCCCCTGGTTCTGTCCCCAGCACCAGAGAAAGCAATCGTGGTGGCACACACCTGCCACCCAGCACTTAGGAGGTAGCGGTAAGAGGACCAGGAGTTCATGGCCATCTGCAATTACATAGTGAGTTTGAGGCCAGCCTGGGCTACATGAGAGGCTTACCTCAAAACTAAACAAAGGCCCACAGACCTGCCTCAGACTTGAGCCCTTGATGGCTCTTTTCCTGCCTTGATGGCATTCATCTTTATAGAGAAGTTCCTGAGCTGTGCCTAGTGCACCCATGGAATCCCAGCACCCAGGGTATATAAGATAAGATTGCCATGCGATTGGTCACAGCCTGGGCTATAGAGAATGACCTTGTCTTGGAAGCAAAGATGAGACAAAGCCGAGAACCCAGAAAGCTCAGAAAGCAGCCCAGCCATGTCACTTTCCCTCCCCCACACAACAAGGGCCCTGAATGAGCTTGGGGCAGGGCTGCCAGTGCCTGGCGGGCCTGGGGTGAATGCCCACCAAGTTTCAGGCATTTCCACATGTTCCCCATAGAGGCGGCTCATTCCCCGCTCCGTGAAGCCAGCACCCTCCATGGAAAGCTCCCCCTGGGCTGACAGACGGGAACAGAGAAACCAGACAACTCTTCCAGTGGTGCACAGCAGGTGCCATGTCCGGCATGCCCTCCCAGTCCCTGGCCTATTCAATAGCCCTGTATACAAATGTAGCGTGAGCCTCTGGGAGTGCTCCAGGACAGCCCTACAGCCTCAGAGTTCCCCAGGTGTGGTGACATGGCGGGCCTGGGGCAGTCTGCCTGCCTGCGCTGTCAGCTTTTGCAGCCGCTGCACAGCTAGGTCACTAACGAGATCAAAAGGGTTCTCCAGCGAAGGGGCGCTGCCTGCACAGCCTCGCTCCTCGCTGGCTGCCGCATCAACCATCGCAAGCGCCACAGGCCACACACAGTGTGGGAAGCTCAGCCTCGGCCGCACACTGCAGGGAGGGGGCCCTTCTTCAAAGGGTCTTGCCACAGCCTCACAGGCTGAGCTGTGATGAGACTGGGGATGATTGAGAGCCTGGCTCAGGCTGCACATCCAGCACAGTGGTTTCTGTCCCCTTTGCAGTCCCTGTGGCTGGATGCCAATCTTCCCAGGAATGCTTGGCATGCCTGAGGAGTAGATGCTGGAGCTAGGAGGCCTTTTACAGAGTTTCGGGTAAGAGTCTGGAGGAGGTGGCCCCTAGTGCTGTGGTGTCGGGCCTTTGTGGGGGTGGCAGGCACTGGGTAGGAAGTGCTGAGAGTAACAAGCAGGTGAGAAGGGACAGCCGTGTCCCCTGCCGTCGGCGACAGAGCTTCCCATGCTGCACACTTAGCTGCAGACTGTAAGGCATGCAGGCGCGATGACGGCCTGGAGTACACTCCCACCTGGCTGCCCTGTTCACCAGCCCTGATTGGTGCTGTAGCAGAGCTGTGTGCACCAGGCTGGCTCCTGTGAGACGTGTTTCTCCTTCGCTCCTTCGCTCCTGTCACATGGCTTCTAGGCCATGCACCCCTGGCCGTATCTCTAAGCACATGAGTGCCTAGAAGGCCACTGGGAGCATGTGTGAGGCTGATTCCACCGTATGTCACAGCTGGCCCGTGACTGGGAGAGGAAGGATGGAAAAAGGTGGCTTAGCGTGGGCTCCCCAGCACTGTACATAGTCTTAGAGTTCTCTGTGGGCTATCCTAGCCTTGCACCCCCATCAGAAGCTCCATAGGGCCTGGTGGCAGTGGTGTTCCCAAGTGTCACTTGAGGCCCTGGCTGAGGAGGTACTTGCTGACTGCTGGCTCCTGCCACTGACTCCCCCATAGGTTCAGGAAAGAGTACATCATGGACACAGACCCTGGATACCCCCACATTGTGTAGTCTGGGCATTGCCACGTGTGCCTCAACTTCTCCACGAGCAAAGTGGGTCTCTAGGGGTTCCCATGTCAAGTGATGTTGGGATGTTCTGGGCTGCCCTGGGAGGCCCCTGGCATGACTGGCCAGGTTTTTGGCTTATGATGGTCACACCGAGGTTCAGACAAAGCAGGACAGGACCCAGGCAAAGAGCAGCATAGGGAGAGAAGACAGGCTAGTGTTGCCAGCTCCCTGCTCACTGTCTCTCCCCTGGTGTCCCTTGCCGCACAGGACAAGTGGCCCCTGTGCCAGGAGGGGGGTGAGGTAGGTGTTGTCACAGATGCAGTCCCACACGACGGGTGTCATGACTGTGGTGTCAGCAGAGGGGTGGGCACGGGCCCCACCAGGTGGCTCTGTGAGCTGGCGCCTGACCGTCCCATGCGCAGGTAGGTCCCTGTCTGTGTCTCCCTAATGAACTGGATGTTGTCGCAATGCTGGTAATCACAGCAGAAATGGGCCAAGCCACAACCAGAGCTGGTGCTTTAAGCCTTAGTGGGCTGGAGCGGCTGGCCCGCAAACAGGCAGCTCTGCAGAAGTGTCTCCTCAGTCACTGCGCTAACCTTCCTGATAGAGCACCAGTGCATACCTGTCACCCCAACACTCAGGAGGCTGAGGCAGGACGATTGCCCTAAGTTCAAGGTCATCCTTGGCTACATAATTTCTAACCTGGGAGGCTATGGTGGCATTGAGAAGGCGCATGTAGCCACAGCCAGCTGGTGTGGCACCACGGTTCAGCAAGGCCCGCCTTTAAGGAGTGACACGCTAGGCCTGAGGCAGGCACCCAGAGCACACACTGTGGCTCAGTCCCCATTAGGTCAGTGGTGGGCCTTGCCCCTCCCGCAGCCTGTGGTGTGCTCCTATCCTGGCATTTGGACCCCAGGCCAGGAGTTCCTCTGTTCACATTGTGGGCCTCCCGTCTCCAGATGAGCCCAGGAGCCCAGGAGAGATGGCAGTGGCCAGCCACTTGGCTGTGTTGCTTGCTTTGAGAAGCTTTGAGCTCTTGAGTTTGGGGGCCGTGTTGGACACCTCACCATGGCCTGGATGACTGTGGGCAGGGACCCTGTAAGGTGGTGTTTTCTGCATAGAGGGCATAGAGGTGCAGACCTGTGTGGGAGGGTAGAGGCGAGCACATGTGAACATGTCCAGCCATGGGGTGACCACGGTGGTTGGCTGGGGACAATTTTGTTGTTTCCCTCGGGACTGATGCTTTTTAGGGATGCCATTCCCCACCCTCATCCTGTACCAGCCGCCCCAGCAGCAGGCTCAGTGTTCCGCCCTGGTTCCTGTGCTGTGACTGAGAGTTGTCACCGCCACATTGGTGAGAGCACGACGGTCCCTCAGCAACATGCTGTTCGGGTTGGTGGTTTTACTGGGCTGCGTTTTAATCATCTCCTCTCCAGCCGCTGCCTCCCCCAGCTCACTGTTGTACATGAGCGGGGTCTGGTGTAATCCAGCCTCTCGGAAAATCACTGCCTCCAGCCAGAGCTCAGAGCCCACAGAGAACCCTGGCAGCCCAGGTGGCCTCACTGCCATATACCCAGCTCATATTTGAGTGAGGCAGTGGAAACAGATTCTGAGTGTGAGGATGTGGGAGCCTTGGGGGCAGAGCCACTGCTGAACTTCAATGTCCGACATGGCCCCGAGGGAGCCGGGAAGCTGAGGGCCTGGAAGCCCTCAGTGGGCCTGGAATAAGTATGCGTGCACCCCTGGAGGCACCTTTCCAGTGCTGCTGGAGATGCCTGGCACACAGACACAGCCTGTTCATGGGGACTGCCCTGGGCCCAGGAGCATCGGGGGCAAGGCTCAGCTAGACACAGGGCCCTGGTCCAGCTACACGAGGGAAGTGTGGAGTCCTCAGTTTGCTGGCCCCGGGTTGACCAGCCACACCGCAGTGTCTCTCATCATTGGACAAACACTCCCATGACTTGGGTAGTTTGGGAAGTCATGTCTCCTTCATGTCTGATGATCTCACTGACCACAGGAACCTGGATAGGCTCTTGATAATCAGTGGCTTGGGACGACCTGTGGAGACAAGGGTCTCCATCAGGATCTGTGTAGGAGAGTGGACAGTGACACAAATGGTGTAAAGTAAGTTTGGGTAGGGTAGCAGTAGGCCATGTAAAGCAAGGTGGGGTCTCAGAAGCAGCACCACGTTGAAGGTGTCTGTACCATGTGCAGACACACTGAGCTCTGGAGCATCACACGGCCCTGAGAAGGCAATAGGCGTCATCTTAGGCTGTGACGTAGCCTAGGACTGCAGCAGGATGCAGAGTGCTGCCTGTGGGGTGCCATTTGTTCACAAAGTAAGACAAGGCAGAATGTGGGGGGTAGTGGGGGGTGCAGGTCTCCCTAGAGTCTATATGCAGAATTGGAGGCTGGTCCAGCCTGGTTGTCCAAGCTTGGCTCCAGGTTTGCTTGGTGCCCACCTCCTGAGAAGCATGTGGCAGGTCATTCCTCTGGATCTGCAGCGCCACCCTGCGCCTTGAGGACAGTCTGTGCCCATTGTGTCCGTTGCAGATTCCAATTCTTTGCCTGTGAGTTCTGCTGAGCTGGACAGGACTGCTAGCCAAGGGGCAGCCACAAGCCTTGTGGGCACCAAGCTAGGCCACTGTGGCTCATAGTCCCTGATGGGCCACCAAGTGGTGTGTTCAGGAGCATGGGCCTACAGGCTTGGGAAGCATGGCGCAGGGTTCGGTGCTCGGCCTTGTCTGGCTGTGGTTGCATCATTGGACAGTTGCAGTGGAGCTGAGGATAGCAGGGTGGGCAGCTGGGGATACGCCATTTGCATCTGGCTACTTCCAAGTGATGATGGAGAGGGACAAGGGAGCACAAGTGGGGATCCCAGGCTCTGGGGGCAAATGTCCCTCTCGTTCATGGCCCCAGTAGCAGGAGACCAGCCTCCCCTGCACTCCAGAAGGTATTGCTGTGCTCTCTGCTTCATTCCTGCAAATGTCAGTGTGGAAGCCCATCCCCAGGCTCAGCATGAGGCACCAAGACATCAGTGCTTCGAGAACAGAGGGCCTGCAGTCAGCTTTGGGGTCCTGGAGAGCGAGGCATGGGGTAGAGCTGGTAATTCCTGGTTCCTTCCATGATTCCCTACCCTAGACCCCAGCAAGGGAGGTGGCATGCAGGGAGGACCCTTGGTTGTAACTCTTCTGGACAGTGTCACTGCTCTGTGTCCTGTGCTCTTCTGGGTATCCTGAGGCAATCGGGTGGGCCCCTGGTCACCAACCTGGGACTCTGCTCTGGATTGCTAACACCCATGCCACATCCTGAGCAGGCTGCAGTTCTGTGCCTTGCACTGGAAGTCCCAGTCTTCCCACTTTGGGCAGGACTCAGTCATCCCAGCTGCAAACTGTGCTGGGCCGCCATGGACAGCACTAGCCTTGCTACTCGCTTGCTCTCCCTGGACCCCAGTGGCAGGCCTGAGAGGACTGTTTGGTGTGTTGATCACCTCAGACAGCGACAGGGTGGACAGGAGGCTAGGGTGCATTGATGGTAACTTGCACCCTGTCATAACTCCCCAGCTTGTCACGTGTGCAGCTGTCTCAGCTGAACTGCAGCTTAGGACATTCCTACAGTTCTGTAGAGTCCCTGCTCAGGGCTCCAGTGCAACCTCAGGGGAGGGGCACAAGGGGGGCCTTCTCTCCCATCATCCCCAAACCCCATTCGGAGGCAGACTAAGCAGGCGGCCAAGTCCAGGCCAGTGGCTCGGGCACGACCCAGGCTTTCCCATGCCCAGTCCACCTCAGAGAGCTCAGCCAAGCAATCTGGTGATCTGTCTGCATTTTCACCCTTGGATGTGGAGCACAGCAGCTGGGGTGTAGCTCTGGTTGGGGTCAATGGCTGCCATCACAAATGCTTAACTAGAAGCCTGTACTGCTGTGTAAGGCATGTGTGAGGCACCTGCCTGATGCTGTGTGTGCGTGGCCGGACTGACTGTCCTGTCTGTAGGGTGCACCAAGGAATGGTGTAAGTAAGGCTGCTGCAGGTGAGGTGCCTGTGCCCAGGTTCTGGAAGGTTCTCAGCAAACTGCGCTGAGCAAGAGTTCCTGGGATGCAGCTGTTTTCAGGCTATACAGTGTGGTGCCACCCGTGGGACTCGGTATCAGAGCTCTGGGTGCCAGGCCACAGGAGTGAAGGCACAAGGTGCAAGGACCCGCAGGTAGTAGACATGGGCCTTCCTGTCAGCCTCAGTGGGAATATACGGGGTGTCTGTGCCATTGTGTTGTTAGCCATTTGTCCCAGGGCACCTTCAAGCCCATGTGCTGATGAGTTAAGCCAGTGCCAGCAGCTCTGGAGAGTGGTGCCATCATCCAGGCCTCTCTGAGGACCCCTCGCTGTCAGGTATCTTTGGAGAGCTTGCTAATCACCCCATAGCAGTCTGGGTTTACCAGGAAGGGCTGTGGCTCCCTCAGACTCCCAGGTGGCAGGATGCCCAGGGGACAGCTGCCCAGCAAGGAGAGAGCCTGAAGTGCACTGGTGGGTGAGCCCTAAGGCCACCTCTGTCCCCAGGAGCTGGTGGAGTCCGAGACCCCACCCTCTCTGGAGTGAGTTGTGCTTAGTGGCCCCACTGCTTTCCTTTAGTGGCTCAGGATGATGATTACTCAGCCCTGAGTGGGCTCCAGCCTGCAGGGGTCCAGTGAGACCCTCTGCATAGGTAGACCTCTCTGTCCATCAAGAAAGAGGACTCCACTGTGTAGAACTGTGTGCCGTCTCCTGAGCTGGTGGTACTAAGCTGCTGTGGCCAGAGGCAGGTGCTCGGGCCTCACCTGGAGGCCGGAACGGGCCCTCCCTGTGGCCAGGCTGGCAGGCCACCTTAACACCGTCCTAGGAGACCATGTCTTAGAGCTACCCGGCTGCCACTCCCAGACCCGGCTCCACCTCCCCACAGCAATTGCCTTTGTGCCCACGCTCCCCATATCTGCATAGCCCACGTGGGTTGGGAGAAGTCCACCGTCATTGCAAGGCCGGCCTGTGCTGGCCGCTGGTGCTGGCCATGGAGCCGCCATGGAGCCGGTGGTGGTGTCTATGGGCCCTGTGGGAGCACTCAGGTGCTTTTGCTAATTACTGACAGCAAAGCAATGGCTGAGCCGCTTGGCACAGATCCCTTAATCTGCAGTTGATGGGGGCTCAGGGAGGCCAGGCTCAGGAACGCGCAGCCTGGGCACCATCTGTGGCCACTGCTGACTGGCCAAGTCCCTGCACAGCCGCTACCCTGCACATTCCCATTAAGCAAGCTGAGTTTTCGGGGAATTGCTCATCCATAAATACTCCCTCTTGCTCAGCATGTTGGGCCTAGTGAAGTCCCCAGTGCCCCACCCTCACCCCAAGCGAAGAGGGGCAGGAGACACAGGACATTGCCTTATGTACCAGACCCAGCCTGGCTGAGGCTTCTTCAGCAGGATGGGGACACTGGGAAGGGCTCATCACACCCACCTCTATTTCCTTTCTCTCCATTAAGGACACCCCAGATGCAGCCATAGTTGCTGTGGAATGTGGCCAGAGAGCTCACAGTGGGCTTAATAGGCCATTTGCCACCCTGTCTGCAGCATCACAGCCTCTAGTCCCCTCAGGAGAAGGGACCCAGGAGTGTGTCGGCTGCCCTGTCAGTGTTCTATTCTAGCCCAGCTAGTAACATGGTTGCCATGGTATTTGAGCAGTCTGTATCCACAGGGTACAGTAGTGGGTCGTGAGCTCAAGGCCCTGACTGCTCCCTAGCCTGAATGGATTTGCCAGACCCTGCCTTGCATCTTCTAGGCCCTTCTGGACAGCAGCCAGACTGCCTGGTCCAGGGTGGTTGATCTGTGACTCCCGTTGCTGCGTCTACCTTTCTTCTCTTTGTGTCTTGCTGGGCAAGGCTGGGAATCCACGCATGGCCTGGCACTCCCTCTGGGAGTCTGTGCCTCAGAAGGGCTCTCTCAACCTGGCATGCCCGCGGTGAGGGAAGGGATGCTGCTGGACTCATACCCAGTGTGCCTGCAGCCTGGAGCCGGGCGCCTGGCCTGAGACCCCCTGCGTGTGTGTCCCCGCAGTGCACGTGCCGCAAGGACATGGTGAAGATCTCCATGGATGTGTTTGTGCGCATCCTGCAGCCCGAGCGCTATGAGCAGTGGAAGCAGGGCCGAGACCTCACGGTGCTGGACCACACGAGGCCCACGGCCCTGAGCAGCCCCGAGCTCAGCTCCTGGAGTGCCTCTCGTGCCTCCCTCAAGGCCAAGCTCCTGCGCAGGTGAGTGGCCAAGACCCTCCCCCCACTAACACTCCCCAACCCCTATCCCTCGTGCCTTCCCCCTTCCTCCACTCTTCTGTCTTCTGTTCGCTTCTGTGATAGGAGTTGTCCGGCCATCCCCCCTGCAGCCCGGGCAGAGCCCCAGGCCCTTTGTCTGGGCGTCTGTCTGAATGCTCACTGCTACTTTCCCTGGTGACATAATCCTGGTACCCTTGAGGCTCCGAAAGCTGCCAGGTCTCCAGCAAGCACTCATGGTCAAAGCTCATATCAGATCTCATGCTTCTTAGGATGGCTGGATCCTACTGCCCTGCTGCCCCTTACAGTAGTGTGGCTAACTGTGGCCACTTCTGACTAGGGACATGGGCAGGCATGCTGCAGCCTTGAGCACTGGCCTCTAGCATTGGCAGTACAGGTAACAGAGTTGGGGAGGAGCCTGACCCCATTTTCTAAAAGGGAAGCCTTTGTAGCTGGGCCCAGGCCCTCACTCAAAGTGTCCATCTCACTCCTTGCCTCTGGTAGTCCCTCAGGGATTTGAACTTCTGATAGGCCAAGGACAGCCCTGAGCTGAGCTAGAGCTGTAGGACTTCATGGAACTCAGCTGTCTGCCTGTGAAGGGACCAGGGAGTCCCAAGCACTCTGCACCCAGAAGGCCAGTCTGACCACTACTAAGGAAACACCACTGCTGACAAGACCTTGCATAGGAATGCACCTGTTACCTTAGTCTGCAGATACTGCTGTTAGGATCCTGATGGTTTCCAAATCTTGCAGAATCTGTCATCTGGAACCAGCTGCAGCCTGCGGCCTTCATTGGCTGCACTGTGGGCAGCCTGCAAGCTTCCATTCCTGGAGCTCTCAGGGGTTCTAGTCTGGCTTAGGGGTCACTGTTGGTTGTGCCTTGGCTGTGGCCATGGGGTCCTGCAGACAGGCCATGGGAGCTGTTTCTGGGGCAGTCACCTGTGGTCTGAAGCCTTCCCTCCTTATCATGTCCTCGTCAACACTGCTGCTGCATGTCCCCTGCAGTCTTATCCACCAGTTTTGCTGTGTCCTCCTGTTTGGGGAGCAGTCTGTGGTTCTAGGCCATTCTGCAGTGTCTTTCTTTGATTTCCTGCCTTGCAGGGCCCATGGAAAACAGCCTTGTGGGGCCTGAGTGCACCCCTGAGGCTTTTGTGATGGTTTCATGATGGGTGGTTTTCAAGGTCAGGGCTTGTGGGTCAGCTGAGCGGATGACCAGCAAACAGACACCACATTCTAGGACCACAGTGACCCCACGTCAGCCAGAGATGGGACCTCCCACCCTCATAGCTGCAGCCAGCCTCTCACAGGCTTCATTCCTAGGCAGAGTCCTTCCTTACTCTCGGAGAGCTGTGCCAATGCCACAGTGGCTGAATAGCAGATGAAGGCCGCCCCCATGGACGTAATTCCTGTTCAAGCTGTTCAAGGCCAGAGCTGTTTCTGCTGAAGTACCTGGCCTCTGTGGGAGGCCACCTGTAGCGTTTCCACCGTCAGCGGCACATGGTGCTGGGATTGCACTGACTGTGTACCCAGCTTCTCCCAGCTGTGCATCGTTGCTGTGCCTGGCTCCCTTGGGGAAACTGAGGCACATTAGGGGTTCAGAGTGGGTTCAGAGGTAGGGTCGGTCACCTCTCTCCCAGACGCATCAGGGCCTGGGGCAGCTGGGCCATTGTTGTTGTTCACAGGTGCTGAGAGTACCCCTGCCCTCTGCCCTCTGCACAGCACTCCAGGCACAACTCTATAGACATCAGACAGTTCCCATTGGCCCCTTGTTGGGAGCCTTGTCATGACCAGTGGTGGGGTGCTCGGCCTTCTCACCCATGAGGGCCCCTCTTTTGTACTCCTGTGTATTTGTACACAGTTCCCTTGAGGCCCAGGCTGACTGCTCCTCGGCAGAGGCCTAAGCTCAGGCTCTCCTGTGCCCACCCTGCCCCCATTCCCAGCCTCCTGTCTCTTGCAGCAGCTTCACAAGTGGGCTGACTGCAGCCCCTTCCATGGGTAAGTACCAGGAGACAATGCCACATTCCTTGGTCAGTCTGGCCCACTGTGGATGTATAGGCGTCAGGAGGTGTCTGTGCCCCACAGTGTGACACCCCAGCCTTCTGACCTCATCACCAGAGTTGACCTGAGACCCCAAGCACCTGGTGGCTCTAGAACCACTCATAGCAGGACCTCACAAATCTCTCCTGAACCCAGAATATACCTCCGTTTCCCAGGGGATATTTTAAATACTGCCACCTAGTAGCAGGAATGGAGCCAAATGAGGGAAGCCAGAGTTTTTGGGCAGCCTCCTATCTGCTTTACGGGCACAGGCCACCATGTTTGCCGCTGTCATCTCCCACTTGATGTGTCTGCCTCTCAGCGAAGCCTGTGGGCTTCCTCCTCACCATCACTCAAGTCCCGGAGCACCTGCTTTCATCTCAGAAGAGTTTGTGTCATTTACATGCCAACACTTTGAAAAATTGACGAGATGATGCCCACTTCAGCCATCTGCTGATCCCACTGGAGTGTGGATGAGAACAGGACTATGCGGGGAGCAGCTGTGTGGCTCAGAGACCTTGAGGAGACAGCAGGAGGCCTGCCAGGGCCAGCTGGACTGGGTCAGGACTTTGTGGACCCTAGGCTGGAGCCTTGGGTGCCTTTAGGAGGATAAAGGGAGCCCTGGAGTGGAGGAGCCGTAGCTTCTGCTCCTGAGCCCCCACAGCGGGCTTACTCCCTGTGAATGTCACCTCACGGCAGAAAACTGGAATATTCCGCATGGGCTCTGTCCAGTGGCACCTCCGCAAACCTTCTTTGCACCTTCACTCATCCTCCAGTGCACCCCCATACCAGCTCAGAAACAGGCCAGAGGCCATGGTAAGGCAGAGACCATTTTCAAGAGGTTCCAGAGCCACCAGAACACATGGTGGAAGAGCATGGACAGGAAAAGCCAGTACCACTGGCCCACAGTGCTGCAGGCAGATGTGAGCCCCAAGGCAGCAGAGAGAGAAGGCTCCAGAAGTCGAGGAAGAGCAGAGGAGTCCAGCCTTCCTCAAGTTTAAGCAAAGTTTAAGCAGCAGCGGCTGTGTGTAGCCTGGTCCTGTGGCATGGTGCCAATAGCGTAAGCTCTGGCACATGCCCATCTGTCCCTCACCTGAGTTCAGCGGTCAGTCCTCAGAGCTTCCAAAGAGAACAGGCCAGCACAGGACTTGGTATCAAGCTAAATGCCGCAGAGCCAGCCCTTGTGGCCTGTGGTCATGTCCCGGGGTCCCCCAGCCCGACCACCTGCTGGACTCGAGTGGGAGGAAAGACAGAGCTGCTCCTCAGAACACATCTTTTCTGCAGGGCGCACATGAGCCCAGCACAAGTGGAAGCCCTGAAAGCTGCAGGGCTAGGAAAGGCTCACCTTGCCAGAGGCATTTCGAGCTGTGCCGCCTGGAACAGGGACGGGTGCTAGAGTTATCACTGTGGATCTGACAGCTGCCTAGGGGTTCAGAGTGGGGCTGGAGCATCTGGAGATGCCAAGAAGTATTAATCATCCAATAGAAGAGGGTCTAAAGCAGACTACAAGCACCAGGAGGCCTGCCGAAGCTCTGGGTCACACAGATGCAGGGGCATGCTGTGGCTGCCTAAAGAGAAGCTGCTGCAGCAAGGTGGTCATATCTGTGTGTGTCAAGCCTCGCAGGCAAGAGGGAGAGAGGATACAGGTCAGGCCTTGCCTCTGAGAAGAAGCATTGGGGGGTGGGGGTGGCGACAGTTGTGACAGGGCTGGGTCCCAGCTTGTTCTCATAATATAGTATGGCTGACCTTCGGCTTACGGTGGCCCTCCCTGCTCTGGAGGGGTGCAGCACATGCATTTGAGTCTTTAGTTCCTTTTTTTTTTTCTGGTGTGGGCACAGCTGGTCTAAGGTCCCATTTCCTAGTCCCTTGAGCACTATGGCAGTGCCAGGCAGGCTGGTGTGCTCAGCTGTAAACGGTGTTGTGTGTGGCCTGCGGTGTCCCAGTCTTCTGTGCTAGGGCTGGGTGGGCCCCTGATCCCCTGATATGGTCTCCAGTACCAGCTCACAGTGGGGTTAGGACAGTGACTGAATCAGGGCCAGTCAGGAAGCTGCAGTCAGCCGAGTTGGGGACAAGCTGTGCGTGCTGTCTGAAGCTGGGAGCCAGCAGGAGCAACCTTCCACCCTGGGGCCAGCAGCTAGGATCTGAGCCACCACACTTTTTCTGATTTGCTGTTTCCCAGTGATGCTGTTGCTGGGGCTGCCAACTCCAACCAGAAGGGGTGGAGAATGTCCCTGGGTTCAAGGCCCTGTGTCTCCAGCCCCTCTTCTCTGTACCCTGCCAGCGACTCCCACCCCCTCCTGCCTGTCCCCGCCTGTCCTGCAGCCACTACATATGCACACCTTGCCTCTGCCTGCACCCTCCTTGGAATGCTGCCTGCTTGCCTGCTGCTCATCTCGTGGGGCTCACACATTCATTGTTGAGGGATCCCGCCCTGCTCGGGGATGTTTCAGCCACAGAAGTGAGGGAGAGGAGGGCAGGCCACCACCCAGGGCCAGGGGCTGCAGAGCGTTCCGAGCTCTGTTGGGCCACTGAGGGGCTGTGATGGGTGAGGGCCACTGGCCTGGGGACACCAGGAACATGGAGCTATAGGAAGTCCTCCCTTGTCAGTCTAAGCAGCCTTAGGTGCTGGTAGGGAGGTCCTGCCTCTGCCCCCTTGCCCCGTGGCACTTGCTCACTCTGTCGCCTCATTCAGTGAGGCCAAGCCTGCAGCCTTGGGGCCTAGCCTGCGTCAGGACTGGTTTGTTGGCACCGGGGACCATTCCTGCTGTCGTCATGAGGGTGGCACGTTCCTTTGTTCAGGCTGGGTGCAGGGCCTGAGAGCCCCATGTAGAGGGCTGTAGAGAGGGCCGGGAGCCAGAGGAAAACCCTAAAATTTACATTCTAGACAAATTAGTGTGAAGGAGAGCAGACCCTGGAGAAAGGCTGAGGAGGAGAGGAGGCCGAGTCTAGAGAGGAGGCGGGAGCACACCAGGAGGCCAGGGCCGTCGTAAGTGATCTCCCTCGCGTTCGCCTGCAGCATCCTGCCCATCCCTGCCACCATCGCCCGCTTCACCCCACCTTTCTACTCCCTGCCCACCCTGGACTGCCTCAGTCTCTTCCGTTTCCCCTCCTGCCTGACCAGTGCCCTCCTCCAGGTCGCACCGGAGACGGAGCCAGCCCAAGAAGTCAAAGCCTGAAGACTCCAGGTCTCCTGGGGAGGCAGTGGCTGGGGTGCCTGGTCTGGATGAGGCCAGGGCCTGTTCCCGTGAGGAGGCCATGCCTGAGGACGACGACGAGGAGGAGGAGCTACTATCCTCACAGAGCCATGAGGCCGAGGGTGTGGAAGGTCAGTGCCAGATGCCTGCAGCATGGGGTTCGGGTCCCTTCCACCTTCCTCCTGCTGGCCAGGATACTCCATGAAGTGCCTAGGCACATGGGGACCTTGATCTGTATTCTAGCTCCCAGTGTCCCAGCCCTTCTCTCCTGATACTGTGTGTCTCATTCCTGTCACTGGCTTCCATTCAGTTGCAGCCTTGTGTCCAGGTAGGGAGGGCCTTTCTTCTCTGGCCTTTCTGAAGCACGAAGCAAGGGTGAGAGGTCAGGGACTAGCCTGCATCGACAGTGTCTCAGATTCCCACTGGCTGCTGGGGTCGGTTATGGACAGACACCTGTCCTCAGCACACCACGGCACAGGGTCTTCCAGCCCAGGAAGGCCAAATGAGGGAAAGCAGGGTGGCCATGTTGCAGTGTGACCTCAGACAGAGTGACCCATGGTGCAGTGGGCAAGGCCAAGTGTGGCTAGATTCTCAGGGCAGCAGCTCCCACCCAGCAAGTCGGAAACCGCTACACAGCAAGTTCAGGCTGACATCAGTCAAGAAAAAAACTGGCGGCCACAGATCCAGGGAGCTCCAAGCTGCGTGCCTGCATGGCGCTGCAGTGAGGTGGCGAGGTGCCTGCTGGCATGCATATGGCCCTGGGCTCTACCATGCACTGCAGGGCGATGACACTAGCAAGCTACAGCAGCAGCAGGAGCCAGCAGGAGGCCGCAAGCGTGGGGCTGTAACGTTGCTGTTGTTGTGTGGGTCATGGTCATGTGTGAGCTGCAGGGGCAAAGGGCTGGAGTGATGCCAGCAGACACAAACACAGAGAAGCCATAGGAAGCAGCTGGATGCTAACGGTCTACCTTGGTCTCCCTGCTCTCACCTCCCCATACTGGCGAATGAGCTCCCCCCAACCACCCCACCACCCTGGAGCCATGTGACTGGCTATGGGACCTTGGTGCCTTCTTGAAGTATGTTTATTCCCTGTGGATCTGGTGTCAGTGCAAACCCCTCCTCATTCCTGAGTATGGTGTGAGGGTGAAGGGTGCTCCCCTTGGCTCATCCTGCAGGATGGCATCACCCAATCTGTCTGCTTCTCATCCTGCTTTCTCTGAGGATCCCATGGTGACCTCGGAGTCCTTGGCTCTACCTAGCGTCCCTTCTGCTGTGGGAGATGACATAGGCCCAGGGGGAGGACATGGCTGTCCTTGGAGGCCTCCATTGTCTGCCGAGGACTTAAGGATTATCCTTGATCTTGACCCCCCTCAGCATAAAGTGGAAGCAGTGCCCACCCGTCAGGCTAGGGAACAAAGGTCCACAGATTGAGCCAGGCATTTGGCCAGCCTGTATGACCTAGGAGTGGCGGCTCCCAAGGCTGGGAGGAGTGCTAGCCCCATGCTGCCCTGTTTCCAGGGAAACCCGCCTCACCTCACGCCCTTCCTGCGAGGACACCAGAGCCCTCTCAGCATCGCATCTTCCATGCCTCAAGACGTGGTTTCTGGAGCTTGATGGGTCTCTATATGCAGAGGCAGGGACCCCAGGCTGCTGGCAGGGCAGAGAGGCCTGTGAGGGTGATGGCTCATGTTCCTGCACCATGCTCTATGGTGGGACAGTGTGACAAGGGCTTACGGGTCTTCTAGAAGAGCAACAGGCTGTCTCCCTAACCGACCCGTCTCCCCAAGAAGGTGTCTCTCTAACACCCCCATCCCCTTTCTCCACAAGAAGAAAGCGTCTCTTTAATACCCCCGCAACCCCTCAAGAGGTTGTCTTTCTAACCCACCCCCATCTCCACGAGAGGGCGTCTCTGACCCTTTCTCCATCCCTCTAGGTCATCTCCAACCCACCCCATTTCCACAAGCACACAGGATACTCAGTCATTCAGGATTCGGTGAAGGCTCAATTAGCTGCTGTTTTTGAGTCTGCTTCTCCCATCTTCTGTGTGTGAACACCCACACCTCTGCCTCTTTCCCAGCACAGTGGAACTACATATCTGGAAGCCTGGCTGTCACCTGAGGGACTGGAAATAGTCACAGTGGCCATGGCACCACAGGGCCTCTGCTGCTCTGAGTTTTGGTGTGCCACAGAGGGGAACCAGCCTCTCTGGCAGGGCAGGACACTAGGAACTGGGTGGTCAGAAGGCATCGTCCCAGGCACTGCCCTCCAATGCCACAGCCTGTCTATGTGAGCGGTGACAGGTGATGGCTTGGGGGCTCCTCCACAGCTGGACCTTGGTTCCATGATGGGGCAGAGCTGGCAGAGTGCACCCTAACAGGGCCGAGACCAGCCAGTTCTGGCTCAGCCAAGCCAGAAGGTAGAAGGACCTGTGTCCTCCAGGTATGTCTAGCCCCAGCAGCTGGGACAGGGCCCACATCTGTGGATCTGTGGCCTCTCACCCCTTGGCCTCCCATGACCTATGACCCTGAACCAGACAGGCTGACCAACCCAGGCATGTTGGGGCACCTGGCCATAGCTCCTGGTCACCCCTAAAGGACCTATTCACCATGTTGCCCACCCCAACACTCCAGAGGGACCAAATTGGGACCCTCAGTCCACCTCTCCTTGCTTCCAAAGGTAGGTGGAGGACTGTGGTGCTCACGCTCGTGTGGCCACCGTGCGTCTATGTGGAGGGGCGAGCTCTGACGTGCCCCCTCTGAGCTTCTCCCGCTAAGGAATCTGGCTCTCTCGTGGCCGTGCATTGCTTGGACATGCCAAGGCATCCGCAACTGTTGGTCATATGAAAGCCAGGGCAGGGTCCTGTGGTCCAGGGTCGGGGGCTGTGAGGGGCTGGGTCACAGGTGCAGATGAGCCTGGTCCTCGGTGACCACAGCAGCTCCAGTAAGTGGGCTGAGTCAGGATGGGGTGACACCCCACCTGTTTCTACCCGTGTCTCATCACAGGGTGGGGATCTTAGGGTGTCTTAGGGTGCCATCCTCACACTGAGACAGTGTGCCCTGTTGTCAGGGTTAGTGAGCCCTTGCCCTTGGAGGTGTGTCACCCAAAGGTGGCCTACTCCAGTGTGTGGAGGGGACAAGATGCTTCCCTCCCACCCTCTCCCATCAGCGGTCTGGCCTGAGGTGCAGCTGTGGCCCACAAGCCACTTCATTGAGTCATATGCCACTCACAGCACCATACGGTCCCGTGACACTCACAGGCGACATCTTAACCCCTGGAGCCTAGTGTAGTGGCTGGGCTGCAGGACACAGGGTGTCAGGTGGTGCTTTCTGGAGAGCCTGACAGCAGTGGCCAGGCCCTTATCCTTCTGTCCCCATGGTCTGTCCCTGGTTAAGTGATATGCTGCACGGCCATCATGGCACCAAACTAAAGTATCACCAAAGAAGAATCCCATTGGCCCCTCTCTTTCCCTGTCAGGAACTGTTCCTAACACTCACTCCACAGGCTGCCAGATGGGCACTCCCCAAGGCTGTCTGCCGCTGGGTCCCTGTGTGGTGGCCGTGTGACGTCTTGTTTGCAGTAACTGTAGAGGCATGTTCATGAGAAGAGCGGCTCCTCCCCACTTCCCGAGAGCCCAGGCTCTCCCTCCCTGAACTAATTCCAGAAGGCTCTGCTTCTTTTATTTTTTTTTTGGGGGGGGGGGGCAATATCATGATCCCAGGCTAGCCCTGTTGCTCCCTCCCTCCACACCAAGGGCTGGGCTGGCAGATTGCAGCTCTACACCAGTTCAGGAATCTCTGCTGTAGGTCCAGCAGTCCAGTACTGGGCACTTGTGGAGATTGAACTTGCCCAAGCTTTCGGGAACATGGAGTCCCTAGCGCTTCCGTCTGCTTGGTTCTGAGTGTCACTTTCTCTCCCCAGAGGATGGCAGAGGCAAGCCTCGGCCAGCCAAGGCCAGGAGCAAGAAGAAGACTCCCAGCCCACCCCTATTGCCACCTGCCCCACCAGCCCTATGCCCCACCGAGGAAGTCCTGAGGCCGCCACCACCCAAGTCTCCAGTGCAAGCCACGGGCTCCACAGCTGCAGAGGGTGGTCCTCCACCAGCACCCCTCAATGTCATGCCTCCCGGGGTGCCAGGTGAGGAAGCAGAGGCACGGCCCCGGCCCATCATCCCAATGCTGTATGTGCTGCCCCGCACCAACACCCCTGACGGGGACAGGGAGCGTGCTGCCCACCCACAGCTGGCACCCATGGAGCTGGGGCCGGAAGAGGAAGGCCAGGCACAGGCTGGTGACACGCAGGTGTGTAAAAGGCCCCTGGGTCATTGGTAGCTCTGTCCACACAGCTGTGTGGCATCTGTTCGCCCGGGTGATAACTGGAGTCGGGGTGTGTCTGTGTGCGCGCGCGCGCGTGCGAGAGAGAGAGCATGAGTGTGTGGGTGGGCGCCTGTGTTTTGCGGGGGCGGTAGTGCACCTAAGTATGTGCATGTGTGTTGGGGCAGGAAAGCGTGCAAGCGTGTGCATGTGTGCTTTGGTGGGCAGTGTGGGGGAGTGTGCCTAGGGACGTGACTGTGCGTTGTGTTGTGGGGACAGGTCCCCGCACTCACAGTGAGATGTGTTTCAGGTGCCAACCCCCTTCTCTAAGCTGAAGGTGGAAATCAAAAAGAGCCGGCGTCACCCCTTGGGTCGGCCACCCACTCGGTCCCCACTGTCTGTGGTCAAGCAGGAGGCCTCAAGCGATGAAGGTGAGCAGGCCCAGCCGCCACGCTGCTCTCCTCCCACCTGCATGGGGCACAGGCCTGCCCCTCTCCACTCGTGCCCGTGTCCACCCTTTGTCTAGTCCCTTGGAGTCAGGTCCTCCCTGCACCATGGCACCCTGGCTGCCCTGCTGTGAGGTTCAGCACAGCCTCCTGGCCACACATCTGCCGAGGCCCAGCTGGCCATTCTCCACTGCCTGCAGGGCCTGCTCCACTCCACCCTGCCTCCCGTTCAGTCACTCACCAGTGCCTGAGAAGTCATGTGGCTATTGAGGGCCAGACCCCAAGCACATTGAGAGTTTCATTCTCATCTGAGTAGTGGGCTGCAGCGTTCAGCACCTCCGTAGGAAGATGAAGGAAGCCAGGGCCTGAACCGGGTGGCAGAGGTGTGGCCTGCAGGCCATGGTGGCAGAGAGTCCTGTGTGCAGGCAGCTGAGGTGTGCAGGCTGTGGTTTGGGGTTAGAGTTGGGGCCTGCAGCCGCAGCTCCTCTGGCTCAGGGCTGCACCCTCAGTTTTGCACGGGAGCGTCCAGTCAGGGCTTGCTTGAAAGTGCCCACCACCGTGTGGTGTGGCTATGGCTGGTGAGTATAGGTGGGAGCTCTAGGAGGGGCTCCCCAGTGCAGATGGAGCCTTGGGTACAGAGCTCTCTAGCTGGCTAGCAGGCACATGGAGCAGCACCCGTGTGCAGGTCCTGGGGGTTTTCAGCTTCTCCCTAAGCTGCTGAGAGAAGCTAGGAACAGACCGCCAGCCCTTCCACCCAAGACGTCACCACAGGAGTAGTCGGATCTGGGGGACAGTTGAGACTGTCCAGATTCTTGCCTCCCGGCTGGGTTCTCCCCAAAAGGAATTCTGGGGAGTCCTGGCAGATGTCCCCCAGCTCCATGCCCCAGGCGTCTCGTGGTAGGTGGCAGCACCCAGACTCAACACAGTCCTGGGCTCTCTGGGTCCATTGGGGTTATGTGAGGCTTCTTGAGGCTGAGCAGTTCCTCAGCTGGAAGGTACAAGGTGATGAGAGTGGAGTGGTTCCAGCATCTCCCCAGTGTGCTGGCTGTCCCCCCCCTACACCCCCCCCCCCCCCCCCCCCCCCCCCCCCCCCGCTGTCCTCTTGCCCACGGCTGTGCTGCTGCACGGGTGGGCCAGCCTTCAGCAGGCTGTGCTGAGCCTCCGGGACAGGTAGGCAGCACTGGCCCGGCTTCATGGACAGGAGGGTGTGTCTGAGGGTGGCGTGTTTGGTGTCCAGGCCATAGGCTCAAGGGAGACCCATGGAGGGAAACCAGTGCCTCTCCCTGCCAGGAGCACAGACCACCACCTGCCGGCCAGGGTTGGTGCTATGCGGGCAGGAGCACCACATGGGGGCCGTGCTGCAGGGCCCTGTCCTCCAGCTCAAGCTCCTGCTTTACAGAAGCCTTCCCGTTCTCAGGGGAGGACGATGTGAGCGACCCTGAGGCCTTGAGATCCCTGCTGTCACTGCAGTGGAAGAACAAGGCTGCCAGCTTCCAAGCTGAGAGGAAGTTCAACGCGGCGGCTGCCCTTACCGAGCCCTACTGCGCCATCTGCACCCTCTTCTACCCCTACAGCCAGGTGAGTGCCAGCTGCTGTCTCACCTGTTCTGCTCAGCCCCGGTGCCACCCTCACCCCAGGGGAAAGCAGTGTGGACTCCCCAAACTGAGGCTAGGTGGGGGGAAGCTGCGGCCTGGCCCACAATGGCCCTGAGCTGGCCACGTGGCCCTCTGTCTGCAGTCAGTACACACAGAGCGGGAGGTCCTGGCCTCTCCGGGGGAAAGTGCTGTCCAGCCGCCCTCCAAAAGTGGCCAGAGGACACGGCCACTGATCCCCGAGATGTGCTTCACCTCAAGTGGGGAGAACACCGAGCCTCTTCCGGCCAACTCCTACGTCGGCGAGGACGGCACCAGCCCGCTCATCTCCTGTGCCCACTGCTGCCTGCAGGTCCACGCCAGTGAGTGCCCCACAGCCACCCCGCCCCACCGAGGGGGGCTCTGGGCAAAGGAGGGCACTTCCCGGAGCCGGTGCATTTTGAGTTTGGAGGGGGGGCTGTCCGGGGCTCCGGCCTGTGCAGCTGCACCGTGTGGAGAATGCAGGTGCGAAGGCTGCAGGTGTGGGTGACAGATCTGCTCTGGTCCCAGCGCTCCACTCTCTTCCAGGTTGCTATGGTGTCCGGCCCGAGCTGGCCAAGGAGGGCTGGACATGTTCCCGGTGTGCCGCCCACGCCTGGACTGCGGTAACTCACCTGTTCTGGGTGGCGTCAAAGCCTGGGAGGTCCTGGGCCTGTGGCCTCGGTCTCAGCTGTGCCGAGGCTGGGGCCTGACACTCGTGCCCGGGTGTCCCGGGGCTCGGGGTGTGCGTGGTGGAGGGAGCTGCGCCTCACCGAGTCCATCTGTTCCTTAGGAATGCTGTCTGTGCAACCTCCGGGGGGGAGCACTGCAGACAACCACGGAGCACAGGTGTGTCCCTGCTGCCCTGCAGACCCCCCTTCTCCCCCCGCCACCCATCCTCACGCTGGCCCCTTGGGGACAGCCTGGGGCCATCAGCAGTGCACTTGTGACCTGTCCTCGCCTGCCAGGTGGATTCACGTGATCTGCGCCATCGCAGTCCCTGAAGTACGCTTCCTGAATGTGATTGAGCGCAACCCTGTGGACGTCAGCGCCATCCCTGAGCAGCGGTGGAAACTGGTAAGTCCCCAAGACTGCAGCCCTAGCCTTAGTCCTGGGGCAGGGTGGGGAGCTGCAGTACTCGGGACCCCCAGGTGCAGCCCGGCCGCCCCTGGAGTGAGCAGTTTCCAGAGACTGCAGGTCCTGTGGGTGCCTGAGCTGAGCGCGCTCTCTGCACAGGAGCCGCCTGCCCCTCCCTGCAGCTTCCTTCCTGTGACCTGGGGAGGAGGAGCCTCTAACTATGCCTGTGCGGAGTCCTGACCCCGCAGTCATGCTCCATGCTTCATCTTCCTCCGCTGTGCCACAGACACGTGTGTGCTCGGAGGACAACCTCAGTGTCGGTCCTCGGCCTCCCTTTTGCCTGAGATGGAGTCTTCCCATGTGTGTGCCCAGCTAACTGGCTGCTCCGCTTTCAGGGGTTCCCCAGCTCCCATCATGCCACAGCAGCACTGGGGTTTCCATGCTCCACATCGGCCTTTACATGGGCTCTGATGGTTCACCCCTCCTTACGGTCGGATGATAAAGCTTTGCCACTGGGTCATCTCGTCAGCCTCCTTCCTTCCTTTTCATGCCAGAGTAACGCTTTGCTGAGTGGCCAGGCTGCTGGTTCTGTTCCTCACCTGCCTCTGCCTCTTGACACAGCGATGTGATGCTCATTTGTGGGCGTGGTGGAGACCGAGGCAGATGCAGGATACAATCCTGTCTTTTCGCGCATGCCACAAGCACAGTGGCTTGTGACACTTCTGAAACTCAAGGAGCCTTCCCCGCACCCTCCTTCCCCCGCTGCAGCATGCAGCTTTCTCCAGGGTCGTGGGGCAGGGCGCTTTGTGAGCCTGCCTGTGCTTTCCCTGGTGACTGCAACAGGGCGCCTTCTCAGCCCCACCTCCTCTGAGACCTGCTGTCCCGTCCTTGACCTGTTTCCAGTCATTTTGTGTCTCTGTTGAATTGAAGGCACACTGTGTTGCCTTCAATGCTCCTGTGTGAGCATGGCCTCCTGAATGAGGTCTCTGTGTGTGTCAGTCTGTCTCTGTTCTCTCTGTCTCTCCCTCTCTGTGCAGTAGGTTAGTGAGCGAGGTCACAGGTTCAAGTTTGCTTGCCCAGGAGCTGTGTTCCTCTAGACAGACTCCTGGCCTCTCTGGGCTTCAGCTTTCCCAGGCAGGAGTGTGAACTGCCATGGCTGTGTGGAGAGGATCAGTTCCCCAGATCTGTCTTGCTCCAGACCCTCCTGAGCCCTCACCTGCCCCCAGATGTGGGCTGAGTGGGGCCTGGCTGCAGCCCAGTGGCTCCTGTCCTGTCCAAGGCATGGGACAGGGGACTTCTTGCCTCTGGAAGGTGGCCCAGCCAGGGGGTCCGGGAATGGAGATGTCTCTGCTCAGACCTTGGGACAGGCCCTGTTGAGGGCAGTTAGCCCCACACTGCTGGGAGGGCAGCTACCTGTGGCACCTGTCAGGGCACCTGGAGGCACGCCCTCGGTTAACGGTCTGGACAGTGTCCTGCATTGGTTTTGCCTGGTTCGTCACCCAGGTCACGCTGGGTGGAGGGCTGTGGTGGAGCCTGTAGGCACTGTGCTGGCTCCCAGCAGAGTCTGGGCTCCCTGGAGCTGGCTCGGGAGTCACAGGTGTAGGGACCTCACCCCATGTGTGGCCCCCTGGCGCAGGCCCAGTGGGTGGCCTCCGAGACCCTTCAGAAGCCATCAGCAGGGCCTGACGGCTGGGTGGCCGAATGAAGGCCAGGTCACAGCCCACTAATCCTGCCGCCCTGTGCACGCGGCCTCTCTGCACTGTGGTACCGCAACTAAACACCCCAGTGGCAGCACTGAACTGGGAGATGACACCGCTCACCCCACTCCCCGCCCCCAGCTCTGTGCTTCCGTGAGGGTGGGGACTTGGCCTGAGGAGAAGGGCTGGGCTCCGTGCCATTAAGCCCCAGCTCCTGTCCTGTGTGCCCGCCTGCCCCCGCCTGTTGCGGACGCGCTCTCTGACGTTGGCGGGAACCGTCCCCGCAGAAGTGCGTGTACTGCCGAAAGCGCATGAAGAAGGTGTCCGGTGCCTGCATCCAGTGCTCCTACGAGCACTGCTCCACATCCTTCCACGTCACCTGTGCGCACGCGGCTGGCGTCCTCATGGAGCCCGACGACTGGCCCTATGTGGTGTCCATCACCTGCCTCAAGCACAGGGCAGGCGCAGCAGGGGTGAGTGCAGTGGCCAGAGCCGCCCCCGCCCTCACCATTGGTCCCCGCCACGTGGGCCTGCCTCGCCCACCCAGCCTCACCCATCATCATGCCTCTAGGGCCAGCTCCTGCGGGTGGTGTCCCTGGGCCAGGTCGTCATCACCAAGAATCGCAATGGGCTGTACTACCGCTGCCGTGTCATTGGCACCACTGCGCAGACCTTCTACGAGGTCAACTTCGACGACGGCTCCTACAGTGACAACCTGTACCCAGAGAGCATCACGGTGAGGGGTGGGGCGGGGGCTGGGGCGGGATGGCAGGGGCGCTGGCTGGACAGGGCCTCACCGTCCCCTCCCTGCAGAGCAGAGACTGCGTGCGGCTCGGGCCACCCCCTGAGGGCGAGCTGGTGGAGCTGCGGTGGACAGACGGCAATCTCTACAGAGCCCGGTTCATCTCCTCGGCCACCAGCCTCATTTACCAGGTGGGCAGCCTCACAGGGGCCTCTGCGCCTCCGCTCTCCAGCAGCGCACAGCCTCTGCCACCTGACCCCGAGTCAGTGCTGAGGACGAACCGAGCCTCGGTGGGTGGGAGGGAGGGTGCAGCCTGGGGCCCAGTTGCCAGCCCAGGCTGCGGCAACACCACCTTGTCTCAAAACAAAACCAAGCACAGAGCCAAACGACACAGGGAACTGCCAAACAGCTGTGCTCCCCCTGGGCAGATGGGGATGGGAGGCCACAGGTCCAGCCCAGCTCTTCCTGTGCCTGCAGACGAGGCGGCCCAGACACACAGTACCTGTGTGGCCAAGCGAGGCGCTGGCACGGTGTGGGAAGCCAACCAGGCACCGCACCCTGAAGCCCAGGGGATAGGCGCACTCACATCGTCACTCGTTTCAAGAGCTTTCCAGAAGCCCGCCTGAGCCCTGCAGGGCAGCCTGGGTTGAGGGCCTGTAGCCGTGGTTCAGACAGAATAACTGTTAAAGAGGGGCTGGGCACAAAGCTGCCCTTTGGAGCGCCACAGCTAAAGCAGAGGTGGGAGGTAGGGGCGCCTTCCAGAACTCCCTCCCTGCTGGGGAACCTGACTCCCGGTGCACGGGCTATTGGAGCCAAGCTGTGTGGGCCAGCTGCTGCCTTGGCATGCCCAGACCTGCTCACATGTGCCCCAGTGTCCCCTCAAAGGCCCTACCCTTACCTCCCCTAGCTGTGAGGCCAGGCCAGCATCTCAGCCAGGGGTCACTTGGGCCCCTCACTGCTGTCTCTGAGAGAAGGCGGCCATATGCCCGAGCGCCCATGGTGTCCGCCTCTCAGCCCCACATCCTGATCCACCCTAGCCTTGGGCATCGATTATGGAGCAGGGAGCCCGTTTGGGGTGGCACTCCATAGCTGCCCGTGAGTTGAGGGAAGCAGGTCCCAAGTCCTGAGGGCCTGGGGAACCTCCAAGCCTGCTGTCTAGGGCCTGCCTGGTTTCTCATCCTTGAGGCTGCAGGCCTGTCCATCCTCATCTGCCAGGGCCTGCTTGGAACTTAGGCCAGGCCCAGGCTTGGGCAGGTGTCTGCTGGGCCCTGATGTCAGGGCACCTGAGTCCCTGGAGACGGCCACCACCCTGTGGCTCGCCCTGTGCTGAGACCCCATCTCGCTGCAGGTGGAGTTTGAGGACGGCTCTCAGCTGACTGTGAAGCGTGGGGACATCTTCACCCTGGATGAGGAGCTGCCCAAGAGGGTGCGGTCCCGGCTGGTGAGTGTCCCCGGTACCTCTGTCTGGGGCAGGTGGGGGTACCCCCTTGGGTGTGAGTCAGGGTTTGGTCCTAAGGGGCTTTGCTAGGGCCACCATCTGATCCATCCCTGATGTCTACAGTCGCTGAGCACGGGTACGCCGCAGGAGCCCAGCTTCTCTGGGGACGATGTGAAAGCCGCCAAGCGCCCAAGAGTGGCCACCATGCTGACCACCTCCACCGAGGACGCAGGGCGCAGCCCGGAATACCTGGCCTTCATGGAAAGCCTGCTGCAGTCACAGGGCCGGCCTGGGGCACCCTTCTAGACACTGCCCACCCCGTCCCCCTGTGGGACCTACCTGGGCAACACGACCAGCAGGATCCAACATGGCTGGACTCAGGGAGCAGGGCCAGCATCCCTGGACTGCAGCGACTTCGTGGGAGCTGGCCTGACTCTGCTTTTCTCCTAAAGGTGCTATGGGGCATCCCGGAGCCTCCTGTGACAGATGCCAGCCGAGGACGCTGGGGCACGACCCCAACCTGTTTTTTTAGATTTGTGGCTTTAAAAACTGACAGCAGAAACGCTCTTTTTCCTCAGAACCAAGATCCGAGGAGATAAAAGCTTCGTCCTTGTTTGCTGCCTACAGATGTTGTTTGTCTACTGAGCAGGTGGAGAGGCACTTTTGTACAGGAATCCCCTGAGGGGACACTAGCCCAGTGCACGGTGATCCGTGTAGCCGCTCCGCCATGCCCCCGGCCATGCAGAGCCTGCCTCACTCTGCCTTCGCTGCCTAGGATGGCAGTGTCCCCATGGGTGGGTCAGGCTCCCACAGATGTGGCCTGGGGTCCCTTGAGCCTTGATCGTTGGACCAGGGCTTCTGTGTGTGGCTGAGGGCAGGAGAAAGAAGGTGCCACCTTCACGTGCAGCACGTGGCACAGGAGACAGATCTCACAGGCCTGGTCTGCACTAGCCACCACCGCCCATGGCTCAGCTCTGTCTCTCTAGAAGCCACTGCCATCCTAGCGCCTGTGTCCCCAGGATGGACAGCTCACCTGTAAATGACAAAGGACTGGACAGACAGACCTGGCCCCGGGGACCTTCTGGGGACTTGAGGGCCTGGGCCTCTGTGGAGTGTCCAATGGCTGCCGTGTCCATGTGTACTTTGAAATTCTATTTATATTGTAAAGAGAATAAAAAGGACCCACCTTGGGCCTGAAGCGTGAGGCCGGGCCACAGGGTTCTCGGCTGTGCCCTTGTGGGCTCTGCAGTGGCTGCCGAGGGCTCCGTACACTCCGCACAGGGAGGCCTGGGTTTTACTTTGTGCAAAAACAAAACCTCGCCCCCCACTTCTCCGTACCCCAGATGAAGGACGCCGTATTTTTGCCTCAGTCTCTGGCCTCTGGTTCAGGATCAATTAAAGCCCTTGAGCGCTTCCTATTCCTGCCTTGTCATGGCTGTGTCTTATTTCCAGCCAGGGCAAGATGGGCTCAGGATGGAGGTCTCCTTGGCAGTCACAATGGGTACAGCATGTCTTCGTCTGGATGTAGGAGCCGCCAGGAGGTGGGACACCAACCCCAGTCCATCTCCGTCTCTCCCAGGTGCCCTGGAGCTGAGGCAGCCTGTCCCTACAGGATGCCCGGGCTCTCCCACCCCCTTGCTTGTCAGCAAAGGCCCCGGGGTCAGGCAGAACCTGGCCTGTTGGAGGAGAGGGAGTGGAGCAAGAGGGAAGATTGGGAGTGTGAGGGCCCCTGTCTGGTGGACCAAAAGGGAAACTTGGGTTTGACCTTGAGAGAGGAGAAGGGTAGGAGTCACAGAAGGCTGTGCGCAGAAGAGGGAGGAACCGGCCAGTTGCTTACAGCAGGCGCTCAGTGGTGGGATTCTGGGTAGGGCAGAGGGCCCTTGTTTTCCAGTCCTCTTTGAAACATCCTAGAACAGACTGTGGGACAGGCCTTTGCTCTGGGAATGGAAGGGAAAGCAGCCCTGACAGTGACGTGCCAGGACCCTGTGGGGGTGGAATGCTGTCCTAGGAGAGGACATGTAACTAGCTCTGACCCCTGACCCTGCCTGGCACATGCCACTGAGCTCAGGTGTGCCACCTACAGCTCTGGGCCGCCTGGCCCTCGGCCTGTTTTTGTTGATAAAGTTTTACTTGCACATGCCCACCCTGTTATCGTTTGCACGAGGCAGCCATTGGCCCTACCTCAGCATTGCTGAGGGATTGCCTGGCCTGGGAAACCGACCCTAGCTTGGACCTGGACCTAGACCTGGACACTGTGGGCTAAAACAGGCTCTTCTGGCCTCCATCTCTTCCTGGTTGCCCAGAAGCCTCCCCCAAGTCCTGCCTGGCGCCCACTGCACACCAGGGCCCTGTCCTGCCCCTGCCCCACCCTCTCTTCCTAACGCTCAATGGCTCTCAGGTTCCAAGTCCCATAGCTGTCCCTCAGCCCAGGGTGGAGAGAGGATGGCTTCCATCCTTGTCCCGCCTGTGCGCGCCATGCACGGGTGCAGCCCCGGCACCCACGTGGTCACAGCTCATAGCTTCCTTGACAACCTTAAATGCCACGTGTCCATCTCTCTCATTGGCCTCCCGACCCTGTTCTCTGCACCTTGACACCATCAGCCACCCAGGCCTATGGAGAACCATTCTGAGGACCCTCAGATCGTCACCAGAGCAGACACAAGGGGAACTGCCTCCGGGCCCTATGCCCTGTGCTGGAAACGAGTGGGATCTAGGGGCCTGAAGCCCTCTGGCCCTGTGCCTAGACAAAATAAGAAATGGCCTCTTCCTGGTATCGCAGTGGCTACAGGGGCCTCCTGCCATGACAAATGTCCCCACTGTCAACAGCTGAGCAGAGTGGAGACTCGCATCCATTCCATCCTCTGCAGAACAACCAAAGCTTTGACTGCTTGGATGGGTCTGTAAGCCACACGTCCCCCTGAGCGTCCATGCTGGCAGCCAGATAGGCTTCTGTGCTTTTATTCATTTTCTGGGATGCTGGGTCTGGGGGCCATAAAGTAGGGACTTGGATGATATGAGATAGTCCTTGCAGGATAGAGGCTTGAAGACCAAGCTTCTTCGGGCCCACCCCCAAACTCCACAGACGGTCCCAACAGGAATAGGCAATCCCTTGTCTTGGGGCCAGATTGTTCTGATTTGCACCTTGGCGTCTTAATCAGTGTTTCTGTTGCTGCAAAGAAACATCCTGACCAAAACAACTTGGGGAGGAAAAGGTTTCTTGACCTACATTTCTGAATCGTAGTCCATCATCTAAGGAAGTCAGAGCAGGAGCTCGGACAGGGCAGGAGCCTGGAGGCGTGGAGGGTGCTGCTTGCTGGCTTGCTCCCTGAGGCTCAGTCAGCCCTGCTTTCTTCCAGAACCCAGGCCCGCCAGTCCAGGGGTGGCACCGCCCACAGTGGGCTGGCCTCCCCCATTGATGGCTAAGAAAAGCCCGGCAGGCTTGTGTGCAGCCTGATCTTGCGGAGGCGGAGGCGGAGGCGGTTCTCCCTCCTCAGATGACCCTAGCGTGTGTCAAGCTGACTTCAAACTATCCAGCGCACCAGGGCTCAGGTCACGTCAGTGCCCAGTCTTGTGGTAACTTGAGGGAACACTGGCAGATTAGGGGCCAGGGACACTACCTTTAAGCTGATGTGACCTTCCACATGACCGTGACCTCTGTGACACCCGGACAGTTAACTGACAGCATTTGGTCGGTGTGTGACGCTGACTGACAGGAGGGCAGTGAACACAACCGCACAGATAGAAGATACACACCCATAGGAGATCTTATCACGGTGTGATAAGATCTCACATACAGACAAAGGCACATGAAGGCCTTCATTTCCGGCTTGTTTGTTTTGTGTTTTGTTTTTCGAGACAGCGTTTCTCTGTGTAGTCCTGGCTGTCTTGGACTTGCTTTGTCGACCAGGCTGGCCTTGAACTCACAGAGTTCCGCCTTCCCCTACCTCCCGAGTGCTGGCACCGCTTACAGCTATTTCTGGAATTTTTATTTAACGTTTCTCATCATGATGAACTATGGGTACATGCAAATTGCTTGCTTTGTAGCCCAAATAGCTCTCAGACTCCCCGTGTCTCCAAGGATGATTTTGCGCTCCTGATCCTCCTGCCTCCACTTCCTGATGCTGTGGTGATGGGCCTGTGCCAACTGGCTGCCAGTGACATTAAAAACTAGTGTTTACAGCTCATTTCTTAGAGCCAAGCACTGCTGCTGCGCGCCTGCCTTTAATCTCAGCACTCAGGAGGCAGAGGCAGGAGGATCTCTGTGGGCTAGCCTGGTCTACAGAGTGAGTTCCAGGATGGCCAGGGCTACACAGAGAGACCCTGTCTCAAAACAAGCAAACCAAAAACAAATAATAAATACAGAAATAGTGGCTCAGTGGCCGGGAGGGGCTCATTCGGGTGTGAGAGCGGCCCCCTCAGGATCAGGAGGGAATGAGCTGTGAACTCCCGCTCAGAGAGGGGAGAAGCTGTGGCCGGCCTCCAGGAGCTGTGGGGCTGTGACTACCTGAGCAGCCATGCAGCCGCCAGCTGCAAAAGGTGGCAGCTGCCCCGGGACAGGCTCGAGCCCCCGAGACCTGTCTGTGTCATCCCTGCGCCTGAGTGCACAGATGCGACTCCAACCTTCCCCCCCCCACCCCCCGCAGACCTCCTGCTGGATGTGGGTGGAGAAGCTGCCGCAGAGGCCACGCCCCACGGCCAGGCTTCGGGCCGCCAGCCAGGTGTAAAGTCTGCTGGCATTTCGCACACCATTTGGGAAATGTGGCCTTAAAGAAAAAACCAGACGCAACCGGAACCCTTCCCTCACTGGTGCCTTTGCCACACAGCCGTTGTCACACTCAGGTTGACTCTAATGGGCACTGGGACACTTGTCTAACCCACACAGTTTGGCGGCATCACACTGGTGGCCTGGGCTTGGCCAGGACGAGACAGTTTGTAGCACTAACCCAGGAGTGGCATCGTGAGCATTTGGCCTCCCTCAAGGCTGTCGATGGCTGCTGCCACTCCAGCCAGCACAGCCCATGGCTCGCAGGGGAAATGGATTAGCGAGCGGTGGAGACGGGTGGCAGCGCCTGGCTGTCTGTCATCTCGGGGAACAGACAGACATGTCTCCAGAATTTCCCAGCCACGAATGCTTCCTTCCCAGAACTGTGTCGCGTGGCTGTGGAGCCCGGCCAAGGAAGCTGGGAAGTGGTTATCTCCTGTCTTCCGCAGAGGAGGGGGCCAGGGGCTGCCGCCCGGGCCTCTGCTGACCCTGGCTGTGGCTGGTCCTTGGCCACCCTTGTTTCAGGAGCCTCGGGGCATGTTGGGGAGAGCGGAGCAGGGACGCCAGCAGGGGTGGATGCTGAAGCGCCACCCAACACCCTTCCCCTGTGGAGAGCCAGACCGAATCGAGCAGCCCGGGGCTCAGTGCGACCCTGAGTGCCAAATCAGGGTGGGGAGCAGCGGAGGGGGCCACCCAGGGGTCACCTCCACGCACAGACTCGGACATGCGTGCAGAGCAGCCAGAGGCCTCAGCCCTGAGAACAGCCAGGGGGCAGCCGCGAGGCCTCATCCTCCTGCCTCAGCACTGGCGTCTCCAGAACACTGTGCACCACAGGCTGGAGGGCACGGGGACCGTGACTTTACTACCACCACTCGGGAGGCGAAGGCAGGAGGAGCTCTGTGAGTTCGAGGCCACCCTGGTCTATAGAGAGTGTTCCAGGACAGCCAGGGCTACACAGAGAAACCCTGTCTCGAAAAAAATGAAACCAAACCACAGCAATGACCAAGTCCAAGTGTTCTGTGGGTGGACTGTGAAATGGCTCTTGCTCAGAGCACACGAGGCCAGCGAGGCTAGCGTGGAAACTGGGCCCGGACCCTCGTGCCCGGGAATTCTGGGTGGGGCCTTGAAATGGTGGGTTCACCGCTCCTGCCGCTGTTTTTCCTGCGCAGTAAGGCTGGGAGCCCTTCCAGGCGAGCCCTGCCGGGGACACTTGGCTGTCACTAATTCCCCGGCCTCACACCAAACGCCGCCTCGGCGTAGCGCAGTTCAGCGGGGGCCCGGCTGCCGGGCGCCTCCCCTCGGCGCTGAGTCTGCCAGATGCCGATGCAGAGCGAGCACCGCACAGAGCACTTCCCCAGGAGTCCGTGCTCGCACTCAGGACTCATTCACCAAGGGGTGACAGAACAGCATGGGGTCGCCAGCCCACGCCGAATTTCTGTGACGTTCTATTTATCTCCTGACGGTTGGTGTGACAGGACCTAAAATCACCAAGGAGGGTGTCCGAGAGGGGCCTCCCACCGGGCAGAGCTGGGCAGACAGGATCGGGCAGCGCAGTGATCCGACGTGGCTGACCCCCGCCCCACCCCGTCCGGGCGCCCTCCAGCCCGTCTGGCCTGCAATTCCTGCTCCTCCTGCCTCAGCTGCCCAGCTGCCAAGTGCTGGGGTGCCAGGTACGCAGCAGCGTGGCCGCGAACACCAAGCTTTGCTTTGCTCTCTTCTTCTATTATTGTTTTGGTGTTTTTTGTTTGTTTGTTTGTTTGTTTGTTTTTTGAGACAAGGTTTCTCTGTGTAGCCCTGGCTGTCCTGGACCTCACTTTGTAGATCAGGCTGACCTCGAACTCACAGAGATCCACCTGCTTCTGCCTCTGGAGTGCTGGGATCACAGGTGAGCGCCAGGGCCCAGCTTTGCATGAGGCTTTTCTAGAGGGAAGTCCACAGCCACCTTCCCCGGGCCGCTAAGGGAAGGCCTCGCACCCAGAACATGCAGGCAGCACGGAGAGGGCAGCGGGAGCCCCTTGTGGCCTGCGGGGGTGCGTGTCCTGTGAGCGGGATCTCAGTGAGGAGCAGTCCCAGCCTGCTATTCGGTGACAGCAGCATGCTATTCGGTGACACCGGAGGTGACCGGCAGCGGGGAGGGGGCGGTGGGGACGGACATCTGATAAATATGGTCTGCCTCAACAGCTGTCTGCTAACAACTGCAGGAACACGTATTGATGAGGACATAATCACCCTAATTAAAAGCTAATAGTGAGGAGTTAATTGCCTTTAAAAGACTAAGCGAGGCCAGCGGGGATTTATCTGTCTCCCTCACTGCAGAAGCTGATATGGAAGGACTAATTATTTGAATCAAATATTACAGAAAACTAATCATCTCTGTGCTGTTTGGCCAAAGAATGAAAAGGTGCGAGAGGTGGCCAAGAAGCAGGTGGGCTCTCTAGGCTGGCCGACCCAGGAACCCCGGCCCCTCACTGGGGAATTCTAGGCAGGGCTCCACCGAGACCTCCTCCTGCTCCCTTCCTCCCCGGAGTAGAAACTCCACCTGTGTCTGGCGTGTGGGTGCTCACTCGCCAGTCCCCCTTACTTGGCCGAGGGGGTTCATTCCAGGTGTCAGCCAGCTCCCACACCGCTGTCCTCAGCTCTGACTGAAAGCAAGCTCCAGAGCCTTCCTGTACCTGCGCTTACCATCTACCTGGGTATTATGACCAAAGACACAATGGCAGGTTTCTTAAGGAGCTTCTCAGTGCGGCTGTCCTCAAGGGCAGATGGAGGAGGGGGCTGCAGGTGGAGGACTGCAGTGGGGAGGACCGCAGGAAGGAGAGGGCTGTAGTCAGCCAGCTCAGGATGATGGAGGGGGCCATTTCTGAGAACCCTCCTTTTGAAAATTTAGTTTTAAAAAACTAGTTGCTATGTCTGTGTGGGAGTGTGTTAGGTTTGAGGCAGCTACTCGAGGAAGCCAGAGACGTTGGGCCCCTGAAGAGAAGCGGAAGGTGCTTGTGAGCCTCCCCGTGGGTGCTGGGAACCAAACTCAGGTCCTCTGGGAAGCACAGGCTGTAATGGAGTTTAAGGCCAGCCTCAGCTGCAGGAGTTAGAAGTTAGACTCAGCTATATGTCTCAAAGAACCCAAACTGCCCTTTACTCTGGCCCCAAGGGATAAAAAAAAAAAGGGGAGGGGAAGGGGGTTGAGGCAGAATCACTTCTGAATTCGAGGCTAGCCTGGGCTATACTGTTTTTTAGTTTATTTACTGCATTGGTGTTTTGCCTGCAAGTGTGTCTGTGAGTGTCAGATCTTAGAGTAACAGACAATTGTGAGCTGCCATGTGGGTGATGGGACTTGAACCTGGATCTTCTGGAAGAGCAGCCAGTGCTCTTAACCAATGAGCCATCTCTCCAGCCTGGCACTGTGTGGGTTTCGAGAAATGCAAAATGGAACCAGTACTTCAGTGCCATTTTCTTGTTTTAACATTTACAGAATTAAGCCGGGCGGTGGTGGCTCACCCCTTTTGTCCCAGCACTTGGGAGGCAGAGGCAGGTGGATCTGAGTTCAAGGCCAGCCTGAGTTCTAGGCCAGCCAGGGCTACACAGAGAAACCCTGTCTTGAAAACAAACAAACCAAAAGGTATCCACAGAATTATATGGGCTTTCCTTCTGATTCTAGAACTTTCTATCGGGTCAAAAGTGATGGCTGCCCCATGAGCCATCAACCTATGCTGTCAGCTCCAGCTACCGTGAACCCACTTCCTGTTTCTCGATGGCTACGGGACATTTTCTGCCATGCAGTCCACACTGCTTGGCCTTTGCATCTGGGTCCCTTGCCAGCACCAGGTCCCTGACACCGTGGCAAGTGTCATGGCCTTTGTCTTCCTCATGGCTGCATGGCATTCCAGCACCACACTCCTGTATGTGTTTCCAGACGATTCGCTGGCTTTCGATTTGATGTCAGGCTGACCTTGAACTTACGATCCACAAGCCTCAGCCAAGTTGTGAGGTGGGCGCCCCGTCTGCCTGAGCTTTTGCTGCGGAGGACAGAGGGGCTGCGCCAGCCCCGAGGGACAGGCGCCGTTGGCGGCTTGACTTTCCCTGCTCCTTCCTGTCTTCCTGCCTCCTGCAGGCTCAGGGCGGCCACAGGCCAAGCTCAGCCAGGCTCCAGGGGGCTGCGGTGGGCAGAGCAGGGAAGGAGCCACCTTGGCGGCATGCCGGTGCCCTGCCCTGGCTTTGCCTGATGGGCCTTGGAGCGAGAACAGCTGGACCCGAACCCCACGGTGAGAACCAGATTCTCCGCTTCCCCGGCTTCTCCCGGATGTTGTGTCCAGGCCTAGAGGCCTTCGTAGAGAGCCAGTCCACGCCTCCCAGTGCTGGCCTCCACCGTGGCTGAGGCTTGGCGGCTCCCCCATCGACTTTTCCTTGTGATTTGCAAAGTGACTTTGCCGCAGGACGACCGTGAGACTTGAACTGCGAAGGTGACAGGCTCGAACTTCCGGAACTTGGAACTCGCTGTGGACGGAAGTGGGTGTGGCAGGAAGCAGGCCACGCTCACCTTGGCCTGGAAGCCATGTCGAGGGGCCCAGCTCCTTCTGGCCTCCGTGGGAGCCACGCTCACGTGAAAGAATAAAGATTAATTTTGAAATAAAAAGCCAGCGGCTCTTGCGCTATACAATCCAGCTAATTCCAGGTGCACTGTTCAGCCCTTGGGATGAAAATGCATTTTGCTAGGGGTGATAATCCCCAACTCAGGCTGGTTAATGCAGAAGGGTTGTGAGTTCAAAGCTAACCCCAACAAAGAATAAAACCCAAAAATGAACAGAAGGACACTAATGACCTGGATGCCGACGCTCGGGCCAGGGTCTGACACGCTTGGCGCATGCTCAGCTTTGTGGCTAGGCAAGGTTAGGACATCCCGAGTGTCTTCTTCAGACACTGGAGAAGGCCTCATGGTAACTCAGCCTCTGTGTGATCCTCATATGGAGCTCCGGCCTCGAGCCAGAGCCCAGGGCTGCGCAGAACAGGCTCCCGGCACTCGAGGAGCATCACAAAGCCACGGAGTAGACATGCTCGAGGGAGTCTGGGCAGCTCCTCACAGGCCACCCCAGGTCAGGAACTTCAGCTTCCGTGTCTCCAGAGGGATGGACTAGGCTCAGGCAGCCTGAGAAGGTCTTCCCTCCGATCCAGAGCTGAGGTCACCTCGGCAGACTCACCCTTCTGCACTGTCCTTCCTCCCCTGCCCGCGCTCTGCCATGGTCCCACTGCCCTCAACAAGGAGGCCTGGCTAACTGGTGAGCCCCAGAAGCACATCTGCCCCGACCTCCCCGATGGAGGGAGGACGAGCATTTGGTCACCGCGCTTGTCTATGTGGATGGTAGGATTTGAACTCAGATCCTCCTCCTTGAGTGGCAGGCACTTTCCCTGCGAAACTGTCACCGTGTGACCTCAGAGGACAAGCGGTCACCAGCACCCCCTCCCGCCATCCCCCCAACGGTGGCTGCGTCAAGGACCAGTCCATTCACTGAGGTCGGACGAATCTTTCTTTAATACAAAGTCGGTTTATCTACATACAGGGGCGTCACCCGCTGCTTCTGCCCAAAAAAACAGCGCGGACGAGTGCTGACCCTCTCGTACAAAGAGAAAGACGTCACTTGCTCCAGGGGCTGAATGTCCCCCAAGTGTCCCATAGTCCGGGGACGGGTCCTCCGTGCAGGGCACTGAGGCCGCGGGTGGACAAGGGTCCTCCCTGCTGTGCCGGGGCCGGGGCGGCCGGACCACTGTGTCCTCGGAGCCGCGCCCTGCAGGCTGGCCCCAGCGCCCAGAGCTCCACCCTCCGTATCTGATATGTCTTAAGATTGCTTAAAAAAAAAAGTCAAAAGTAAAAAAAAACTAAGAGTGCGCCATTCACACGGGCAGGGGGTCGGGTCCGACGAGGGGACAAACGCACAGCAGCCGGAGCGGGCGGTCTCACGCACACACGACGCACTCGACACTGACCGGAAAAACAGGCCTCGCGGGGAGGCGCGAACGGTGAGCGAGCTCGCTCTCCAAGTTTCGGCCGGCACGACGATGACTGTTTCTTCTTTTAAAAACATGAGAAAAAAATACACTAGTAAAAAAAATGAAAGAAAACGAATTGTGGCCGATAGGCAGGCGGGGGCGCGGGAGCAGAGCTCGGTCCCGTGTGTCCCTGGCCTTGGGGAGCAGTGGCGACACCCCTCGCTCGCTCGCTGGCTCTCCACCCACCCCCCACCCCGGAACCTCGTTTTGGAAGGGAATGAGGAATGTGCCGTTCCGAAGGCAGCAGGGAACAGGCCCGAGGGCCTCGGGGCGCCCGCTGCGGGGCCTGGACTCCAGCCCGGCGGGGCGCAGGGTCCGGTGTGCGCGGGGCGCAGGGTCGCGGCGGCGGGCGGGGCCCATGGCTTATGTTGCATAATGGTCGAAGCTGCCCAGGTACTCCAGCGCCGCCTGGAAGCAGAACTGGTACTCGTCCTGCAGGGCAGAGGGCACAGGCTCCGGAGGCTGCCGGGGAAGGGGGGGGCCGGGCCCCGCTCCGGAGGCCGCAGCCATGCCTCCCGCAGCCTCAGTTTCCCCACCTGAACACAACCACCCCTGGATCTAGGATGGGCAGACGCCTGACCGACCCCAGACCTGTGGGGCGGCGGAGCGGGGGGGGGGGAAGGGGCTCCGTGGCCAGGGCTTCCCTCGGAGGACGGCCGGCTCCGCCCCCCTACAGAGGGCGTGGGAGGTGCCCAGCCACCCTCGGCCCGGGAGGGAGGCGGCCCGCCGGCGCCTACCTCCGTCTGCACCATGGCGGGCCGCTGGGTGCGAAGCACCTTCACCGTCTGGAAGATGTCCACCACGCCCTCGTAGCGCATCCTCTCCAGCACGATGCTCAGGGTGATGAACACCCCCGTCCTGCCCACTCCAGCGCTGTGGGGGCGGGGCGCGGGCATGTGACGTGCGGGCTCGCGGGCTCCAGCGCCCGCCCCCGCCCCGCCCCCACCCGCCCCGCGGGCCTCACCTGCAGGGCACCGTGATGCCGCCCCCGCCCCGCCCCCACCCGCCCCGCGGGCCTCACCTGCAGTGCACCGTGATGGGCCCGTCCTGGCCGAACTGCTCCTTGGTCTTATGCACTTGGCCGATGAAGTCGATGAAGCCTTCGCCCGACTTGGGCGCCCCCTGCTCCGGCCAGTCCGTGAACTGGAACTGCCGGACGGTCCGGGACTGGCCATCCTGGGGGCGACGGCGGGTCACCCACCCTATCCACCCAAGACCGAGAGCTGCCCGCCCCGGGGGCCCCTGCCACCCAGCACGCCCCTTCTGCGGCTGCTGCTGCCCGCGGCGGCCCACGCGCATCGCCACCCCCTCCCGCAGGCCTCTCCCGCCCCCTCCCGCCCCACGGGCGCCTTCACCCTCAGCCATGCAAGGCTCGTCTCCCTCAGCCCTGGGCCCCAGCCGCCCACGGGCACCCTGGCACGCGCGGCGGCCTGCTCCCTCCTCCGCGCCCTCTCTGCTGAGCGTCTCGGCGTGCCGGCCTGGCTGCCCGCAAGCCCTGCCTGCCCCCTCCGCCTCCCCGAGGCTGCAGAGCCGAACCCGGGAGCGGCCCTCCTGCTGCTGCCACTCACCCGGGCGTCCGTGACCTTGAACTCCCGCAGAATGTACTGCGGCATGTTGTACTCCGCCATCGGGTCCACCACAAAGTACTGGTAGCGGGCGGAGCGCTCGGCCGGCCAGTACTGGTGGCACTTTTCCTGGGGGGCGGGGCGGGGTCAGCACCGCGAGGCGCGCTCACTGCCCGCCCCGTCTGCCCGCCTGGCACACTCACCCGGCCCAGCTCTCGGAGCTTGGTGAGCATGACGACGATGGTGGAGTTGTTCTCCCACAGCGCTCGCCAGAAGTCCTCCGTGGTCTCCGCCAGCGGCCCCTGCGTGGCGATGTAGGCTTTCTGCTGCCTGCGGGGTTGGGGGAGGCAGCAGGCACGGGGTCAGGGCCGCCACCCCTCGGCACTGCCCAAGACGCTCAGCCTCCAGAGCCACAGACCAACAGGCCAAGGCAGGGCCCGGGCCAGACACCTGGTCCAGCCAGAACTCCACACATGTACACACACATACACATGCATACATACGCATGTACATGTTTCTTAGAAACCAGGTCGTGAGAACTTTGGAATTTTGGTTTCTTTAAAAACACAGAAATATTCTAAGAATATGTTTTTGTTTTCATCCCAGGTGTGGGACATGGGGCTGCTTCGCAGCAGCTGACTATGATTTGCCTCGTGCTCTGGCAGGAGCGAGTGTGACCTTTGGAATCCTGGAAACTTTCCAGAGGGCACATAAATACTAGGGCCCAGGGGGATGGGGGTGGCCAGTTGGTGGTCACAAAGAACAAACAACAACAAGAAATTAGATACCCTGTTGGCCAACATCAACCTTGCCCCAAGGAACCCACACTGCGCCCTCTGCTGGAACCTCTGAGCCCCCAGTGAGACTCCACTCTCAGGTCCAGTCACTGAAGTGTGGAAGGCCAGGTGTGGGGCCAAGGAGGAGGCTCAGTGGGCAGAGAGAGCCTGCTGGGTAAGTATGAGGCCGAGTTCAACCCCTGGTCTTGGGATGTGGAAGCAGAAAGGTTCTGGTGTGCATGCGCACACTTGCACACGTGTCTCTGTGTGTGTGTGTGTGTATGTGTGTGTGTGTGTCTGTCCCTGCTCAGCCAGTGTGGCCCCTGAGCAGCAGCCCCACAGGCTCATGTGTCTGAGTGCTTGGTTTCCTGTTGGTGGAACTGTCTGGGAAGGATCAGGAGGTGTGGCCTTGACGGATGGGGCGAGTCCCTGGGGCTCTGAGGTTCAGAGGCCCACAGCAGACCCAGGTCTTGCTGCCTGTCTCTACCTGTAGGTGAGATGTGGGTTCTCAGCTACTGTCCAGTGCCTTGCCTGCAGCCATGATGGTCAGGGACTGACCATGTGGGACCGTGAACCCCAAATACACTCCTGTCTTCTGAGAGTCCCCCTGGCCATGGGGTTCCATCAGAGCAACAGACAGGAGCTAAGGCAGCCGCTCTAACCTTCTCGGCAAGCCTCAGGCCAATGAGCTACCCAGGTTCAGAAAACAGCATGCCCGCTTCTGAGAAGCACCCCCAAACTGGCCTCTGTGCACCCCCCACGAACACTCTCCCATGCACACATGCACCCCCCCCAACAACAACAAAATAGGAGCCAGGCATGGTGGCCGGGCCTGTGACACCAGCGACTGTGGGGCAGAGGCAGGAGGGGTCAAGTTCAAAGCCAGCCTGGGCCACTCCAAACCCTGTGCCAGGAAACCGGAAGCCGGAATGCAGCAGGGCTGGATTAGGGCCTGGGGTCACCCACAGGACCGCAGTCAGGGGCAGAGACGCCATCACTGCCCACATCCCAGGGACTTCTCCACAGTGGTAAGCTGAGGAGGCGGGAGGGCCGGGGGCGGGGCCGAGGCACCTGTAGCCGTCTATGAAGCTGGCATTGATGTAGTCTGAGCCCTCGACGCCACGGATGGGCTGCAGGCAGACCCGAGAGCTCTCGTAGGGCAGGATGTTCACCAGGCGGTTCTTGAACTTGTTGCAAGGCAGGCTGGCGGTGATGAAGCGCGAGGTGTGTGCCTTGGAGCTGGCGAGCCTCTGCAGGGAGAGGGAACTCGGTCAGGACACCGCGGCGGTTGTGGAGGTCACGGGGCAACTTGTGGAGGCGGTTTCCGTGGCCACCCTCGGGCCCCGGGGCTCAACCCCGCGCCAGGCGGCCGGCGGGCACCTTGAACTCCAGCTCCATGCCCGTGACGTGCTCGCCGGGCTCCACCTGGGCCAGCTTCTGGATGTAGCTGTAGAGGCTGCGCGCCGGGACCTCCGTGTGGCCGCAGCCCACGGCCTCCAGCAGCGCCTCGTGGATGAAGCTGTACTGATCCTCCGTCTGCACCATGTAGTTCCGCTGGGACCGCATGAGCGTCACGTGTCCGTACACGTCCACCGTCTTCTCGGTCTTGATGCGCTCCAGCATGGCGTCAATGACGATGAAGCAGCCGGTGCGGCCCACGCCCGCGCTGAGGGGACAGACGCAAGGTCGGGGATGGGGACAGGCCAGGGAGGGGTGAGAACCAGGGAGGGGACGGGGCAGTGAGGGCCGGAGGGCTGGGCGGTGAGGGCCGGAAAGCTGGGTGGTGAGGGCTGGACGGGGCCACAGAGCGGGGCGGTGGGGGCTGGACAGAGCGGTGGGGGCCACAGAGCGGGGCGGTGGGGGCCGGATGGAGCGGTGGGGGCCGTAGGGCGGGGCGGCGCCCACCTGCAGTGGACCACAATGGGGCCAGCATCGGGCGGGTTGCAGGTCTTGACTCTGCGCAGGAAGGCCAGGAAGGGCGTGGGGTACTCGGGCACCCCGTGGTCTGGCCATGCCGTGAACTGGAAGTGCCGCACCTCGCGCTTCTCGCTTGAGCCATTCTGAGGGCAAGGAACAGCGCCGGTCACTGAGGCCGGGCTCGAGCTGGCCTGACTCGCGGGCTCTTGTGGGGCGTCTGCCACCGGGCCCCACCCCATCCTCTCCGTTCTGTGGGTGCGCTGACCGCAGCCTGGACCACACGCCAGCCTCCGTCCCCCTCCCCCTTCCACCACGGGACCCCCACACTGCCCCCCCGGGCCTGCAGCTCCTCTGAACATGGCCCTCCCAGCTTCCTGCTCCCCTCCCGAGGCCCAGCCCGGCCCCCCAAAGCCGGCTCCACCCTGCCGGGCCTGGGACAGAGCTCCGAGGACCCTCCCACGCCTGCTCCAGGTCTCAGACACAACATCCACTTCCTGGCCTGCTCTCCCACCATCGCCCGCTGCCTGGAAGGCTGCAGCGCGCCTGGCCTGGCTGGACGTGCGGCCCGGGTCAGGCTGCCTGCACGTGTGACTGAGCTCAGTGCTCTTCCTGGACCACAGGTCCACGCAACTCCTTGGCAGGGAGGTGGGGGGCCTGAGCGCCGCCCCTCCCCCCGGTTACAAGTGTGCCGTAGACTGCACTGGGTCAGAGCTCGGACACAGGACTGCAGCCGGAGAGGAGCAGCCGCCACGGCAGCTCTGTCAGTCCCCAGCAGGAAGGGGACCCTTGGCTCGGAGCCTGGCAGTTCAGAAACAGCGACACCCGGAGCGGGCGGGAGCGCTGGGCTGCCACCCGAGGCGGCCAGAGGGGAGCCGAGCTGGCTCCTGTGCTGGCCTCGCGCCCCCGCGGCTGCTCGAGCCCGGGCTGGCTCAGAGCCTCGGCTTCCCCAGCCCTCGAGCGGCGGGACACGCTCATCCCTGTGCAGAGCCCCCTGCACCCAGGCCGCACCTTGTGCAGGGAGAAGGTCCTGACGCAAAAGGTGGCCAGCTCCATGGTGTCCAGCAGGGTGACCTGGATGAAGCCGTACGTCTCGGTGCCGCGGTTGGGCCAATACTGGTCACACTTGATCTGTCAGGAGGAGAGGAGGTGAGCGGGCCTGGCCGCAGCCTGGGAGGCGTGGGGCAGGCCGGGCCGTGGCGCCTCACCCGCGATTTCTCCTCCAGCCGCGTCATCATGACCACGGTGGCTGAGCGCTGCTCCCACACCATCCGCCAGAAGTCCCCGAAGGTCTCGGGCAGGGGCCCCTGCGTGGCAATGTAGGCGTTCTGCCGCCGGTAGCCGTCCACGTAGTTGGCGTTGACGTAATCGCTGCCCACGATGCCTGCGGCAGGGCGGGAGGCCAGGACAGCTTTGTGAGGGCCCGCCTGGCTCCTGGCCACCGCATGGCCACTGTGGGGATGGCCCTGAGGCCCCGCCGGCCGGGGGTCAGCTGGCACCACCCGGCCCTGCCCGCCGCCCGGACGCCCCCCCCCCCCCCGTGCCCGCCCCCCCCCCCCCCCCGGCCCCCCCCCCCCCCACAGACTGTGCCTGGCCCTGCCCGCCGCTGGGGCCCCCCCACAAACTGCACCCGGCCCTGCCCGCCGCCGGGGCACCCCTCCCACAGACCATGCCAACCCAGAGCTGAGGCTGGGGAGTCCGTGCCGCCCAGACAGGGGTGCTACCTTCGAGCGGCTGCAGGATGACGCGGGAGTGGTCGTAGGCGATGACGTTGGCGTAGCGGTTCTTCGGCTTGTTGGCCTCCAGGTTCGAGTGCTCCCAGGTGAACTGCTGCCCCGGGTCGATGGACTGCAGGGAGAGGGCGGGCTCAGGCGCAGCCGCGGGGGCTGTGGGCTCAGGCAGGACCCGAGGCCCGGCTCACCTCATACTCCTGGGAGAGCTTGAGGCTGTCGTTGGCTTTGAGTCTCTCCATGTGCTCGGCCATATCAGCGATGGGGATGGGCGGGTGGCTGAGCATACCTGCCGAGACAGAGTGGGTGCTGCGTGGGCAAGGCTGCGCTGCCCGGGGCTGCCCGGCCGCCTTCAGCCAACTCAATGCCTCTGTGTCTGGTGGACCAAGGTGACACGGCGCGTGGAGAAAGCCAAGAGGGGTGACAGCAGCTAGCGGTCAAGTCCTGCGGACAGACCCCGCCTGAACAGGAGAGGGGCGAGGGCCTGTGGGGACGCGGCCTTCTCAGGACAGCCCGGGGGCCAGGCCCCCAGCTGGAGAGCCCCTGGCTGACCAGGGTGAGGGAGAGCGGCGCCGGGTGGCTGCTAGCTAACCCTGGAGCCTGGTCCCGCGGTGGGGACGAGGGGACCCGACAGCTGATGGGGGCCTGGGGAAGCCTGTAGCCACAGAGGGCACTGAGTGTGTGTGTCGCCCCCAGGGCCGGGGGAGAACACAGGCGGGGCACTCTCGGCTGCTCCCCGAGGGCCTCGAGGCCCACCCACGCTGTTTTGGCTTTTTAGGTCCTTAGGGAAGGCAGCTGCCACAGAGGCAGCCTCGTTGGGCTATCAGCGCCCGGCTTGCTCGGGGGTGCCGGAGGCCCCAGCGCAGCCCGCACCCAGCTGTCCAGCCCGGGGTCAGCGCATACCTGGCGTCTGGAAGTTGATGCGCCGCATTTCCACAGGGTCCTTGGGGTGATGGGGAGCGAGGTCAGCGTTGTTGAGCAGGCATTTGGTGCGGGGCTCTGAGTCCTTGCGTTTACTTCAGAGAGAGAGGGGACAGACAGCCATAGTCAGTGCTCCGGGTGTGTGCACACGTGCCCGGGGCCTGCAAACTCAGGGTGGAGAACGGGCCGCTGCCACTGAACCCTGACTTCATGGAGCCGCCAGCCTACAAAGACCCTTGATCCCGGGCTGAGCCGACCTGAGTGAGTCCTTGGCCCGGCAGAGTCCCAAATCCTGACGGAGCCTTCACTCTACGCTAAGCCTCAGTCCCAGACTGAGCCACGATCCAAGACAAGCCACGATCCCAGATTAAGCTGCAAGCTGACGGAGCCTCAGTCTCGCCTAAATTCTAAACCCATACTGAGCCCTGATCCCAGCTCCTCGTATAGACATGCGTGCAAAGTGGCTGCACTCCATGAGCCCAGCTCCACCTACCCATCCCCCTTCCTGCCTCAGACAGGCCAGTCCTCACCTGTCAGGTTTGCTGTCCGCAGGCCAGGTGCAGGGGAGCAAAGGAAAGAGAACACCAAGTGAGACTGTGGGCCAGACAGTGCCCCACCGAGACCACAGAGGCTCCTCGGCCCTGCTGACCCGTTTCTGGGAAATGGGGCTTGCCCTCCCCGTGTGGAGCCCACTCTGAGAGTGCTCACGTCAGCTCCCCCGCCTGGTCAAGCAGGCAGCCCCGCCCATCCCCGGGGCCCACTCACTTCTTGTACAGCAGTATGGCGATCACAATGCAGATGATGAAGACCACGGCCAGCACGGGCCCGATCACCCAGATGAGGCCCTCCTCGCCGTCCACAATGGGCTGGGGGTCCGGGTTGTCCAGCTGGAAGGGGTCTGAGAAGGGACTGGCGGCGAATGTCTGCAGGAGAGGGGCAGGGGAGGAGCTGCCATCGGGGCTGGCCACACGCCCGACCCCTCCCGGATTGCTGTTGTGTTCAAGCCGATCCTTCAGAGCCCCAGCTCTGACACCCTTTCCTCTAAAGCATGAACCTTGGGAACCCCTCTGTCTCAAGTCCTTCCTCTGTCCAGGCCTGGTCAATTGGCAGCTGACAAGGCCTAGGCTTGGCTCCGGGGCTGGAGCTGGCCAGCAGGTCGGCTGTGCCTCCATCCCCACAGCTGAGGCGGTGGACGGGCCTGACTGAGCAGACACCGCACACGACTTACGGGCTCGTTCTTCTGCAGCACGGCGAGCACAAACAGGACGTATCGGTGGCCCGGCTCTAAGCCCCTGTTGTCAAAGCCACCGTATTGCTTCTGGTTCCCAGGGTGGAAGACGGCTGGCAGGATGGAGAAGCGGGCGGCGATGTAGGGCCGAGGCACCTCCAGCTGGCGGGAGTGGCGCAGGCTGCGCCTCTGCAGCCGAGAGATGTCCTGGATGAGCTGCGGAGACAGCGGAGGGACTCAGAGCTGCAGAGGCAGCGGGCACCGAGGCCTGGCTGTGACCGCCACCGGGGTTGGCGAGGCCTCACCTCCTCCAGATCCATGTCCTCGGGACTGCCCAGCAGGATAGGGAACTGGCCGCCGCGAGACTTGCGCAGTGGGACCATAACGATGAAGTAGTTCCTGTGGAGATGGTGTCACTGACTCGCGGGACCCCCACCCCATGCAGCACAGGCAACCCAGGCCGCACTTCTGCTACCTCAGGGTGGGGCAGGTCTCGAGCTCCTGTGTCTCCCCCAAGCCTGGGTCTCAGCACCCACATAATCTCACACCCTTTTCCCATCTCCCAGGCAACGCTGGGGACCCCTGGCTAGGCCTCCCCACTAAGCGGGAAGCACAGAAACCCTCCCAGGGCCCAAGCCGCTCAGCAAAGGGTCAGGCTTTGTGGGGACAGGGCCCTTAGGTAGGCTGTAAGGAATGGGACCCGTGTGTGTGTGTGTGTGTGTGTGTGTGTGTGTGTGTGTGTGTGTGTGGCCCGCTGCAGCCACAGCCCGGCAGCTGGGGGACAGAGGCAGGGTGCGCGTACTGCACGGTCACGGGACTCTGGCCGTCGGGCAGGTAGACCACGATGAGGCCGTCGCTGTCGGGCTTTGGGGCCACGCTGGGCTTGCCGCTGAGCATGTTGAAGGCCGTCCTGGCCGTGACGGTCTGCTGCAGGCCGCCCAGGCTGCTCCCGCGGTTGGTGAGCACGAAGTTGTAGAAAGTGTGCGGCTTGAGGTTCGTGATGAGCTTCTTGGTGGTGCGGCCGTCCACGTCCAGGGTGAGCCCGTTGTACTGGATCTGTGGGTGGGTCCGGCTCAGCGGGGAAGCCCAGGGCGCCTGCCCTGAGGACTAGCTTGGCTGAGTCCCGCTCCCGGACTGTCTGGCTGCGCCCCCGGCCTGGGCTGAACTTCAGGCCCGTCTAAGCCTTGGTCCCTGGTCGACCTTCAACCGTGACAAATACTCTCACGCCAGATTCAGGCCAACCCCCTGTTCCAGGTTGCCCTAAGCCCCGCTTTCGGCTGAGCTTCAACCCTATGCTAAATCCTGGCTTCCGGCGGAACCCCGACTCTGAGTACCAGTCTTGACTGAACTGCAATCTCGGCTGACTGCACCTTGATCCCAGGTAGTGGTCCAAACCTGCCTGGGACTCGAACTCACAGCCTGGGTCCCAGACTGAGCCGCAATCTCAGACTAAACTGTGATTCCCAAGTGTCGCTGAATCCGCACCTCCTCAGGTACCTCGACTGCGCTCTGGTGCGGGCGAGAACCTGGATGTGTCCCAGGCTCCCGGCAGGGGGGTCCCTACAAGGCCGGAGGCCGGTCCTCCCCGCGCACGTGCGGGTGCCGCAGTACCTTATAGGGGGTGGGCGAGTTGTAGTTGTCGGGAAACTCCCAGCTCAGCAGCACGGACGTCTTCATGATCATCTTCACCCGGAAGTTCTTGGGGGAGACTGCGGGCGGCGGCAAGCAGGGAGAGAGAGAGAGGGGGTCCGCGTGAGCGCCGGGCGCGGGTCGGGGGGCGCGGGGAGCGGCCCCGTGGTCCCTGCGGTCCGCCGTGCCCTAGGCCTTCCTGCCTGGCCCGGCCCTGCCTGCCCTGTCCCCAGTGCCTGCTGCTGCGGAGACGGCGCTGCTGCGGAGAAAAGCGGGGGCGTGGCCGCGGGGCGTGGCCGCGGGCGGGGCCTCGGGCCGCTTCCCACCTGTGCCGACCGGAGCCTCGGGCGCCTGGGCTGAGTCCGCGGAGGCCGAGACTTACCTGCGGGGAGGGGCGGGCCGGGGCCGGGGCGGCGCCTACCTGGGTCCCGCGCGAGCCTGTAGCGCAGCGGGGGCGAGAAGGGGCCGGGGCCGCGGCTCGTGTGCGCGCGCACGCGCAGCTCGTAGGCCGTCTCGGGCCGCAGCCCCCGCACGGTGAGCGCAGTCTCGGCCCCCGGCTCGGCCGCCGCCGCCAGCTCCGTCTCGGTCGCGGGCCCCGGGGCGCCGGCCTCCCGCACGGACACCGTGTACTTGACGATGGCGCCGTTGCGCTCGGCGGGCACGGGCGGCAGCCAGCGCAGCAGCACGGAGCCCGCGGACGCGTTGCCCGCGGCGCCCAGGATCTGCGGGAAGCCGCGCGGGGCGTCCTCGGGGATGCTCAGCGCAGCCGCCGCCTCCTCGCCCAGTCCCGCGCGCCCGCGCGCCGCCAGCCGGAACACGTAGGTGGCGCCCTTGTGCGCAGGCGCCGCGAACCTCCGCTCCCACGCCGCCAGCTCCAGCGTGGCCGGGGCCGCGTCTTCGCGCCCGAACTGCAGGCGGTAGCCGAGCACCGGGTCCTCGGCCGCGTCGGCGGGGGGCTCCCAGCGCGCCAGCAGGCTGCCCTCGGGGGTCTGCTGCACCGACAGGGTGGGGCGGCCCAGCACTGCGGAGGGAGACACACTCGGCAGTCCCGCTGCCGCAGCCCCGCGGCCCCCTCCTGGGTGACTGCTAGGCAGGCTCCACCCCGACCGCGTCCCTAAGCTCTGGTTTTCAGAGATGGACGCCGCCACTCTCGGCGGTGCCCGGGCCCTGGAACCTCTGAGGAGCGCCCGTGCCTTTCCTGCCTTGGCCCACCCACCTCGTGCCTCTTGAAACCCACCCGGGCTCGGGAATCACGGGAGCTGCCCCGGGCCTTGCGGAGCCAGAGCCTGTGCCGTGGGCGGCCTCGTACCTGCCCCCTTGGTCACCACCACCTTCGGCTTGCTGCGAGCGCCATCGCCTTTCATGGTGTACGCGGCTACTGTGATAGAGTAAGCGGTCTCAGGCTGGAGGTTCGTGATCACCATTTCCTGTGAGGGGGATGGGGAGGAGGTCAGCAAGGGGCCAGCCCTGTCCACCCTCTCCCCTGCGGCAAGAGATGATGCGTCCAGTCCCCAGGCCATGCTGCTGAGCTCATGCACAGGCCGCGGCATGCAGAAACACGGTGCCCAGGCAGCACCATGAGCCCGGTAATCCTCTGCCCGAAGCCCCCGGGCCCCCAACTGTTTGTGGGGACAGGGTTTCTCTGTGTAACAGCCCTGGCTGTCCTGGACTCGATTTGTAGACCAGACTGCCCTCAAACTCAGAGGTCTGCCTGCCTCTGGCCCCCAGGTGCACCACCACGCCCAGCTGTGAGTATCCCAACTTCTGTGGAGTCAGCTAAGTCCTCCCACAGCCCTCGTACCCTGCTCCTCCTTCCTCCCTCTGCCTGCCCCAGGCTCCTCTAACACCCCAGGCCGCCTCCTGCCCAGGAGCCTCTGCATGGCTTGGCCTCTCGGCTGCCCACAACCAGCTTGAGGCTAACAGTCACCACTGTCTGGAATTGGGAAGGCCAGGCATGAAACGCGGCCATTAAGGCAGGCTGTTGAGACGCAAACTGCAAACTTGACATCAGGCAACCCGAGAAGTCCGAGAGGGGCCGGATGTGGAGTGCAGGCCTCCGATCCAGCCCACTCTAGGGTTCACGGTGAGAGTGTGAGGCCAGCCCAGGCGGCGTGGTGGGCCCCTGGCTCAGACCTCAACAACTGCAAACCAAGGCTCAGCAGCAAGCCGCGGGCTCCCCACTGTGCTGACGCTGACAGCACAGTGATCTCGTGTAGGGGTAGTTTGCTCACACCGCACCGCAGACAGGGTGTTCAAGCCCCCTGGGCCCTGCTGCCCTCCTGATAACCCCCTCCTGGGGCTCTGGTCAGCCTCGACCAGGAGCCTGTCCTGAGCCCACAGCACAGGGCCTGCTAATGCTGCGGTGGTGACTCTCCTGTCTTGCACACAGCTTGTGCACATGCGCAGTGTGTGCTCGAGTGCAGGCAGATGCATGCAGACACACGCCCTGGTACACACACGGCATGCCTGGCAGTGCACAAGTCCTCAGGAGCACGGACGGGGAGGGGACAGAAGCAGGCAGGAAGGACACAGGCCCCCCCCCCCCCCCGGGCATCGGAGAAACTTGTGCAGGGCCTGGCTAGGTGCATAGTCTCCTGTCCGACAGACCCAGAGCAGCCCAGAGACAGGCAGTGCCTTGAAGACGCCACCCAGCACAGCAGCCTGGCAGCTGGCTTCCCTGCCCTGGGTCCCTCGGAAGCTACGGAGGGGACACGTGGGAGGACCCAAGGACGCAGCAGGATGGCCAGGAGACTACTCACATATTCGGCAGTGTCGTCCATCTCCCACTGAGCGGGAGGCGGGGGCAAGGGAGAGAGGAGGGCCGTGAGAGGGGAGCCAGCGGCGGGGTGGGAAACAGAGGAGCAGTGCCCGGGCGCCCTGCCACCCAGCCGGGCCCGCCCACCTGGGCATCTGCCAGCATGACGTCCTTGATGCGCGGTGGCCCGCGGGCCTCGGCGCCCTCCATGCGCACATAGTGGACCTGGTAGCCGCGGATCTGCCCGTGCTGCCGGCCGGGCGTGGGCGAGCGCCACAGCACTCGGATGGCCGTGGCGTTGAGCGCCTCCGCCTCCACCTTCCGCGGGGGCGCGCTGGGCACTGGCGGGCAGGAGGGGGCGGCGGGGCTGTTACCGGGGCGCCAGGCCCTGCCCCGGGCCAGGGTGCTGGGCAGCTGGCCCGGGTGGGCATGGCCCCCTCCAACCCGCGACGTTCCCAGGACCTGCCGTAGCACCACTGTACGATGGCCACTGCGGTCCCCAGGGCCTGGGCCCCCTTCCGAGGCCCCGTCCTCGGCACTCCCGCCCCTCCCAACTGACCCCTCCCTGCGCTCCCCGGACGGGGCACTGAGGCCGGGACAGCGGAGTCTGATCCCGGCTGATCGGAAGGCTGGGCACACCAGGCCGGCGGTGCGAGCTCCCCAGAGGCCGCCATCCCGGGCGGATGGCCCACCTCGTCCTCGGCCCGGCCCTCCCCCTGCACTAAGGGCGCCTCGCTCGGCGCCCGGCGTGTGGCTCGCACTGTCTGTCACACGGCTCTCCCCCTTGCGGCTGTCTGGACTCTAAGAGGCCACCTCGGAGGCGGAGGCGCGCGGCCGGGGGGCGCCCGGGGCGGCTCCCACCTGGCCTCCCGGCTCCCGCCGCCCGGCCCCCAGAGCCGCAGCTGCCGCGCCAGGGCTGGTGCTCACCGTCCTCCTCGGTGCGGACGACCACGGGCGAGCTCTCGGGCCCTGGGCCCACCTCTGTGTAGGCCACGGCGGTGACGCGGTACTCCGTCCACTTCTCCAGAGCTTCCAGGAGGATCTGAGTGGTGGTCGGGGGGATGTTGTTCACCTCCTTGGGGTCCGGGTCCTCTGAGCCCAGCGGTCGGTAGCGGACGCTGTAGCCCACCAGGGCCCCGTTGTGAGTTTCTGGCGGTGGCGGGCGCCAACTTACCAATATGGCCGTGGAGCGCAAGCTGGTGCACTTAACGTCCTGAGGGGGTGCTGACGGTTCTATTGGGGAGAGCGTGGGGCGGGGAGGTGGGATGGGCGGGGAGGGTGGGGACAGAAGATGGGAAAGAGAAAATAAAAAGATGATAACAAAACAGAACGAACCAAAGAGAAATCGAACCCAAAAGAAGCGGGTGTCAATCAAAGGTGAGATGGGCGGGCGGGGCCGGGAGGGCTGGCCAAGAACTGCTGAGCTTGCTGTGGGCCAGTGACTGCCGGTGCACAGTAGGTCTCCTGCATGGGGCACCTACTATGTGTCATCAGATACCTACTGTGTGTCATGAATGTGATACAGGCTTCATGGTATTCAGAAAACAATTGTTGAGCACCTACTTTGTGTCTAGCATGATGGCAAAGGAAACCACAATAGAATCCCCACACACTAAGGACCTACTGTGTGCCAGTCACTTGCTATAAACTTCACATGTGCCATGCATGCCACAAGGGCATCAAAGGAGTCAAATCACCTACCACCTCAGCACCTACTATGTGCTACCATGCCAAGCAGGGAAAACAAGAGAAGCCCTACACACAGGTACATACTATGTGCAAGCTACCTGACACGGGCTTCACAGAATAAGCCAGAGACACGTGCGGTCGAAGGCCTACTCTGTGCTGGGCATTTCCCAAAGGGGATTAGCAATGAGAAAAAAGGGTCCTACTATGCAGAAAGTGTCTCAGACAACAGCACATTTACTTACTCGTTGCACATCTACTGTGTGCCTTGCATGGTGCTGAAGATTTTACATTAATTTGGAGTAAAAAAATGTGCTTAGTATTCATCTGCTTCCTGAACACTGGAGTCACAGGGGACTCTGAGGCTGTCCTAACGACCAACTCCAGACACCACTGTCCTCTTGGCCTTACTCAAAGAAAAAAATAAGATGAGTGTCTTGAGCACCTACTGTGTGCCTGTTAGCAGGCCAGGTGATTTACTAAGTCATAGTAGGCGCGCACAGCTGGGGAGATAGTCACGGTGTGCTGGCCGAGTCCCTGCAAGCCGAGCGCCAGGGCCCTGGCCGGCAGCTCTGACTCGGTGAGCGTTTACCGTGTCTAGGTAGTATGTTATTGGCTGTATCAGAGTCACACCGCAAAAGCGGAATCCCCCACTGCCCACCAGCGCTGTCCTAGGGGCTCAAGAGAAACAAGTCCACACTGCAAACAGCGCCTGTGTGGTAGGCAGTCAAGGCCCCCGCATTTTAAGAACCTACTGTGGGCACTGAGCTAACCGTTCCCAAGTATTAAGCGCATGCTATGGTTTAGACATTAGGCTAGCAGCTCCTGCATACCAGATCCCACTGCGTGCAGGGTATTGAGCTGCCAGGCCACTTATCACACCCACTGTGTGCAGGCACTGGACCAACAGTCTCTGAATGTTAAGCACATACTGCATGCCAGACACTGACTGAGCTAATAGTGACCACACATTAAACGCCTACTGTGTGTCAGTGAATTTACTGAAGAAAAACCCCAATCTTCACACATTAAATACCTACTGTGTGCTAGACAGGTGCTGGAGTGACTGCCCCCGCATATTGAATGCCCACCGTATGCCAGACACTGGAATATTGTCTCCATATGTTACACAGCTACTGTATGCCAGGCACTGGGCTGCCACACCCTGTGAAAGGAGAGTTCTCATCTGTCAGGCACCGGGCTCCAGCATGCCGGGTGCGGCCAGGACCTTTAGCAACCATGGTGTGCCAGCCCAGGTGGCAGGCCTTTATTAGACTGAGTCCTAGCCTTCACGTGTGAGGCACCTACTATGTGTCAGATGTCGGCCTTTATTAGACTGAGTCCTAGCCTTCACGTGTGAGGCACCTACTATGTGTCAGATGAGTGGCTGCAGTGCTCAGTACTGAGCACATACAGTCTGCCCACGGATCCAGGGACCTGGCAGGAAGCGTGTGCTGAACAAAGCCTGAGCTGCAGGATTCCCATCAGAGCCCTGCGGTCCAGGGCCTTCCTGTGCACCGGCATCAGAGTTAGCCTGTCATCAATGGCTGATGCTTCCACTTGTGTTTGCATCCTGATCTGTATTTCACCTTCAAGGATTTAAGGGGCACACACTGTGCTGGGCCGGACATCGGGGCTCTCCTGACAACGACGCCTCCGAGGAACGTCAGCGGCCCCGTGGGGCACTTGGAGCGCCGCGGTGGACCGGAGACTAGCTTGTGGAAATCACCGATAATGTATACTGTGCGCCTATGGCGCACCCAGCACCCTTCTCAGGCTTGAAGCGGGCCCTGACACTGGCTGTCCGTGGCCTTGTCTGCTGGGCATGGGGAGGCTTTCACACATGACCCACGGCCACTCGGTCACTGCCCCTGAGCCCTGCCTCAGGCCACAGAGAGGAAACTCACTGGTCTAACTGCTGGGATCTGTGCCCCTACTGGGAGCCAGACTCCACCCTGCACACATATCTATTTGCCCCGAATCCGGGAGGAAGCCCCGGGGCAGAGCTCATTTTGCAGGCTCTGGGATGGAGTCTTCGACAGAGTCTTCTGACAGAGGTCAGAGCAGGCTCAGACTCAGGCTCAGCTGTCAGCTGAGGCCTCAGCTGCAGGCAGGACTTCTAACCTGCCACACCTTGTGGGCCTGGCATCTAGTCAGTGTTTGCTGTGTGGGTTCCCTGGCCTTCTGCGCTAGGACCTACAATCAAACCACAGCTTCGTCCTCAGAGACGGCGGCTGCTGTGGGCCCTGGGGAAAGATGGATGTCCCAGCTCCCCTTCCTGAGAACTGGACACTAGTCACATGATGGAGGGGGGCCCATTTCTTGACCAGTCGCCCCAATCCAAAGTGCCCGGGGTGGGGTGGGGTCAGGTAGGGGTGATGGAAATGAAAGAAGCCACTAGGGAGTGTGCTGGGAGGTGCTTCGGCTGTGAAACGGGAGGAAGAGAACGCAGTAAAACCAAACCAAAACAATAATAAAACAAGAATCGAGGGTGATGGTAGCGATGATGGAAAAAAATCATAAAAGAAAGACAGACAGACAGACAGACGCCTCGCAGAGACGCCCAGTCTTTACCTACCTTCCACTCCTTCAAGCGCTAACTTAACAGACTTTCTTACGAGAGGGAACGGCGCCGGCTACAAGGCTATGAGTTCTTGGTGGCTCACGACCGGGAGAGCCGCTCTGCAGCTCCCGGGTGGCTGGGGATGGCGGGGTGTGTGGACACCCGCAGTGGCCAGCGGGTAGACCTGCACCTACCCTTGACAGGGCCTAACGAGCCCACAGCCTTGGGGACACGCCTGGCCCTGGGTCTCGGGGTGAGAAGGGGAGCCCTCTCCCCAGCTCCCTGTCCTGGGCCGCCCTGGACACACGTGGCTGGGCCGCAGACGCTTTCTGAGTGACCTCAGAGGTCATGACCTTCACAATCCAGCCCAACCTGCGTGGTGTCTCGGGTGGGACTCGTGCCGTGAAGGTGGACAAGCATGTGTGTCCACTGGGGTCATTTGGAGGTTCCTCTGGGTGTTTTGCCCAGGGCAGGCAGGGGCACGCAGGGTGGGCTGTATTTGTGAGCCACTGAAGACTGGCTGATACTCACCTGTGGGCCACCTCTACCGGCCGCTCGGTGGCCCCAGGCCACAGGCCACCCTCACTGACCTCCACCTGACAATCGCCACCTCGGAGCCACCTGGGGCTCTGCGCGCGGGTGGGGCAGAAAGCAGCATGGGTTGGGGCGGGCAGGCTGGCACGGGACCAGATCCCTGTGGCCTTCGCTCTCAGAGAAGCCTTGGCCCGAATCTACCTGACCCTTTGGGGGCCCGGGAGCTGCTGTGAGAGTCACCACTGCACACAGAACCATGCTTGCTGGCCACAGGGTGACTGGTGGACGGGGTGGGGAGTGCAGGGAGCCAGGGCGGCAGACGGTATGCTGGCCAGGCCGAGCAGAGCAGGCAGGGTGTACGGAGACCCAAAGGGACCATGAGGGCTGAGCTGAGCAGTGGGAACGGCGCTGGGGACATTAGGGCCACCGTGTGCCCCGGAGACAGCAACCTGGTGACTCGTCTGTGACAGGGGCCGGGCAGGCACAGCAAACTGCTTTAGGGACCAGGGACCCTGTATCAGAGGCCACACATGCCCCTCAAAACTGATGTCACTCTGAACAACTGGGCCGCTGGGACCCTGTCCCAGGCTTCCAGAGCCATATCCCTTGTGAGGTGAGATGAGCCGAGGGGGACCTGATAGTTGCTGTCATCCTGGGGCCCTTGGAGATGACAGTCTTGGGGCATTGCAGGGACATCCTGCAGACAGGACTGGTCCCATGTTCAGGAAGTGTAGGAAGGAACCAGAGGCCGAGGGCCATTCTGTGCCAGTCTCATGCCCATACGGAGACCCACCCCGCTCTGGGGAAACTGAGGCACGGCAGGCAGACATGGCCAAGGCTGAGGCAGGCCAGGCGGGAGGCACCCCCCCCCCCACCGCCCAGGGGCTCAGGCCAGGTCAGTGGCCACAACACCCGCCTCCCCCAAGGACAAGGCGCCGAGAGACACGTACTGGCCTGCAGCGTGCGCTGGCGCACGACCGCGGTGAAGGCGCCCAGGCCCTGCGGCGAGCGCGCCGCCAGCCGGAACGCATATTCAGTGTTGGGCTTGAGGTCCTCCACCACAAAGGTCGTGGTCGGGTCAAAGGTGCGCCCCACCTGAGAACGGACGGGGCAGGAGCAGGTGGAGGGGCACAGGATAAAGCGACAGAGGAAGTGTGTGCAGAGGCAGGGGCACAGAGACAGTGACCGGCGGAGACAGAGAGGAGGAGACAGAGACCCATGGGAGATAGATGGGGGACATGCGCAGAATGGAGGCACGGTGGACAGAGAGAATGGATGGAGGGATGGGGAGGTGGAGGGAGTGGAGTAAGAAGCTGGCGCTGACCAGGGGCCATGATGGCCTGCGCTGCAGGCCCAACCAAGCTCCCCCCTCCCACCCTCCCAGCCCAGGTACCTCTCGGCCTCGCTCGCCCTCCCTGAAGAGCAGCTCATACTTAATTACACTCTCCTGCCTCGGTGCACTCCATGAGAGCCCGATGCTGGTCTCTGACTTGGCCTCTGCCCGCAGGTTCATGGGCTGGCCAGGCACTGGGGGAGAAGCACATGTGAGGATGGACCGGTGGACGAGGCAAGAGTCAGGCCTCACCAGCCTCCTAACCCCAAACCAGGCTCCTGTTGCTGCCCGCGCAGCTCAGGTGCCCCTTCTGTCACTGCTCTCATCCCCCTGGGCGCCTGCCCCCTGGAGCCACCTGCCCACCCTTCTCTTCCAGCAGGGAAGGACGCTGCTTGGATGTGCCTGCCCCTTTCTGACCACTGTCGGGGAAGGGTGATGAAAATCGCCTGGTTTGGGCGTTTGTTTTCACCCATTCTTTTCTTTTGATGGGGTCTCACTGTGTAGCCCAGGCTGGCTGGCCTTTGCTGGGGGGACCAGGCCGGCCTCAAACTCACACAGATCTGTCTGCCTCTGGCCCTTATGCCAGGGATGGTGTTCAGGTGTGCACACTCATTGTCTGGGCGGTGACAGTGTGATGGCGGCGATGGGAGGACAGGCGCCCGATCTAGCCCAGACCCTGGCAGGCACGTGGGGACCCGCTCCCCAGACCTCACCTCCCTGCTGCGTCTTGACCTGGATGGGGTCCGACAGCGGCCCGTCGCCCACCGAGGTGAAGGCCAGCACGCGCACGGTGTAGGTCTCGTCCTCCAGCAGGCTGCCCACGGTGGTCAGCAGGCTGTCGTCTACGTTATGCTTCTGCCAGTTGCCCACCGGGTGCTCGGGCTCCATGGTGTAGTAGACACGGTAGCCACGGATGAGGCCATTGGGCTCCTCGGGCTCCTCCCACTGCACGATCATGGTGGTGGCGCTGAGCATGCGTGCCTGAACGTTCCGGGGCGCGCTGGCCGGCGCCTGCTCGCCGGTGCGGGTCACCACGGACTCGCTGGGGGGGCCCTGGCCGATGGAGTTGACAGCCGACACCCAGATCTCGTACTCGGAGTTGGGGCTCAGCCCGCCGATGCTGTAGCGTGTGGTGGTGATGTCCTCTTTGATCTGATAGGGCCCGTCCTGGCTCTTGGACTTATACTCAATGACGTAGTAGGACACCGGGTCGGGGTTGCCCGAGTCCCACGTGATGGTGATGCTGGTGGCGGTATTCTCTGTCACCACAGGAGTCCCAGGGGCTTTGGGGAGAGCTGCAGGAGGGGGGGGTGGGATGACTCAAGACCGCACACTCGCCTCAGCCTCCTCAACAAATACACAGGCCTAATAACCCCAGTCATCTCATCATTCATAGTTTCAAAGTTGTTGTTTGCTTGTTTTGTTTTCAAGACAGGGTTTCTCTGTATAGCCTTGTCTGTCCTGGACTCACTCTGTAGACCAGGCTGGCCTCAAACTCACAGAGATCTGCCTGCCTCTGCTTCCCTGAGTGCTGGCATTACAGACAGTGGCCTGGCTAATTTTGAAGTTTAAATAAAGTTTTATTATAATACAACTAAGACACTGTTAATGGCTGATTTTCACACTGCTAGATCAGAAAGGACTGCTTAACCTGAAAATTTTTACTTAAAAAAATTCAGGGCCTCATGTAGCCCAGGCTGGTCTTGAACTCACTATGTAGCCCAGGATGGCTTTGTGCTGAGCCTCCTGCCACAGCTCTTTGGTGCTAGATGAGAGGCATGTGTCCTCAGGAGAGTATTTGCAGGCGGGGGCGGTGAAGCTTAGTCTATCAGCTCAGAACTGGGAGGCTGAGGTAGAAGGACGGCAAACCCCGGGTTATCCTGGACTACACGGGTAAGGCACTGGCCTGAACCTACTCTGTGCAACAGAGGACATTTAGAAAGGCGCGGTGTTTGCCATTAGGCGCCGTCTGTGCAACCCTGGCCCATCTCTGTGTTCACTCCTTCAGCCATAAAGGGCTTCTGTCTGGCTGCTCCACTCTGCCCTGCAACACTCTGTCCCTAACAGACACATGGCTCCCACGTTCCTCCATGACAGGCAGCGTCCCCAGTGCCCCTCTCCTCTCCACCTGCTTTCCTCCAGCCCAGCCTGGGCTTCATGCCTAGCGGTTAGACCTTACTTGGGGGAAGGCCTAGCAGTTCCACACCCACCGTTCCGAACGATGAGAACTCAAGCCACGAGGAGCCTTTACTCCCCTCCCCTGAGTCCCAAGGGCCTTCACACAGGCTGCTCTCATCTGAACGACCTTGTTTAACTTTTAGACTTCCCAACAAACCCAGGACCTGACCCTACTGGGAAACTGCGAGCTTTACCCTTGGGTCTCAAAGCCCGCTATGTAACCCAAGCTGGCCTCAACTTCCTGATCCTCCTGCCTCAGCTTCCAAAGTATGGGGATCACAGGCATGAGCTACCATCCCTGCAGCTCAGCCAGTCCCAACCTTCCGATGCTGTGACCCTTTAATCGGGTTCCTCATGTGGTGAGCCCAGCCATAGAATTAATTCTCATTGCCACTTCAGAACGGCAACTTTCGCTACTGTTGTGAGCGATGATGTAGGTATCTGTGTTTCCTGGTGTGCTTAGTGACCCCTGGAGAGGGTCATTCAGCCCCAAGAGGGCTTCGACCCACAGGTTGAGAAGGGCTGCTCTATTTGGATACAGCTGCTGCCTGCCAGCTCTGCCCATGCCCCCGGGGCCTCAGGGTCAGCCGCGTGTCTGCACACCCCACCCCATCCCCACTGGGAACCCAACTTACATTTTACAGTGATCTGAGCCACGGCCTCGATCACACCCAGGCTGGACATGGCCACACAAGTATAGTTGGCCGAGTCCTTGACATCCGTGAGTTCTAGAACATTCCGACCCACGGGCATGTCATCCTCGGGTGTCAGGTCCTCGGCCCCTTGCATCCACTTCACGTAGGGCATGGGCGAGCCCACGGCCACACAAGTGATGTTCACGTTCCCACCGGGCATGATCTCGTGGCTCATGGGCAGGATGGAGAATCGGGGGGCCACGCGGCGGACTGGGGGGGCAGGTGGCGGTTTTTGTAGGAGAGTGGGGAAAGGACAGGATGAGGAGGAGGAAAGAGAAAAAAAAGGGGGGAAAGGGTAGAAAGCATTTAAATATAAACAGGGCCATTACAGTCCCCAGGTCATCCATTCCCCCAAATGAAAACAGAACAACAACAAAATAATTAAACCAAACAAATTATAAAAACAAATTCCAACACAAAGGAAACTTCAAAGGTAGGAACTTCACAAACAATATAGATCTACCAAGAGTGAGACACGAAGCGTTATCTCATAGCAACAGGGTTTCCCCGACCAGCGGTTGCTGATCGCAGCACGGAACTACACACAAAAATTTATCGGCAGTTTCTCATCTTTGTGGACAGACACGGCTCCAGTGGGTGGCCCCCTCCATGGGCTCCTGAGAAGGGGCAACTACCATGGAAGGTTCTAGAAGATTCTAGATGGCTCTGGTGTCGAGGGCTGGGGCTGGGAACACACAAAGGGGGTGCAGGGCTGCGGCCTGCCACCCTCCTGGGAAATGAGGACAAAACATGCTATAAAAGATTGGAGCCCGGGAGGCGGAAGGACCAGAGAGCTCCACGGCCTCTGGATCCAATCCCCCAAGGGAAAGATGAGAAATGCTAATGAAATTTTTGTGGTGTTAGGGTGTTAGAAACCCTGCTAAAAGCTTCTGTCGGATTGGACAAGTTTCCATCAATAGATGCAGCTCTCAAAAATCACAAACATCATGCAGAAAAGATTCAGAGAGAGAGGGAGAGAGAGAGGGGGAGAGGAAGAGGAGAGGGAGAAGGGAAGCAGGGAGGGAGAGAAAGAGAGAGAGAGAGAGGAGAGAGGGAGACAGAGTGGTGCTGATGGAAGGGGAGTGTGGGTCTCAGGATGGTGGAGAAAGCAGAGATGAGGAGACAGGAAGAGAGAGAGAGACAGAGAGAGAGAGGAGAGGGGATGGGGACAGAGAGACAGGGAAGGGCACTTCAGTGCTGCATGGTACTCTAGCAGATGCGATGCAATGTGAGTGGACACATTGCCACATCAGCCCTGGCAGAACCATAAATAGGATGCTTAGTAATAACTCAGAACTGAGATTCTTAGCGGTGAGGAGCTGATGAGCTGGAACGCTGGGGCAGGGGCATGTTCGCCGCGCTCCTTAGGGTGGGGATGGAGGCCACCTTCTGCAGGGGCCTTTCGGGCTAGGAAGGCAGCAGGACATTTCCAGGGCTGCGTTTTCAGAAGCTAGGTGGGCTCCAGGGTGGGTGTGGGACCCTCATTCGGACCTGAGCCTCAAAGAATAGCCTCCCCACTACTGGGCTAGGAGTGAAGCCCAATCAGAGCCCAAAGAAGCCAAAGGGTGAAATCATGGCCTTGGATGGGCGAAGACTGTCTGACAGGCTGAGTCCCAGCACGCGAGGACACGTGAAGTCCCATGGCTGTGCCTGTCACACTGTTCTAGAAGAACAGCCGCCATGAGGGCACTCATCATTAACTGCTGCTTAAAGGCTCATCTGCTCTAGTGAGGTGGCCTCGGAGAAGGAGGGAACCCAGCCCCCGCCCGTTCCTTCTAGTTTGGCTCTCTAGGTGGACTCCCCAGGTTGTTTCCTGAATCCAGGTGGAAGTCGAAGGAGACAGAGACAGGGGTGGCGCTGAGATGGGAGCGAAGGTCTGCAGGCTGGGACCCTTCGGAAAACGTAGCCCCGAAAAAAGTCCAGAGTCATGGAGGACACGGGATGGAGGGGAGGGTGAGGGAAGACAGGGGGCCATGCAGGCTGGAGGGGAGGGGCCGGGCATGGGAAACACAGTTCCGACAGGGCTGGGTGGAGGGTGAGGAGCAGGGGTGGTGGCACTGGGGTCCAGCCAGCCACCTGCTGCCAGCATCCACAGCTAGGCTCAGGGTGGGAGGTGCTGAGGCTGTGTTGTCATGGAAACGGAATGAGTGGGAATGAGTGTGGAGAGGCTAATTAATCCAGGACAGAAAACGGCATTTGACGTCCAAACCAAAACCAGGGGATGGGGGGGGGGGCAAAAAGCAAAAACAGAAATTTAAAGACCAAAACAAAAGCACCCTAAAAGGAAACAACACTCAAAGCAAGAGAAACATGGAATGGGTGTAGGGTTGAAAATCGGGGTCTGAACAGAGGAGGGCTGTGGCTGCCCCAGGGGGATGCCCGGGCCCCTCCCTGCCAGCAGAACACAGCATCTGGCCTCAACACCCAGCACCCAGGGGTCTTGGCTGGGCAGTGAGGCGCCCGACGGGCGAGAGCCTGCAGAGAAGGCATCCTCAGGACAGACCAACCCAGACGCACAACCCCGTCTCTCTAGAACCCCCTGGACCTCTCTCAGAGCAGAGTACACTAGAACCCAGAGGTTGAGACCCCCGACCCGGGCTCTAAGGCTCCTTACGTGCAAGCAGAGGCAAGCTTCGGGGAGCGGGCTCTGAGTGGACATGGCCGAGGTCTGTGTCCAGCCCAGGTATGCGGCCGCCACACTGTTCTCCAGACCGTCTGACAAAGACTCGGCCACTCATCTCCGCCATCTCATTCTCATAGCCAATATCTAGCCTCTATCTCTATCATAATCAACCAATAGCTATCTGTTAAGATGGGGTCTTTCTCTGTAGCCCAGGCCGGCCTCCAGCTCATGGCAATGGTCTAGCCTCAGCCTCCCAAATGCTAGGACAACAGGCCTAAGCCTGTGCCCACTGGCTCAGGAGCGCTGTGTTGAAGCTGTCGTGAGCGGGCACTGGAACTGGAGGTCTGGGCGGCACAGCTGCCTCATTTGAGCCCACTCAGAGCGCCTAGTCTGCAGCAGAGGAGGAGACAGCTGGTCAGAGAGAAGATGAAGCTGAGGAGGAGGAGCCCCCTCACAGCCACGCCTGCCGCTCTGCCACGCCCACGCCGGCAGCGCTGGTAGCTGACAGCTGACTGTCCCTCCCTCACTAGCCGGGTCCCTGCAGATGTGTGCATCTTCACTGGGGGAACACAGAGAGGGTGAACACACTCAGTCAGGAGAGCCACAGTCCCAGCTGGGCCTCACCAGCGCTGTCACACCCACAGGCCACCCGGGAACAGCTCCTATGCAAATGTGTGGAACCCCAAAGTGGCAGAGCCCAGAGCTCACACAGCTCCTCAGAGACCAGATATCTTGTTCTGGAGGCCTTGCTCACACCTGACCCAACCTTAGTTTATGTCAGGGGCACTGCTGTATGGAAGCGACCTCAGCTTTTAGAATACGGAAGCCAGGGAGGGCCTGAAGATGCAGTTTCCACCCAGGGCTGACGGTGGCCATTGTAATTTTCCCTGGCCCTGCTGTGGCCAGCCACTCCCATCAGTTAAACGGCCAGTGGTCATCAGTTACATGACAGCTCCCGTCATTAAATGGCTGCATCCGCCAAGTGCAAAGGCGTCCGGGCCTCCGAGCAGTGCTGCCCCCGGCCTCCATGGCCCCCTGCTGGTTTCTGTGCCTTGCAGGAGGTGGGTTGGTTTGCCAGAGGCTGCAGTGGAGGGTGCTGTAGGCAGAAGGTGGCTCTCGGCCCTCCCTGCACCGACCCAGCCAGCGGGCGTGCTGGTTGATGCTGTGTTCTGCCCAGTTTGGAGCAGCTGCCCACCCCCCGCTTCGCTCCTCCACCCCTCGGCTGCAGGCTTGAGGTGCACAGTAGGAAATAAGGTGAGCGCAGAGCCCACGGGACGGACGGGCCCCGAGGGACCCCCGCCCCAAATTACCGACCTGAAAGGAGGGTCCAGGCGGGTTATAAGGGGCAACACCAGCCTTGGTCCTCGGCACGCTCCAGCTGGCTCTGGTCCCCAGCGCTTCTGGTCACCGAGTAGCCGGGGAGGGTCCCAGCAGGGGGAACCCGAGTGGGCGAGTGGGGTCAGGAGGGTTGGGTGGCAGGGGTGGGGGATGGTGGTGGCAGGTCGAGAGGGGATGGTCGCTTCAAACCCCGATTCACATGGCAGAAAAAAAAAAATCAAACCAACTGAAAACTATCAAAGCAACCAGGAGACGGCCCCTCCCCCAGGCAGGAAGAGGCAGAAACCAAAACTCAAGAGTGGGGTTTGAGGGTGAGGGGTGGGCGGGCCAGGACAGGAGGGTGAGTCGGGAAGAAACTCAACACAGTGAGGTGGCCTGGTTGGAGCGCTAGGTAGGGTCCGACAGGGTCACACAACCAAGCAAGCTGCAGATGGGGGAGGGCTTCTGCTGGGCATTTTGGAATGAGAGAAAACATGGCTGCTTCTCTGAACTCCAAAATGAGAATGTAGATGAGAGCTGGGGAGGAGGAGTGCCAAGGACATGTGCAGCTTCTGGGGTGGCGGGTCAGTTAAGCTTAGATTACACCTGGCATGGAAGGGGGAGTGGGGCAGAGGCCAAGTTCAGAGCCTGTTTCCCATCCCTTGCCCCTGGGCCCCAGGGTCCCGGAGACCCTTCCCCACCTGCCTCCCTGTCCCACCACCAGCTTCCTTGGCCACGAGGCTGCCACCCGAAGGCCCAGAGGCCCTTGGCCCCGGCCTGGGCGGCTAAGCAGCAGCCTTGGCAGGCTGTTGGGGCTGCACCCCACCAGTCATTTTCCAATTGTTGGAGGTGTGGGTGTCGGTGGGTGCCCTGACTCCCTCTTTGATTCTCCTCACATTCTTGCCAATCGACTCCCCACTCCTACCTGCCACCGTGGCCACGGGAGACGTGGCTCCTCCCAAGGACCAGGTGTAATCTACTGTCCTGTCCAACCCCACCACAGGGGACACAGATGCAGAGGGAGAGGCAGGCAGCAGGCGACGTGTCAGTCAGTGCTCAGTGTTCCTGTGAGACGGCCCGCGACCCCCAGGCCCGCTGGAGTCTCCCCGCCCTAAGACCCCCTCCCTCAGGACAGGACAGGGTGAGGGGGAAGAGCTGTGCCGTCAGGGCCCAGGATGCAGGGCCACAGCCAACAGGATGGCAGCTGATCAACAGACCCCACAGAGCATCTGGAGATCTGAGAAAGGAGGGTAGTTCCAGGACCCAGATCTCTCAATCCCCGTTTGGGGGACACGAGAATGGGGTAACCTAGAAGTCAGGTGACAAATTCCAGGACTTGGGTGTAGAAGTCTCACTGAAAGCCAACCTGTCTTCCCAAGGAGACAGGTCAACCTGCCAGGGCCTAGGGCCTAGGGCCAAGCCGAGCTTGAAGATCACGCAAGGACTGGGCCTCCTCAGCTCTGGGCAGTAAACGTTAACAGGAAGCCAGCATCGAGGAGCCCGGATCCCCACCACCGTCCATCCGTTGTGGGTGGGAGGCTGCCCCTCCACGGTGGGAGGGGGAGAACACCATTAGCTGGGTCAGGTGCACTGTGGTTCAGTAATGCTGTGTTCTGATGCGTGCTGGGCAGTACCGGCTTTCGTGGCTAGCCTACAGACCTGTGCGTCTCACAGCTTTAAACTACTGAGGAGGAAAAACGTGAACAGCCTGCGATGATGCTGTCTGTCTGTCTCCTGGCACTGCCTTCCCTCGGGGAAACCTGGGAGGGGGCGCAGAATGTGTATTTTAAAACAGCCTTTTATTGGGCTCTGGACATTTAGTCCCCAAAGGTCAGGTGGGGGCAGCTCCTGGTGCTCCGTTAGTTAGGAGAGGCAGCTGGGGCTGTCTGTCTGTCTGTCTGCTGGCTCTGCAACAGTGGAGGCTCCCTGTCACTGTGCAGGCTGCAGAGGACAGACCTGCTCTCCTGGCGGGCGCTTGTGTGCCAGGGCCCTCTTTCAGGGCCTCGCCAGGTTGCCCTCTTCTGCCTCTCTTGGGTCCCAGGACTTCCTCAGAGAAAATGGCAAAGAGGAAAATGACATCACTGGCTCCAGAGGAGCCACCTGCCCCTGTGGCTAGGGCTCAGAAACCACCAGTGCGGACTATTCGGGCCGTGTAGGCTTGCAGACTCGGTCCTGCACTGCAGCGCTCTGAGGCGGACCGCGCAGGCCGCAGCCTCCACAGGCCATCTTTTTTATGTGGTGCTGGATCTGAACTCAGGGCTTAGAGCATGCCAGGCAAGTCTCCCCACTGTCCCTTAAACTGATGAATTTAAGCAGAGGACATGGGAGGCACACGGCTGCCTGTGGCCAGGAGGCCTTCCTCCCTCTGCTTTGCGCTCCTCTCCACCCAGGGCGCGTGACACTGTCGGCACTTAGAGCCAGCGAGCTCCGAGGAACTTGAGGACTGAGAACCCTAAGAGGTCAAATGAGCAACCCAAGGTCCCACACTTGGAAAGCAGCACCTGCCAGGCTTGGATGGTACTGCTCTCCAGCCCCAAGGGGTCCTCAGGGGTCCCTGGCTCCCAAAACCTGCTTCTCAGAGGGGCATGGGAGAGTTCCCCAGGGCTCAGAATGGCGGCTTTTCTAGAGCAGAGCGACACTGTCCCTTCCTGGTGTCTGGAGACCCTGCTGAGTGGTCTGAATTTACTAACCAGGAAGGCAGAGGGGGCTGGGTGGATCAGTGGTGCACTCAGGGCGACCGTGGACCTCAGCGGCCCCAGGAGAGGTGGAGAGCACACTGGGCATTAAAGGGGTTCTATTCTTGTAGATGGGGCAAACGGTGGATGTGAATCTCAGAAGAGAGTGTGAGAGAGCCAAGAGAGAGGGAAAAGAAGAAAGTTTAGAAAGGGAGGGACAGGCAAAGAGGGGAGGGAGAGAGTCGGGGAGAAGACAGTTGGGGAGACAGAGTCGGGGAGAGGCCACACCCCAAACGCCCCTGGTTTCCTCCGGAGTTCCACAGCCCCGATGCTCAGGTGACTCCAAAGTGACCGCTCTGTGGGCTGCACAGCTGTGGCTGTGCCAGAGCCTCTGAGATCGGGGCAGGGGCCGAAGCCGCCCGGGGCAGAGCTCACTGCCGCAGCTGGGCTTGCTGAAGCCAGGTAGTCTCCCAGTCTGTCTCGTTATTTTTTTCCGGATGGGCACGTCTAGATAAGCCAAGCTGGCATGAGGAAGCCACTGCCGGCTGTCACTCCGTGCACGTTCTGCCAAGCATCCGAGGTCCCCGCTCCTTTTGGATTGGCCAGTGCTGGGCAGGAACCTGGTGCACTGGCAGCCCCCAGTCGTATTCTTTGGGAGGGCAGGGCATTAATCTGCCGAGGCAGAAGGATGGGGCACGCTCTTACGGACTCTCCTGCCCGATGCCCAGAGGGAACCAGTTAACCTGGGCACCCCAACTCCTGCCTCTTGTCCTGTGGTGCCTCAGTGGTCACTTTGTGTCAAAACATCCCAGCTGTGGGACTCTTTCCGCCCTCAGGGTGACAGCTGGGACAGGAACACTGGCTTGAAACTCACAATGCGATTGGTAACAACCACAACAGCTCAGCCCAAGAAAACCGAAACCCAAACAGCACAGAACAAGACAGAACCAAAGACATCGCTTTGGGGGAGAAGGGCGTCCAGTGAAGGGAGGCAGAGCGGGGGTGGGAGTGGGGGAACCAATTGATCCCCCCAAAACGAAACTTATAAAAAGTAAAAAAAAATATAAGAAAAAGAAAACAAACAAACAAAAACTAAAAAACAAAAAAATGAAACAGGAGACAAACACTCCAACAGAAGGCTGGGAATCCACCAAACTGACAAGAGTAGCATGCAGAGAAATTTTTTTTTTTTACATTCTCCCAGCATGCATCAGGCCCAAGTTACCATGACGACGAGTGCAAAAAACTTAGCAACAACATTACCAAGGGATGCAGAGGCGACCACAATGCAAGCATCGCGTGTGCCCGCCGCGCCGGCGGCTGACATTAGGTTCTGTGTGTCTTTCTGGGTTGTTTGCCTTAGGCTCGGCACCTGATTACACTGTACGTCTCTTTTGCTATTTGTTTTCTGTGTGCATGTGTGCGTGTGTCCTGAGCGGTGTCTGTGTGTTTCTTGTGTGTGTAAGCGTGTGTCAGTGTTTTTTTTTTTTTTTTTTTCAGAATGCAAAAATGTGGGTAAAGAAAGTAAAAAAGAAAAAAGCCACACCAACCTTCTCGAAGCTCTGAGGGATGTAAAGGGGGTTTGATGCGCACAATGACATGGGGAGAAGAGAAAAAATAGGGGAGATACAGAGAGTAAAAAGAGGACTTCCCACGGCTAAAGCTGCAATCGTTTGCTTTTTTTTCTTTAAACCAAAAAAATAAAAAAAATTAAAATCAAAAAAGAAAAAGAACATAAACCTCCTGCCCTCTCCTCGGTCAGCGCTGAGCACAGCCTGCGCTCCTCCGGCCCTCGCGGCCCCAGGGAGGGGCTGGGCCGGACACACAGGGCCCTCCTCCCTCCTCACACCCTGCCTGCATGCTCCGCCCACCCCGCTCCATCCCTGCCATCCCCTCTCTCCTGAACACTGCCAGACTACCAGACTCACACCCCCAGCCCCAGTGTCCACGAAGAAACACGCGAGTTAGATGAAGGCCGGTCACTGGAGTCCTGTGGGGACCACAACTCACCAGGGCGCCGGAAGGTCACACTGGCCCCTCCCACCCACTCGCACCCTCCCTCCACACAGCCTCCTGCTTGGAGCGGAGATGTGAAACCCACACCCCAGGACCCAAAGGGGTTAAATGGGGGCCGAGGAAGGTGAGGGCTGGAGGGAGAGGGACAGCTTGCCGGCCTCCCTGGGTGGAGAGGGATGAAGGCCAGGGCACTGCAGGGAAACTGAGGCTGGGGGAGGAAGGTGAGCAGGTCAACTGATACAAGCAGACGGGGGTCCCCGGTGTGTCCGTGGGACATGGAGGAGGAGGGTGCACCAAGGGTCCGACAGGAAGCCTCCTGGGGGTGGAGGCCTGAGGAGGCAGCCAGGCACAACTGAGGGAGCCTGGGATTCTGAGACCCACTTGGGGTCCCCAGGGCTGGCTGGGAGGCATGTCTCGCCAGCAAGCCACAGGCACAGAGCCCTGGCCTCCCACAGCTCGGGTACATTCCTTCTAGAGCGAGCACCGGGTTCTGGGATGCTGGGTGGGCGGGAAACCCCATTCCCCACAGTCTTCGCTAGAGACACTGGACGGGGTGGGGAAGCAGGGAGCCACGAGGCCACAGGTTCAGAGAAGCAAAGCCAGCAGGACACAGGAGACACAGACACCACACAAGCCAACTTGGGGTGGGGACATGGCAGGGAGGGCGATGGCCCTCAGGCTTCCCGGCCCTGTAGGCCCGAGACCGGCCCCCCACCCCGCTTTTGCCCCACCCCACCCTGCCATCAGTGTGACCCCAGAGTCCCACAGCCCACAGTGTGGTGACTGTCATTCCAACGACCCCATGGATGGGGTCAGGGCCTTCCCGCTCGGGACTGCACAGGACAGGGGAGCCAGGAGGCCGTGAGCCCAGGGACAGGGCGGGACAGGGTGGGACAGAGGGTCCCTGCCTCTGCCTGGCGGAGTTCCCTACCTCGCACGTAGAGGTTGGCGGGTGACGAGTAGCGCACACCAGCGCTGTTGGTGGCCACACACTCGTACTTGCCCTGGTCGGTCTCCTCGCTGCTCTCAATCTGAAGGGCACCTGCAGGGACAGGGATGGGACCTTGCCATGACGGCCAGCACAGGATGGGCTGGACCTGACGGGCACCCCTCACCATCACATCTGCACTGCCAGCTCACGAGGGAGGAACCACGGGGCGCAGCGGAGTGGAGCGCCCGGATGTTGCCACTCCTGGTTTGCTGGCCCCAGCCTCCTGTAGGCCCACAGGCCAGCCCAGACTTGTGGTAGCGACAGTGAGCCCCGGATTACCCCGGGCGGCCACCAGTCAGCAGGAAGGGAGAGCCCCTCCAAAGGGGCAAAAGCTGACAGTTGCCGGGTGAGTGCGTGGGGGTCACACACGCAGTCAGATGCCATGTCTGAAACTCAGGCGGAGCGTGGGGATCTTAACAGGCCCCTGCACACTGGTGTCAGGACCCAGATGCCCCATGCCAGGCCCTGAGGCCCAGGGTGACCTGCATTTGAGGTCACAGCTCTCTGAGGTGGCTCTCCGGGCCAGACTGGGCTACAGGAGACCTTGTCCAAACCCAACAAAACACAAGTCAGACAGAGAGAGTACCCTGAAATAGGTCACTTTTTTTTTGTTTTTGTTTTTTCAAGACAAGGTTTCTCTACATAGCCCAGGCTGTCCTGGACTACTCTATAGACCAAGCTGGCCTCGAACTCACAGAGATCTACCTGCCTCTGTCTCTCTGAGTGCTGGGATCACAGGCAAGTGACAACATGTGCCACCTCAAGGACATTTCAAGGAGTTATAAGCTAGGTGTTCCCAGCTTCACAGCAAAACCACGGTCCTTGAAATCTCAGCCCTTGGAACAGCTTAAGTGGTTACAACTTCAAAACAAAAAAGTGAGGCAGTTGCCGCGACTGCCCCCCCCCCCCCCGGGGGGGCTGCCACTGCAGGCCTGCCTCCCGGCCCTGACAAACAGAGGAGCAAAGGTGTGAGAGCCCGGCTTAGGACAGAGGCCTGTATCAACTATGCACAGCCACAGCTGTGTTCGGAAACCCGGGGCTCCCAAACCCCACTGGTCCGGCCTTTCTGGCACGTTCTCTGGTTCTGTTGATGGTTCCACCCCAGCAGTAACAGGCCCTGAGGCCCCTGGGCTCCGTCCCACGGGTGGTGGCGAAGCCTGGCCACCACAGAATACTTCTACTTCTAAATCACTGCAGAGACCAGAGAAAATGGGAGGCCTGTTTGAGCTTGCGCAGCGTGTCAGACACTGGGGAGGGAGTGAGGCAGGCCTGGCTTTGGAGAATTTCTGCCTCCAATCCCTCTAGGCTGAACACCCCTAAATCTCAAAAGGGCCTTTTGCAGCTCACTGTAGACAGTTGTGAGTTCCGGGCAGGGGTTCCAGTGGGCGCGTTTGGCGGTGCCCGTCCCACAGCTGGACACCCACACTGTGCCCCCTGCAGCCACACTCGGCCCAAGCCACAGACAGAGACACAACACCTGGGAGGTGGGGGAGGGAGGAGCCCCGGGCAGGTGAGGGCTGTGTGCAGTGAGAGCTGAGGGCCCGCTGGTGAGGGGCAGGCCTCTTACCTCGGATGGGGGTGCTTTCTGTAAGGGAAACAGAGAGACACAGGTGAATGCCACAGGAGAGGGCTGCGGGCGGGAGCACGCCTGCCCCTTTGCCGGGCAGTGGAGCTGCAGCCAAGGGAGGGCTCCAGCTGGGTGCTCCCTGCAGGGGGCCTCCCCGGCTCTGCCTGGGGCCCGGGGAGACTGCACTTCCTCCCACCGCTTATTCTGGTGTTCCAGCAAGGGGTTGCTTTGAAATCCAGATCGGAAGGGGCGGGGTGGGGGGAAGGTAGCGGCAGGGTCCCAGGAGTCTTGTTAGTGACCAGGGAAGGACAGGAGTTAGCGCCGGAGAGTTGGGCACTGGGCACTGGTGTGGCGGGGTCGGTGTCACCAAGGCTGAGAGGGAGACTTGGGAAAGGAGCCGAAGGTGGAGGAGACCTGGCGGCCTCCTTCAGCTCCAAAAGAAAAGAGGAAAAAGGCCCTCTGTGGTGGCCATGCCCTGGGGAGAAGGTTCCAGGCTGGGGTGCCTATGCGGGCTCTGACTCTGTTCAGTTGCTGGGCCAAAGCCAGTTAGAGCCGTAAGCACTAGCCCAGAGCCACTGCACGGCTGGGTAAACTGAGGCCAATGGCAGGCAGGGTGAGTCTCAGGCAGCAGTGAGGCTTGGCCCCCAGGTCCTATACTGTCTGCACTGTGGCCGGGTACCTTCTCCCTGCTCTGAGTGTGCCCCAGCCCCAGGGCTGGGTGGGCCTGGCTGGCCTGGGACTCACTGTGTAGACCGTGATGGCCTCCCGAGCGCTGGGTTAAAGGCGCCGCCGGCACGCCCAGCAGAGCTGTCGCACCGCTTCAGCCTGCCGCACACCGTCGGCGGGAGACAACGGGAACTTGCCATTGTGTGGCAGCTTGGATTACAGGGACAGAGGAGACCTGGATCCTTTCCCACCTTTATTTTGGTGGTGCTGGGGGTGAAGCCCAGGGTGAGTGCAACTCTCAGTCACTATCACTTTCGCAAGAATTGAGGCAGCAGCTGGTTTCAGAAGGCTTCAGGCAGGCAAAGCATCTTGGCCTCTGTCTGCACTCACTGAAGGTCAGGGGGAAACTCAGAGTGGAAGAGTTGGGGTCCGTGAGGTCTGAGGTCCCCCAGCCTGGGGTCAGGTGGCATTTTTCCTCTTTTCCTTGTGGGTGGGGTCTGTCCGCAGCCCGCCCGGGGGCAGGTGAGAGGGCGTTAGTACACATGCCACACGCAGTGGGTCAGTTACTGTCACGGTGGCTGTTAGTGTTGGGTGGAGGGTGGCGGGACCGTTAGTGGTTGCTGTGGCAAAGAAGTGAGGACTTACCAAAGCTTTCTGAGAAAGCGTTACACAGAGAAAGGAGAAGAGAGAAGAAGGTTAAAAGGGCGGCCGCTGGACACCCGGCGGCTCGTGAGCGTGACGACCATGGGTATGCGGCAGCTCCCCCGCAGTGTGTTTACACAGTGCTTAGTTCTCAACCCTGGACCTTGGCCATGTGATGGCCAGGAGGCACCTCAGAACGTGAGGGCTCCCTTGTGGGGCGGGGCCTGCCCTGCGAGGTGAACAGATGGCCTGCAGCAGCACTGAGATGTGTCTCAGGGGACCTGAGGGGGTTGTGACGTGAACCCCAAGGACAGTAAGGGGTGGCCTCACTGGCCTTTGGCCGAGAGGGGGAGGCTGGGGGAGGGGAGGGAGAACAAGAATGTGAAGACGTTGGTATAGGGGTGCTGGGGAGACCAGGAAATACAGAAAGGCCACAGGTGACATTCAGGGACAAGCTTGCACATGCTTGTCCCGGGGAGGGCAGGTGGAGCCTTGTATACTTGGGGGGCAGGAGGAACAAGAGGCAGGCAGGCACACACGTGGTGGGAAGCCCAGCCCCAGTGTTCTGCCTGCGAACAGGAGGCAGGGGCCTCTCAGGCCACACAGACACACACGGACACAGACAATCGACAGGGAGTGCACAGTGCCCCAAAAGGACACACAGCCTCGTCTAGTGGGCCGAATTCGGCTCTACTGAGCCGACACGGTCAACCACCTTGCCTTGCTGGTCTCGAGGCCTGGCCTCCACCCCGGGCCTCCCAGACCAGCTGCAACAGGACAGACACTCCCTCAACGCTGCTCCATTCTGGTGCCCTCAGCACCAGGCCACTGTCCCAGGAGCCTCTGTGGCCCCCACCACCTGGCCTGCTGGTGGCATTCCATCTCTGTGAGCACTGCAAACCCTCAGTCGCCGCCACACCAGCTCACCTCCGCTCCCTGCACCCGAGCCTGACTGCCTGCTGTCACCTGCTTCTGTCTCTGTCTTACCTTCTGTGGCTCCCCATTACCTTGACCATCCACATCCTATAACACAGTCTGGAGGTGGGATGCTAGTCACGGTGCCTACCTGCCTCTCGGCCGGCGCTCTCAAGTGCCCATCAACTACCGCCACCCTCACCCCCAGCACACAGGATGGAGTCCCAGGCCTCACTCCTGCCATGGGCTTCTGCGGCTCACTCTGGCTCAGGCGCTGGGCCTGAATGGCTGCACGTGCCCATGCCCCATCCTGGGTCACCACCATCCACATGGTGGACCTGCTACCCCCATCAGGCTGAGGAATGGCTATCTGCCCCCTTCAATGACACCCTCATCCTGTCGGCCACCTGTGCCCACCTGATCGAAGCTGCTTGATGCGCCCATTGCTGGCACTGGGGTCCACGGGCAGGAAGTCCTTGAACCAGGTGATCTCGGGGTCAGGGTTCCCGCTGGCAGCACAGAGCATGGTGGCCGTGCGCGTGCGTTCTACAACCTTCAGCTGAGGGCCCATGTCGATATTGGGGAAGCCGGGGGGCAGCTGGTCCTCTGAGCGTGTGGAGACGGGGAGAAAATGGGACAGGAGTCTTGTTACCCTGGCAAATGCCCCACGTGATCCAGTCCTGGCCTGCAACCTCCAACGGTCCTTGCTTCTCAGCACAGCAGGGACGCGCCTTCCCTTCACCCTCGACGGCTCTCAGCCCCGGAGACCTCCATGGCCACTGTGGGCAGAGCTGGGGGATCACAGGCCTGACTGGGTTCTACCACCGTCACTAACCCGGGCTGATACAGCTCCTGGGAGGGCCTTGGGCTGGTGTCTACAGCTAGAGATGGGGACAGTGGGTGTCATCGAGTGGTGACCCCACACGGGTCCCCTAGTACCCCAGCAGGAGCAGTCATCAACCCTTCCCCGGGGCCCAGGACAGCTGCTTCTGCAGTCCCCTCCTACCACACTCAAATGTCCCCTGGAATGAACGGACTTGTTCTTCCAGAACGCAGAACCCAAGCCTTCTAGAGGACATCACATCTGTTTGCTGAGATATCCCAGCCTGACATCCGTCGTCACCTGAGCCCCGGGATGTCTGCTACTCCCTAGAGATGCCCAGTGGAAATGAGATAGTGCAAGGGGCCCATTCAGCACTCGGGACAAACAGACACCGGAGCCAGCATGGGGGTCACCAGACATGTGCCTACCTGCTTGCATTCAAAAGGAACAGGCCAACCCGGGGCCGAGCGCTCAGGTGCCGTTTGCCATGTTAACAGTGTGGCAGGGGCATTGTGCACAGGGACAGGCCCCCCGACAGTGTTGGCTTATGAAAGTGTGTGGAGGAAAAGGCCTGTTGCCTCAGGAGCACTGGCGCTGCTGTGTGGAGGAGAGGACTACCAGTTATGCATGGATCCCGAGCCACAAGGGACAGCAGGCTCGGGGAAGGTAGCTAAGGACATGGGCGGACCAGAAACCCCGTCCTGGTAGGGAACGGGGTCCAAGACACAGCAGCCTCTCACACACACAGGCAGCTGTGAAGAGTCCTGTGCACAGATCAGCGCAGCAGCCGCCACCTGGGAGGCAGGGTTGGGAGGGGCACCCCTGGGCGGCGCCTCCACACGGCACAGCACGCTGTGCATGACTCCTCGGAGTTCACACACTCTGGGTCACAGTCCTCTGGAGGGAGGAGAGGCAGGAGGGAGGCGGGGCAGCACAGGGCTACAGCTCCCTAGGGCTGGGGGATGGGTAGGTGTCTGTCCTGGGCCCTCAGTGGGAGGAGCAGGCGGTGGGCAAAGAACAAAGAGGGGTGGCTGGCTGTCTGGAGCTGAGGGGGACAGTCTTTCCAGACTCTCAGGGATGCACAGTGAGCCCCAGTTCTGAGTGTTGACAATGAGGCTGGCACAGGGCAGTGGGAGGCTGGCGGCGAGTTTGTGCCGGGAAAGGTCAAGGCAAAAAATATCCCAGGGAGAGAAAGGAGAGGAGGAGCCCTGGGTGTGGACTCTGCCCTGCTCCCCCCCTGCGGCCTCAGGCAGAACTAAGCAGAGTGCACTGTGGGCTGCCTTGTTAGAGATGACAGAATTCCTGGACTGCGGAACTTGGGGCCGCTCGGAACACCCACCAGGGCACAGGCCCTGTGTCCCAGCTTCACAAGGGAGTCTCTGGGGACCTGCGATGCCTAGGACAGTCATGGCCACAAATACAATGTCACCAAGGGACTGGACACCCCAGCTCTGACAGGTCAGACTGCTCCAAAGCTGCTGCCTCAGGATTTGAAATCAAGTGTCTGGTCCCAGTTGTTCAGTGACCCTTATACTGAGCCAGGGCACAAGGCTCAGGCTGTCAGGCTCGTGTCCATCCTGCCTTTAGGAGACCCACTCTTTGTTACGTTCATCTGCGGGGGCTGAGTGAGCTGTGGCTACAGGTGGGCACGAGACTAACCATGGCTAGCTGTCCCTGAGTGGCAGGGAGGATTAGCTGGGGAGGACACTCTGACCCAAGCTGACTGGGGACAGCAGGTAACAAGAGACCCACCGACAAGAGTCCAGAAAGCACTGAGTGCCTAGGTCAAGCTGAGCTTGTAGTCTATGAGCTGCACAGACATTTAAACCACGCAAACCAAGGGGGCTGGGCAGTGCGGGAGCAAAGAAATCCTAGTGCCTAAAGGAGAAAGCAAGAGCCAACATAGGAGGGCTCTAGGCTTGGGGGCAAGGCCTGCAGTCCGGCCCCTTCTCTGTGACCCCAGGACAGGTACCTCTGAGGACGGTCAGCTTCGCGTGAACCGTGATCTCCCCCACCGAGTTCTGGGCCACGCACTCGTACACGTTCTCATCCCGGGGCGTCCGAAGCGGCTGGATCCTCAGCACTGCCCCGGAGCTCTCGTCGAAGTCAATGGTCTACGGAGGGGGAGCTGATGAGACGGTGCGCACCCGAGGCCAGCCCGTGGGGGGGTTCCACTGGCTGGGCTGTGTGGGGGCCCGGGTGAGCCCAGGGTGTCATGTGTGTGTGGTAGGGCCCACACAGGGTCAGTCACACTGAAAGCGGAAAAGCCAGGAGACCCCGACGACAGGCCGCCCTGCTGGAGCTCAGCCCGAAGCCCACATCTCCACACTGATTAGTGGACGTGACTGGTCATCTGATCTCATGTATATCCAGATGTGGGCATTTCCTCCTGGGTGCAGTGAGGTTGTGGGTTAAAACTAAGAGGAACTGTGGCGCACGCCTGTGATCCCAGCCCTCAGGAAGGCAGAGGCGGGCGGATCTCTGTGAGTTTGAGGCCAGCCTGGTCTACAGAGCGAGTCCAGGACATCCAGGAATACACAGAAAAACCCTGTCTCAAAAAACAAAAACAAAGCAAACAAAAAGACTCAGAGAAGGCAGGCCTTGCCTGAGGACCCAGGGAAGCCTGCTGGAAGTTGGGGATAGTATGTGCCGAATAGGAGCTATGGCCACCCTATGAAAGGCACCCGAGGCTCAGCCACTGCCCCACCAGAAAGGGGTGTGTGCCGGGGTCAGGGCACCCCAACCTGGCCCCAGCTCACCTCGAAGCGCTGCGAGTTCACTTTCTTGCCCTTCTTGTTCCAGGTGACCCGTGGCTTAGGATCGCCTGTGGCCTGGCACACGAAGGAGGCCACGCCTCCCGACACACCAATCTGGTCCTTGGGCTCTTTGATAAATCTGGGTGGCTCTGGAGAATCAGCAAGGAGAGGAGAGGTGTGAGAGCATCTTGGCCGCAGAGCTCTCTCGGTGCCAAAGGAGGGCGGAGGGAAGCGGACCTCCCACAGGCTCATACATGCCCCTCACAGACTCTGGGGTCCCCACGCTGAGCCCCTAGAGACGCCTCGGTGATGACCCAGGCTCAGGCTGAAATAAACAAAGCTTATGCTAAGTCTTTACTGGGACTTGTGGGGAAACTAAGGCACCAAGCAGCTAGGCCAAAGGTGACCAAAGGATGAGAGTCGAGGGCTAGCAAGAGGGCCAGCAGGTACAGGCTGCGGCCACCACGCCCTCGATCAAGCTCGATCCTGGGGTCCACATGAAGGGAGGGTGTGACTCCCACTTGTGTTCTGACAGTCACATGTGCCCAGCAAGCGCGTGCACATACAATAATTAATATGTTGAGCGAATATCTAAATAAAAATGTAAAAGAGGACCAAAGTCCGTCTTTGAGCCCAGAGCCAGGAGAGTGAAGTGAGCCAGGGGCACGGGCCTGGAAGGGACTCCTCCTTTATCCGCTGGACCTCACTGGGACCCACTGTACAATCCTCACGCCTCAGAGAAAGGCGCGGGAGCCCAGCTTTAATGCCTGCCTGGGCTCTGAGGTGGGAGGATCCGCCAATCCGCCATGCTTCCCTTTCATTGGCTGTCTGCAGCTGAGCAGCGGTGTCCTCCCGGAAGCCAGCACCCAGAGCCGTCCCTCCAACCTGCGCGCGCGCACACACACACACACACACACACACACACACACACACACACACACAACCAAATGGGAGCTGGGAGGTGGGGTGATCGCTCAAACCTCTAAACAGCTGGTGCTGAGCGTCGAGTGAGCCAGGAAGAGGTAGAGGGGTACACGGCCTAGCAGATTCCCAGAAACTTCAGGGGGGCCCTGACTGTTACAAACCTGGGCCCCACAGACCGCAGCTACTCTGTTGCTGGGTCACACTGAGCTATCAACAGGAGCCCTGCCCAGGGACGGACCATCCTCCCCTGCCCCAGAGGCCCGTCCTGAGCCCTAGCCTCCCAGCCTCATTAGATGCTCATGTGCCCTGCCCCTAAAGATTTGGGAGCATTAACGGGTTTGTATAAGGTCCCCAGAGAACTCGGAAATGACAACACAAGACTCAAAACCATGTGTCTGCTTCCCTTCAGCCCTGAGGTGATAGAGAGACTGGGGACTCCCCTCCACTGCCCACAGGAATGACCCCTGGAGCCATATGTCCTCAGCCAAGGACTTGGGGAGAGTAACCCTGGCCAAGCCAGAGCGGCTGTCAGAAACAGGACACAAGGCTTGCGCCCTCCAATCCAGCCAGCCCTGTGAGGCTGTCCCTCCCGCCGTGCCCGTCCAGGGAGGGGATTTCACGCTCTTCTTTGCTTCTGTGCCAGCTGAGCCCTCTGCCCACTGGCCCTGCTGCGGACGTGGTCTGTGGGCTCTGGGCCCTCGAGCCAACCCCGCAGAACCTGCTCCACCCACTGTGGGTAGACAGGCTCTCTCAGTTCCCTGTCATCTCTGCTGGCACACTTACACCCCTCTATTTTCTAAAACGGAACACCACCATGGGCCTGTGAGGGCAACGCACAGCTGAGGGACCACGTCCCCTCAGCACCAGGCCCTGACAGGCTCACCATGATTCTCACACTCATTTGCAGAGGCCTAGGAGGAGTCTCAGCTTTCCTGGGTCCCCCAGCCCATGCTGGGCAATTAGGGTCTAGCTCCGTATAAAGGGGAACCACGCTCCCCCCAGCCGCACCCCTCAGAAGAGACCAAGGTCCAAGGTGGAGACTGGTTCCTACAAAGGCTCTGCCCGCTGGCCTGGCTCTGCTCTCCATCTCAGTCTACATGAGAATCAGGGCTAGAGCCAGATCCTGCCCTGGACTCACCTGGCAGGGCCCCTCAGCAGCCCGGGGGAGTCCCCTGGACCCAGAGCCATCTCCAGATCAGAAACCAACCATCCCAGCCCACTGAACACCCTGCGAGGCTGCAGGGAAGGGATTCCGGCTGGACAGCACAGCCCTTTAGACCAGACCTGTCACACATGGGCCCCTGAACAGGCACCAAGCCAGGCTAGGGCTTCTCTGGGGCCCAGCCTGGTCCTGTCCTCCATAACCACACTGTGTCACCAGAGGCCACCAGGGCCAGCTCTGCCCCTCCTACATCCTACTACACCAATCTCCTTTTAATAGATTCATTGAATTTTTATTTCTGTGTGCGCATGCAGAACCCTTCGAGGCCAAAAGAAGGCATCAGATGCCCTGGTGGGTGGGTGCTGGGGACTGAACCAGGGTCCCCTGGAAGAGCAACTGGTGACCCATCTCGCCAGCCACCCCACCCCCACCACTTGGGTTTTTTTTTTTTTAAGACAGACTCACTAACTAGCCCAGGCTGGCCTCAAATGCAGAGAGCCACCTGCCTCCCCTTCTCTCCCAAGTGCTGGAGTTAAAGGTGTATGCTACCACCACTCTGGACCCAACATTTTTTATTTCCAGACCTTTTCCATGGTCAGTCAACCCTGCCAGGAATGTCAGCAAACTCCCATCTACTACAAACTCTGACCTCCACAACCTCCCTCCTGAAAGCTTGTCTTGGCTCCTCCCGGTGGGCCCTGACCTGACACTGCAGTGGACACTGAGGATTAACATCACTGCTACTGTCCAGCCAGCGTTTCCTTTGTTGTCCAGCCACAGCCTTTCACGACTCTGGGCACCAAGCCTCTTCCTCAAGCCTGCAAACTCTGTTTGGACCGCACCAGGAAGCCATGGGCTGGGAAGTGCAGAGGGACCCTGGAACAGACGCACGGCAGGCCCACCCGCTCCGGCCTGGCCTCTTACCTTCAGCAGTGCATCCTCTGGCCAGCAGTACAAGGAAGAGCCCCACAGGAGCCACCACAGACGCCACGCTGGGACTCCAGGTGGGCGCCATGCTCGGCAGCGGCCTCCGGCCTCCGCCTTGGCGGGGGACGGCGCCCCGTGCCTCACGGAGAGGCCCCGAGTCGAGGTGTCCAGAGGGGCAGCGTCTGCTGAGAGAACGGAGTGGCAGTGAATGGGGGTCCAGGGGCTTCCCCAAGGGGCGCTAGGGGAGGGAGCCACACCCAGGGACCCACACGTGGGGTCCAGGTGCGACCACGGTGTTAGAGCCCACTGCCCTGTCCTGGGGGGGGGGGGGCACAGCCGTTTCCCGAGACAGGGTCTCCTGTAGCCCAGGACGGCTTCCAATTTGCTAAACAGCTGATGACTTCGAACTTCTGACCGGCCTGCCTCTCGGCCTACACACTGAGCCCCAACCTTGACCTTCTGGCCTCCAGAAGCTCGGGTGGGCTACAGCCCATCCCCTAGCTGAATACTTGCTTCAGACCTACCCTGCCTCAATAGCCCCACCGTGACCTAACACCAGCTGTAGCTCCCAGGGCCCCCAGGAGAGCGCATGCTGCCCCTCCCCCACCAGGTGAGGCTCAGCTCAGAGAGCCACTCCACCGGCCAGCCTGGAAACAACAGGCTTGCTTCTGTGGCATTTACTGGCTTCCCACATGGGCGCCAGTCTCCCCCTACCCCACCAACAAAGACCTCAGTTCCCGGGTGCAGCATCCCTCAGACACAACTCGAACCCAGGACCAGCTGTGCCCTGCCACCCTGGAGCTCACATTGCCTCAAGCTAGGACAGTGGTGAGGAGAGGCTGGACAGTGACCACCACACCCAAGAAGGGTGCAGGCTGTGGTCATGGGGAGGAGAGAGGCCCATAATGATGGGGTGACCCTGCCATTCTGTCTCCCAAAATACCCAGCTGTGGCCGCCTCGCCCAGCCCTGAGGAAGGGCAGGGGCTGTAGTGGCTAGTTCATGGCCCAGTGTGTGACCCAGGAGGGCACGGATCAGGGAGGCAAGGGGGCCTCAACATACCCACAGGCACACGGACATACACACAGCCAGCCAGACCCAGGCACACCATCAGGATGCAAGCAGACCCCAGGAGACATAGGTGGCAGGAGAACCTGGACGTCGCCAGGCCGCAGACAAAAGGAGACATCCTATCCTAACAGTCACATAGTCAGACTGCCAAGATGGGGACACCCCACATCTGTACGCAGTCCAATTTTATGTCCAGTCAGACTATAGGGTACATGGAGGCAGGATTCACACCCAGGACCACAGCAGGACGCACACAGAGGAGCTGCAGCTGTCACACACACAGAGGGGCGGGCGGGCAGGCAGTATGCGAGCGTGCGCACACACACCACTCAAGGGTGCTGGGATGTGGCTCCCTGGGCGTCCTCATCTAAGCCCCTTCCTTCCCCCACGGTGGCGTAGGTCCACTCACAGGCCCACAAAACACCCGAAGGCCCCCTCCACAGCCAGGCGGACAGACACAGCCTTGGGACCCAGCCCGCAGCCCCGGACACTAGGAGGAACAGAGCTGTGGCAGCCAGGGACCGGCTGACTGCACCAACCCCAGCCAAGGCGCCTGTGGCTGGCTACAGAAAGGACAGAGTGGTTAGGCCCAGGACACTCGCACAAGCCTTGGGAGAGCCTCTGGGGAAACTGAGGAACCAAGCAAGCCCATAGCCCAGGAGGCTTGGGCAGGGGTCCCAAGGTAACACGGCAAACGGAGAGCGTGTAGGGAGTGTCCCTCAGTGGCTCATCACTCTGGCCTCTCAGGGTCCCAGATTTGTGCCGTGTGGGCTCTAACAGACCCATGCTGAGGGAGTGGGAGGGCGCCCCCACATCCACCCCGGGGCCTGATGGGATGTGGAGCGGAGGCAGAAAGAGCAAGGGGAAGTTCACACACCGTGCAGATAGAAAAGTCCCAGGGCCCGTCACGCCCCAATCCTCCTTGAAGGGCTTTGTCAGGAGGAGGACAGGACCCGTGTGTCACTGTCTACCCCAGGGCCTTTGCACACACAGCTGGATTAATGTGATCTATCGTCAGTTGGGGAAACTGAGGCTCTGGCCACCCATCCAGTCATTAGTGAAGAACTCCATTGTTCAAAAGCTGGCTAGAGGCTGGTCCCACCGGCTTTGCAGAGGGGGAAACTGAGGCTCAGGGAGGCATTAGGGCTCCCCACGGCTGCATGAGCTGGGCTGAGCCTTGCAGGCTCTGTGGGCTCCCACACTGCACTCACGGGTGCCGGGGCACAGGTCCTGAGGGTTGGAGCCGGCTTTGTGTGCCCACTCGACCCAGGAGCATAGAAGGGTGATTATAATCCAGACTGGGTGACACACAGGCTCTGGGTCACCAGTACAAGGGGGGGTCTCCTGGAGCCCAGTCAGTCACGCCTTCCCCAGCCCCCGGAGCCACAGGAAGCTGGAGCTCCAGACAGTCCCATGACTCTCCTGTCCCTGGTCCATGGGTGAGGCTGGAAGGGGGCTCAGAGATGCCAAGGGGTGGAACCGCTAGGCCAGGGGGCAAAGTCTCCACGGGCACTCTTCTGCAGCCGACTAGTCCCTCAGGCCTGCGCCCTCCGCGAGGAAATGAGCTCAGGCCGGTCTCACCCTCCTCACCCCCTCACCAGAGCCCACTTTAATTACTAGACATGAGAGGGTGGTGCGGAAGCCAACCACACCTACTGGTCAAAGAGGGAAACTGAGGCTCAGAGGCACGGCCACTGTCCCCAAAGGGCTGGACTGGGGCAGCCGACTTCCCTTAGCTGCCCACCGGCCTTCGCTGAAGGTCCTCGGGGCCGCTGGGTTTGGCCTGCGCGGGCCTTCACCCATCCTGCAGTCGCTACCTACTACTCATATTCAGTGCTTAGGGCTCTTACCAAATACCCCCTTCCCAGACATGGCCCCAACTACCTCCTTCAAGCCGCCCCCCATCCCGGCCGGGTCTCAAGTCCTCTCTGGATTCGTGGCCCCACCTCCATCCTCAAACCCCGTGCCCTGCCTCTGAGTCATCCTAGTATTTCATGCGGTTCCTTGCAAGCTGTACCCTGTTCCCCGTCAAACCGCAGCCCCGCGGACCTCAAGGTCGCCACCCTGGACACCCCGGGAAATCCACTGTCGGGGCACTGTCCCAAATCCACCTTCCCAGCCCCACCCCCACTCTTCCCTGCAAAACTAGAACAAAACTCAAGTCGCAACACGAAAGGACGCCTACCGCATACCTGGACCTCACTGGACGCTTTATCCACGACGCCCCTGTACTCCGTTAAGGGAAACTGAGGCTGCAGAGCCGAACTCTGCACTCAAGAGGAGCCAGAGTGGGCTGCACGTTTGCAGGGGACCTGGGGCAGGAGGAGCCGGGGCAGGGGATCGCGTGAAGCTGTGGGGTGCACTGTGGGCGTGACCCGGGCTCCCTTAAGTCCCAGGACCCTCGAGGTGCGCAAGGGGTGCAGGCGGCCCCGGGGCGCGGCGAGCGGGAAAGTTTCTGTGCTCCGACCGCCCTTCCCCCGCCCGATCCCTCCGCGGTCCGCGGGCTCCGCCCCCAGATGGGGGAGGGGTCCGCGGAGCATAACGGTCCCGAGCTCAGCCAAATGCGGGGCGCGGGTCGGGAGAGCGCGCGGGGCCGAGGGGGACCCGAGCGGCTCCGATCCTGCCCGAGCGTCCCCGATCGAGCCCGAGCGTCCCCGAGGTCGGGCGCGCAGGGACGCGGGGTGTCCCCTGGCTCTGTGGAGGATGCCAGGATAGTGACAAAGGCCGGGAGGGGACGTGGCCAGCCCGAAGGACTCACCGCGGCTGCGAGGTCCGGGCTGCGCCGCTGGCTGTGCTGTCCGTCCGCACGTCCGTCAGCGCCCGCCCAGCGCAACGCAGCGCAGCCTTGGCGCAGGCAGCGGAGCGGCGGTCGGAGCGGGGGCGGAGCCTGGCCTGCGGGGGCGGGGCCCGGAGATGCCAAGGAGAGGGGGCAGAAGGCGGGGCTTCTGAGGAAGCCAGGCTAGGGGCGGGGCCTCGCAGAGGCAGACTAAGGGCCGATTCTGCGGGCGAAGGGAGCTGAGGGAGGGGCTTCTTGTGTGGCTGGGCGGCTGAGAGTGGGGCTTGGGAGGAAAACAAGCCGGGGGTGGAGCTTCGAGGTGGCAAGCTGAGGGCAGATTCTGGAGGAGGGGGCTGGGGGCGGGGCTTCTAAGGAAGGCTGATTGGGGCGGAGCTTCGGAAAAAAGCTAGCTCCGGGCAGAGCTTAGATGTTGCAGGCTGATGGAAGATGCAGGAGAAAGGGAGCTGTAGGCAGGGCTTCTGGTGAGCGTCTGGGAGCATGGCTGAGGCTCAAGGCCTCCCAGGGGCGGAGATTGCGATGGAGTTGGGAGAGGCGGTCTGTCTGGGGGCGTGGCTCTTCAAGGGGAGCTTCAGGGCTAACCTTCTCCAGGACCGGGGCGTGGATTATAGAGCTCTGTGGGGAGGAGCTTTTAGGTGGGTGTGGCATTCTGGCAAGAAGCCGGGCTAGAGGCGTGGCTCCCGGAGGCCTGGCTCAACTAGAGGACATGCCCCGGCCTCGGGGGGCCTAGGGGGATGATGGGGAGCGGAGGAACACCGGCCGGAAGTGAGGCCGAGAGACCCCGAGTCTCAGGGGTGGAGATGGCTGTATCGCTGCACCACGGACCCGGTTCGCGAGGGTGCAGTCGCCCTAGCGACAATGTAGGAAGGGCCACGCTCCCCAGGCCAGCCCAGACCTCTGGTTCCCGCATCTTCCCCTTGGATAGGAGTTGCAAGGTAGGGACGTGGCCCCAGCCGCGAACCAGATTGGAAACAGATGCCGCCTCCGACTCGCTCTACGCTCTGCCCTGCCGGCTTCAAACCTGATGCTCGGAGGCCCGCGCAGGGGGCTCAGAGCTCTCACCCATCTCCCGTGTTCCAAAGAGTAGGGCGAGCCACGCATAAGCGGACGGCTCACCACGAACTTAAAGATCCTCTGATACACCTGGGGCCAGAGCAAGGCTGGAGTCCCCTGCCACCCAGTTGGTACAGGACACAGTGGCCTAGAGACAACAACCCGGGCGAGATGCCTCCCCTGTCAGCCAGGGAGCAAGCGTGAGGCTGGCCTGTCCCCAAAACCAAACAACACTGGCTAGCTGGGCCCAGGCAAGCCACACTACGCAGGGGATGTCTATCCGCCGGGGCCCCCCGGGCTGTGTGGTGACAATGGCCATGCTCTGGCGCAGCCAACCCGGCCTTCTCTTCACTGAGGGTGTGGAGCTGACATCCAGCCCCCTTTTTACCATAGTGCTCACACTGTGCTGGGACACAGCTACCCCGCGGGAGTCAGCGAGATCTAGGCCAGGTTTTCTTCTCCTTGGGACAACCCAACCTGTGGAGCCCCAAGCGCCCTGTCACAGCACTGCTGCCCCACATGCTAACAGCTGGTCACAGGACCTGCCTTTACATCTGGCATCCTCGGATGGAGCAGCTGAGATCTGCCCCCTTCACCCTGCCTCCCACACACCAGCACAGGGCGCATGTGGGGGGGGGGGGCAGGAAGCAGACGCAGCATCACCCCTGCCTGTCACAACAGTGGTACCTTGCCTTCTATGAAACGTTTCTTTGAGTCTACTGCAGAGCAGGGTTCTAGGCATAGCAGAGACCAGGGGTGGACAGCAAAGGGAGGCAGCACTGTGGCTTATCCATGGGGCTGTATGGGAATGGGGTCCATAGGGAAAGAGGGCCAGGCTGCCTAGAAAAAGGACCAAGTGGAGGCACAGCTGTGCAAAGACCCTGGGCTAGCACCGAGCCTGTTGTGCTGAAAGAGCAGCCAGGAGGTCTGTGCTGCCGGAGTAAAGGGCAGAAGCAGAGGGGCTGCGGGCAGGAAGGATAAGGTGGCAGAGGCAGATGCCTGGGGTGGAGAACACAGGGCTGGTCCCGGCAGAGCTGGTGGAGTTTCCCCAGGGGCTGGTTAGTATAGGATGGAGGGCTGGGAAAGTCCGACCCCAGCGTTGGTGAAGGTGAGCACTAGAGAGGTGTCCTTGAGACCAACCCCATGGGCGCAGGAGCCTGCTGTCACTCTGTCCTTCACCCCCCACCAGGATGCTGCCACCCTTGGGGACGGACACAGGGACAAAATGCGTCAGCGGCTCTTGCAGCTGGGATGTTGGGGTGTAATTTTTGTTTTTTCAAAATAACTTTTCTTCTAATTATGAAACAGTCCCATGCAGGAGAAAACTCACAGACGTCAGCAGAAAGGGGGAAAATAAAAGTTACCCAGAATCCACAGAGCCAGGGCAGAAACAGTGTGCCTGGCTGTGAGCATTCAGTCTTTCCGTGGAATACACACTGAGCACCTACCATGTGCAGGGCTGCTGGGGACATGGTGGAGGGTGGGCCAGGAACCGCCCCTAGATGGCAGAAGATGCGCCCACAGGCTCTGGAGCCAGGGCCCTCGGAACGGGTGAAACCACTGAGTCAGGCACAAAGATCCCACAGGAGGAACAGTCCCTGCAAAGGCCCAGCCTTCCGAGTGCTGGGATGCAGGCGCCAGCCACCACACCCGGTAACACCTTACTCTTGCCATCAGGGTTTGCCTCCTGAGACCTACGGAGGTTCCCATGTCCGTGGCTAGGTTGGGAGATGATGGGGTGACCTCACTCATGATGGGCGAGGTGGGGGGGGGGGACAGGGACCCACGGGTTCGGCTCCTGGGCCGGCTGGGGGGGGGGGTGTCTGCCGAAATGCTGCCCCAGGTGGCGGGAACGACCGCAACCCCATCAGCGTCCACACCCAGGGCAACCAGCCACTTCCACCTTCCACTTCCGAGGAACCGGTCCGCCGGGTGGTTTCCTCCCAACTGCCAGGAGCAGCACAGAATGTGTGACCTGGGGCAGGAGCGTGTTGGAACCAGCAGCCGCGCACGCCCCACCGAGGTCACAGCCTCGAGGGCATGCTGCCCACCGGCCAGCAATTGCTACCCATTAGGTCTGCCCCACCCCATCTGCGGGCACCACTGTCATCTTCCTTTCCTTTGGATAAATCCAATGGCTTTCGGGTATGATTACATCCAGTGACACTGCGCCTCCCAGCCTCCCTCCTCCCTCTCTGCTCCTCCCTGCCTCCCTCTTCCTCTCTGCTCCTCTGTGCCTCCCCCTTCCTCTCTACTTCTCCCACCCTCCCTCCCTCCTCCCTGTCTGCTCCTCCAGCCTCTTCTGATCAGCCAGGTCCTTCCTACCCCAGAGCCTTTGCAGGGCTGTGTCCTCTGCCCTGGGGCTGCCTCACCTCCTCACCATCCACTACACATCCCTGGATTTAATTTCTTTTGTGTAGTTTGAGGATTTTTAACCTCCTCGGTTGTTGACAATCTAACCTAGCTGTGCAAAACATGTAAGCCGAGGCAGATGGCTGCAGCTCCCACCGGCCTCACTCTCCCGACACAGGTTCACAAAACTCCCCATTCCCTAAGAAATCAGAAACAAGGACACAGCTGGGCCACATCTGACACAGAATACCCTTTCTGCCCCTGGAGGGGGCATCGTCCAGACAGACTCTTCTGGCCAGTGTCTCCTAAAAGGTTCACATTAGACGCCAAGTGCATACACCAGGGTGTCAGAGCTCCATGCTCTGGGTGCCTGGACAGCCCCCCAACAGTAACGCTGCATCTGGGGTCCCAGCAGCCTGAGTGTCCAGGGTGTGAGGGCATAGCAATGGCAGCCCTGCTGGGCTGGTGGCTCTGAGCGTCCCTGCAAACCACTGTCCCCAAGTCACAAAGCACGAAAGGCTCAAGGAGACCCCGGGGGCTCTGGGGCCTTAAGAAGCCTCTGCTACTCTCAGTTCCCCTACTTGCGCATGGTGGGGGCACTGGCTCTTTACTGTTGGCTGGGATTGGAGTTTGTGCCGTGAAGTTCTGTGAAGACTGGGGAAACCAAGGAAGGAGTCACAGACATCACAGGGAATGTCCTCCGTGGAGAAGGAGGTGCAGCAGAGGACAGGCAGGCTGTGTGCAAAGGCCCTGAGGTGGGAACAGCCAATCAGAAGAGGGCGGGGGAGGGGCACAGCTCTACGGTAACTCAACAACCATGCCCTGTCCTCTTCCACCCACCATGAACATTTATAAACTGCTTGCTGTATACCAGGCTCTAAAGCCGAAAGCTACCTGCACAGAGCGAAGTGCCACCTCAGGCCTTCTGACGCTCACCTGGCAGTCAAAGTGACACAGCAACACAGGGGTTCCCCAGCAGGAAGAGGAAGGCGACACTCCCACACACAAACCAGGAGATGGTGGGGAGCTGGCCAGGGCCAGCGGATGGGGCTGGAGAGGTGGGTGGGCAGCGCCTGGCTGCAGTCAGACTAGAGGAGCTGTTTCTGTTCTCTGTGTGTGCTCAGTCTCAGGGTGTAGCCCAGGTTGGCCACCACCTAAGTAGAGATCCTCCTGCCTCTGCCTCCTCAGTGAGGGATTAAAGGCAAAGAGCTGTTTTCAAGTAAGGTGAGGAAATAAGCGCCAGGGCAGAGACAAGTGGGGTACCCAGTCGGAGGCACGGGGCGCTGCGGGGGGATGTGGCTGGGGATGGAGGGGGAGGGCTGGGTAGAGAGGGCCAGTGCGGGAAGCTGGCCACACCCACACTCACTACTGCTAGCCTGAGCACAGCAGGCTAGGCAGGAGGGGCGAGTTCATCCCTGTTCAAATGCCGCCGGGGAAGCCCCGGGAAAGAAGAGGCTCTGTGACTGCGACCGTGGTGACAGTCATCCCAGCACTCAGGAAGTTGAGGCAGGAGGACTGCCAGGAACTGGAGGCCAGCCTGGGCTACAGGGCGAGGCCAAGAAAAGAAAGAACGAACGAAAAGCCAACACATAAATGGAAACTGACCCCTCCATCCCCACAGAAACAACTCATTCCCTCTGCCAGCTCCCACCCCCACACTCATAGTGAGAACCCCCAAACCCACACTGAGGGGAGACAGGGGACTCTGGGCTGGGAGACGGCACATGGTGAAGCCTCTGCCAGGCAAGCGCAAAAACCCCAGCACCCACCAGAGAAACCAGGCGTGGGGCATGGGCCGGGACCCCAAGCCTGCAGACAGCCTTGCCAATCAGCAAATCCAGGCCTTTGAGACCCTGCCTCAAAACACGAGGGAGGAGAGAAGTGGGGTAATTGCACTATGATGTTAAAAAATTAAAACTATGTAAAAAGACAAACCCCAAAACCCACCAAGGTGGCAAGGACAGTGGAGGACGATGCCATCCTCAGGACCCACAGGGCAGGAGAGGTTTGATGCCTGGCCCAATTTCTCTGTGGTAGTGGGCACTAGCCACATCTGAGGAGCCCCTGGGGAGATGAGGTTGGGGTTGGGCATCCAGGGGAGATGAGGATGGGGTGAGAGGGTCCTGGGGAGATGAGGATGGGGTTGGGGTCTAGGGAGTCTGAGGAAGAGGGTGGAGGGCTCTGGTGGGATAAAGACTGGGACCCCCTCAGGGATGAGGATGGGGTCAGGGGGTCCTGGGGGATGAGGACATTGGGGCCTGGGAGATGAGGATGGGGCAAGGGGGCCCTGGGGGATGAGGATGGGATGAGGAGATCCTAGGGAGATGAGGATAGGGTGAGGGGCCTCTGGGGAGATGAGGATGGGGTGAGGAGGTCCTGGGGAGAAGAGGATTGGGGTTGGGACCCCTGGGGAATGAGGACGGGGTGGGGCCCTGGCCAGGAGTGAAAGCATATATTCATCAGAATCTGAAACAAAAGCCCCTCAGCCTGTCAGCCCAGCTCCAGCCCGTATGGTAATGAGCGATGAATTACCCACAATGCCCGGCCAAGCGCAAGTGGCTCTTGGCCCGGATCCTAAACTAATTTCTACATGTTCGTGTGTATATAATTTCCCTCCCTCCCTCCCTCCTCTTTCCCCTCATTAGCGAGGAATACAGAGGGAGGCGGGGGGGGGGGGCGCAGAAGGAACCCTGAGTGGAGGCAGGGGGACGCCCACCGAGGGGCCCTGACCAGCAGGCCAGCTGGCATGGGCCTGGGTGCAGACTGGAGGAGGTAGGATGGGCACAGGCTGGGAGCCAAGGGAGGCTGGAAACCACCAAGCCTGAGCTGGCAGCCCCTGGGGTGGGAACAGCCTGGGAGGGGGTGGGCTGTGCTGGGCTCCAGCAGCCTCGGGCTTACTACCCAGACTGTCTGTCCAAGGTGCTCTTCTGAGTCCTCGCTGAGTGCTAGACTAAGTACCTCACTTCGTAGCCTTTGCACCGGTCTCTGAATTGACCCCTGTCCCTCAAACCGCAGTCTCTCCTCCCGATGAGCACCACTCAACTCCCCTCCTTCTCAGCCCAGAGTGCTCCTCAGCTCCCACCCCTTTATGGACCTCAGTTTCCCCCACCGGTACCACCTGCCCCTCTGAAGCACTCTGCTGAACACGCAGACACTGGGTTCGAATCCTGACCTGTGCCCTTGCTTTGCCGCCTCAGCCAGGCAGGTCGGCCTCTCTGAGAGACAATCCAGACTCCTCCACCCAACAGGTGTCCCTGGCCTTCCTGTGCAAGCCTACTGCGAGTCCGTGGGCAGCGCTGCGCCCATCCTCCCCCCCCCCTCTCTCTCAGTGAACTCCTATCCAACCCTCACCTCCGCAGGCAGCCCCCCACCGGCCTGTCAGCTCCTCATGCTTTCCTCAGCCACTTGTGAGTTGGGGAGACTAGAGAGAGGATGTGCTCGCGCCAGCGGCAGTAGATCGGCTTGGAGGCTGCGGACTCACGGTCCTCCGGAAGCAGCGTTCACAGGGAAGCGTGTGTACGCTGTGCCTGTGCACATGTGTGCCGTGCCCGCGGAGGCCGGCAAGGGGCGCAGGCCAGAGCTGAACGCACGGGGGCGGGTCACTGCCGCCTCCCCTCGCCTCTGACTGACCGCGCCTGTGCTTCCCCTGCTGTCCCAGCACCGGCGCCGTGACCTCTCAGGTCAGCAGAGGCACAAATCCACAGGCCTCGGCTGCAGCTGGCAGCAGGGCGGTGGAGGCGGGGTGCCCGCTCCACCAGGAATCCCCTGTGGCTGCACCTGCCCTCGAGTGGTGGGAGAGGGGTTGGAGGCCCTGTCCTCAACCCAGCCTGGAAGGAGACCCAGCCTTCGAGGCGCGCCGACAACTAACTTCCCAGCACAGAGAGGTCTCAACGCTTGCCCGAGGGCACACAGCACTGGCATTCGAGAGATGACACCGAGCCTGGCCCTGGGCGCCAAGCCAAATGCGGGCCAAACACACACACACACACACACACACACACACACACACACACACACCAGCGGGCTGGTGGCCACGTCCTCAGCAACACGTGGGTGGCGGGCTTCCTCAGACATCAAAGGGGGGGATCCCAACAGCAGCTATTTCTGCAGCCGCAGGTCGGCGCGTCACATCCGTTACATCCGTGGGCAGCGCCCGGAACTCGGGATGCGGCTATTTCTGGAGGCCAAGGTGAGAAAGGGGGCGGGAGGAGGAGACTGGCCAGGACCAGAGAGGGATCAGAATACAGAGGTGCAGGTGCTGTCCCTGCCCTCCCCTCCGGGGACAAACGGGTCCTGTGGAGAGGTGTCCTATTGTGCTTGGGGAGAGGAAGACTGCATGTCCTGGGACACAGGACCAGCAGTGCAAAGGCCCTGGGGCAGGACAAGCCTGTGCTGGATGAGCTGGCAGGAGACTGAGGCTTGAGCCGGGAGGGAGGGAAGGAGGTAGGAGGTAGCCGGGGAGGTGGGAGGGGAGGAGAAAGGGAAGAGGGTAAAGGGGAAGAAGGGAGAGTAGAAGGGAAGGGAGGAGGGACGGAGGCCTGGAAGGGCATGGGCTTTGACGTGGGGGAAAGAACAAGACCTGGAGGGCAGTGGGAAGAGGAAGGGGGGAGCTGACTGCGGGGTGAGGGTGAGCATGGTGGGAGGGGCCTTCCTGGGGACACTGGAAACTGCTTTTCTCTTGCCAAGTCCCAGGCCACAAGCTACGACGTGCCCAGGGCCAGGCCTGAGGGTGCTGACAGGCAGGATGGTGGGCGCTGGGGAACAGGGAGGGTCCCCAGGAGCCGATCGCCAATAGCAGGGTCAGCCTGAGCAGGCTCCTTGCCATGTGGCCCTAGACACCTCACATCCCTTCTCGGAGCCAAGACAGAAAGGTCCACAGTCTTCTCCATCGACTGATGGATTTAAGGAGTACTGTGCTTGAAGCACCCACCCAGTACCGCCGGGCTTGGTCCACCTCATAGTCATGAGAACCACCTTCCCAGACAGCACTGGGTCGGAGCTGGTGGCGGCCGTGAGAACCGGGGTTTGGGTGATTCTCCGGCAGGCTCCTCTAAAGCTCCGCCTGAACCTCGGCTCAGAGGCCTCGCAGGAGCCCGGCGTCCAGGAGCCCCGGGGTCCTCCTCCCCGCTTCCTGCTCTTCTCGCTTATTTCCAGAACTCTGCTAGGAGGCGACACGCGCCCGTCACCCTGTCCACGTCCGCAGTCACCAAGGCCACCCACCGTGTCCGGTCCCTTTGGCGCCGCCGACAATTTGTCTCTTTCTCCTCCGTAAACAAATGTCAGGGAAAATAAATAGTTTTTAACAGGCTCATTAATTGAGTTCGGGAAGGAGGCCCCTCCCCCAGATTCTGGCACAGTTGACGAGACCAGAGGGGACACGGGGGGGGGGGGGGCACGGAGGAGACACCGGGAGAGGGAGGGGGACACACAGGAAGAGGGACACAGGAGGACTGAAGGGAGCACGGGAGGGGAGGAGGGGGCAAAGGAGACATGATGGGAGGACAGAGGGGGACGGAAGGGAGGGCAGGAGGGGGACACAGAGCGGGGAGACACAGGAGGGGGTGGAGTGGGAAGGAAGAGGGACATGAAAGGGGGCAGAAGGCATCACAAGGGGGGTCAGCAGGAGCGGACCCCCAATGCCCTCTCCTCTTCCCACTGGGGAAACTGAGGCCTTGGCTCCCTGAACATGCCCCAGTCTTGAACCTGGAGCTTGCTGACTGGCCACACTGTGGGCACCCTGTCTCTGCCCCTCCAGTGCCCAGGTCCCAGGGTCACAGGTTCTGTTGTGAACCCCTCGGACTCACGTTGCCTTTGCCTTGGCCGGATAACCACTAAGTGCAGCTCAGAGAGGACATGAGACCACCTGAGCAATCCCCCTGCATCCGCTTTCACGGCCCTCGGCATAAAGACCGACACCAGGACAACGGCTGGACTGATGCCCCAACGAGAGGGAAAGGTCACGAAGCCATGTGACCGGAGAGAAGCGGAAGAGGTGGTGGAAACCGGCTGCTGACCACGAGGGAAAGTGACCAGAGCCGCTCAGCTACTGTTCCAAGATCACACAGCCCGCAGGGAGCAGGCCAGACCACAGGCTCCTGTCCAAAGAGGAGGAAGGATTCTGTGGGCTCCTCGGTGCTCCCGAAACCACCTTGCCCTAGCCTTCCCACTCCCTTCCTTCCTCGTGCCTCAGTTTCTCCATCTGCAAGGCGCAGGCCCTACTCAAGGGGCCCTGGAACCCTGTGTGCTGGGCTCAGTCCCTGGGGTGCTGACCCTCGGTCACTGGGTGATGGCTCTGCTGGCTGTGTGACCATGGGACAGTCACCAGCCCTCTCTGGCAGGGCCTCCCCCCTCGGCGGCCCCAGTGCCTGTCTAGGGTTCGTGGGAATGTGAGAAGACCAGTATCACAGGCCCCCGGCACCCCTCCCCACCATCACCAGCCCAGTTCCCTGGGGTGAGGTGGACACATCCCACTGCCAGCTGGGGAAACTGAGGCATGGCTCTGTGCATGACCCTGGGGGGAGGGCGCTGCTGGGGAGTAGAGTTTTCTGTTCGTCTCCATTAGGTTTTCTTGATGCCGCAGACCCAGGGAACAGGCAGCCTCACATGGACTGGGGACTGACACGTGATGCAGTGGACATGGGGGTGACACCATCGGGGTTGACAATGATGCTCTTTCATTGTTTGACTCACATAGCCCAAGCTAGCCCAATGTGGCCCAGGATGACCTTGAACTCCTGATCCTCCTGTCTCCACCTGAGTGCTCAGGTGACAATTGGCAACTGAGCAGCTGCCCAGTCCGAGTTTCCTGCCTCAGCTTCCCCTTTTTGCTGCACTGATGGGAGGTTCCTGGCCTACTCTGCTGCACTAGCCCCACTGTGTCCACACTGTGTTGTGTGGCCTGGGGACATCCTCTCCTTCTCTGGGCCATCCTGGGCCTTTCTTTCCCCGCTCAATCGTGGAGAATTCTGGGAAACCAGCCGAAGGTTCCTCCTTGAACTTTTTTTTTATGTGTTTATTTTATCCATTTTGCACACACGTGTGAGACATGGCGGATCTCGCTTCTATCATGTGGATCAAGGAGACTCGAACTCAGGTCGGCAGGCTTGGCAGAATGCGCTTTACCCACTGAGCCGCCTTGAAACCCCCTTTCTGGATGTGGTAGCCCAGGCTAGCCTCACACCCTCTGTACCACCAAGCCCTCCCCTCTAGAAGGCCGCCCCGAAACCCCGAAGCCCGCTGCGGCCATTCCTGCCCACCCCGGGCCCCCCCACCAGGCAGAAGTGGGGTGGCCTGGTTAGGCGCCCAGCGGCCAGGAACGCCCCAGTTTGCAGCGCTGAGTCATCCCTCGCTCTGGAGGGGCTGCGGATGAGGCAGGGGGATGCCAGGGAGCCGCCGAAGCCACGAGGAAGTCTCAAGTGAAAAAGAACAATACCAAGTCACTGCTGCCAGGCAGCGCTGAGCGCCCACCACAAACATTCCCGGCACCCCCTGAGGTGGGCACTGTCCCCTGTGGGGAGAGCACAGAGAGGCCGCTGTCCCCAGGCCACACAGCCAGCAGGCTGCAGACACGGGATCTGAACCTTTGCCCCATCCTTCTTCTGCCTCCCAGAGTGCCACTTGAGAGCTGTGTGGCACGGCCACGGAAGACCCTCTCTGGGCCTGGCTGGCGCCACCGTGCCCGTCACAGCGGCACCACGGTCAACCACATCCTTTTATTTGCTAATCCCAGGTTAATTACGAGCTGAATTCCATTAAACACACACAGGCGTGGGACGCCCAGGAGAAGCCCCACGGAGGGGACATCCGCCCCACAAAGTCATGGAGTGGCTTCCCGCCCCAGGCAGCTTGGGACGAATGTAGGTGGCAGCGAGACACAGAGAGGGCTGGAAACCCAGCCCCGGCTGCACAGCTACGAGCAGGGCACCAGGGAGCAGCGAGATCACCCAAAAGGAAGGGGGTCACAGGCCAAAACCAGGGGACGTTTGGTCCAGCTCCAGGGAATCGGATGGGGGGGGTTGCAGGCACGAAGCAAGGAGGCCAGACCCCGGGGTTGAGCTCAATGACAGGGCCCATGGAGAACTGCAGCAATCCCCAGCCCCAGCTCCATCAGGCGGAGGGGGCAGGGCAGCGAAGAAGGGAGAGGGAGAGAGAGAGAGAGAGAGAGAGAGAGAGAGAGAGGGAGGGAGGGAGGAAGGAAGGAAGAAAAGAGAAAGAAGGAAGGAAGAGAAAGAAGGAAGGAAAGAGAAAGAAAGAAAGAAAGAAAGAAAGAAAGAAAGGAAGAAAGGAAGGAAGAAGAAAAAGAAAGAAAAGGAAGGAAAGAAAGGGAAGAAGGAAAGAAAGGGAGGGAGGAGGAAAGAAGGGAAGAACAGAAAAAAGGCTAAAGTAGACTGCAGTCAACTGTCACCGAGCCTGTGGATGGCGACACGACCCTGAGCAGAGCTGGGCGGCCAGCTGGGCAGGCCTTTGCCCAGGCGTGCAACTCGCCCCGAGACACACCCCCATTTGTGTCCTTTAAGTGATGCATGCTGTGCGCCCTCAGGCCGGGTCACCCTCTCTGGTCACCCTTTGCAAACCGCAGCCTCTGACCCCTCAGGGCAGAGCAGCCCGCGGTGACCCGCCTCAGACAAAGACCCCGAGTCTGTGGTGCTGGCTGCGGCTGCCCTGTCCTTCCCTCCCCCACACCAGCCCAGCTTTGTTTGGGGACCCTCTGGCGAGTCCCGGGGTGGCTGTCGGTGAGCCCTGCGCACCCCCCCTCCAGCACGGCTGAGCCACAGAGGACAGAGGAAGGGCGCCTCCTCCCGCGCCGGATCTGGGCCATCAGGGGCACCGGGAGGCAGCAGCACCCCCCTGCCCTCCCCCCCTCCCCCCGCAAACGCTGGCCCAGAGAGGGTGAGCGCCGAGGAGCGGGAGCCAGGCGGCCTCAGGTGGGACTCCAGGCCGAGGGCCTCCTCCAGGAGCCCCATTACCCCGAAAAGGGGGCCCAGGGCGGCAGACCCTCGCGCTGTCCCCCGGCCCGGCGGCTTTATAATATCTGTCTTCACTTTTAGGCCTCTCACCGGCTGCCCCCACCCCCGTGCCCCTCCTTCCCCCCAGGTGGGACCAGGCGAGCGCGGGGCCACCGGGCATCCTGAAGCCGCACCAGGTGGGCACCGGCGAAGCTACAGGTGCCAGACACCGAGGGACCCAGCGGAGACGGGAAGTCACCCCAGCAGGGGAAACTGAGTCAAGAGGGACACGGGGACTCCCCGATTCCCTGGGGTGGAGACAAGAGACCCAGAAGCCGAACCGGGTCCAGCGTGCAGAGTGTCACGGCCGCGCTGCAGCGTGGGGACGGGTGCGGGTCCCTCCCGAGACGGCCACCCCCCCGAGGGCCCGCCCTCCCACAGCCCCGGAGCAGGCCACGCGGCCACACCCGGCCCGGCTGCGGGCGCCGCCTCCGGGGACTGGCACCTGGCCACAGCCCCCGGCGGCCCTGGGGACACGATGTCACCTCCCTGGCGGGACCCGGCTGCCGAGCTCGCCAGCCAGCCGGGGCTCCCGCGACGGCTCGCTCGCTCTGAGCCCAATTAGAAAGAGGCTCGGGCGATCTCGGTGGAGGGCGCCGCTGCCCTCGGGGGGCTGGCGTGGGGGGGGGGGCCGTCCCCGGAAGAAATGCAGTGTCATGGTGAGGGTGTGTCCCCTCATCCTCCCTGGGGGCCCAGGGGGGACAGGACGGGGCTCGGTGGGTCTCGTGCCGGCGGCGGGAGGGGCAGGAAGGCGGCCAGGGCTGCCTCGCACAGACGCTGTCTGGGACCGAAGTGTCCCCCACTGTCCCGAGTGGGGGCTCGGGCCGGCCGGCCGGGAAGCCGCCCCCAGCTCCAGCTGCCCGCCTGCCACCGCCAAGAACTCAGCTGGCAGAAGGCAGGAGCGGGGACAGAAGGCAGCTGGAGATTGACAGGGGGAGGGACACAAAGAGAGGAGAAAGGACCAGGCCGGGGGAGGGGAGTCCGTGCAAATGGCAGCTCTGGCGAGAGGCGCCGGAGCCGGGGGTCCCAGGCTAGCCCAGACGAAGCACACAGCCCGTTCTCGGCGCCCCAGAGACGGCGGCGCCCGCTGGGGGCACGGAAGCCGGGACCCAGGATCCCGGTGCCGAAAGACGGGCGCGGAGGCTGCGTCCTCAGTGTGACACCTCGGGTCCCCTCTGTCCGGTGGCGTCCGCACTGGGGACACTCCGGAAGTCCCGCCCTGGGCACCGGGATGCCTTTTTACTGGGGGGACCTCCTGGCTCGGGGTGGAAAGTGGGGTGAGGGGAACCCGGGAGGTGACCGTTAGGAGGTCCCTCTGAAGGGAGGATGAAGTGTGTGCGGGTGGGGGTGGGGTGACGGGGAGGTGGGCGCTCGCACCTGCGGCAGGTGTTCGGGGCCACCCGGGGGCGGCTCGGAGGGCGGGGAGAGGGGTAAGGGAGCGGGGCTTTGGGGGTGTGGCCACCCAAAGGATCACAGTTTGCAGGGACGCCGGGGTTCAGGGGCGAGGAGGCTCCACAAAGAGCCGGTAACTTGGCCCCGACCCAGCTCGCGCTGCAACCCGGGGTCCCCTCGCCCGGACCCCCTTTCCACCTGCGCCCCACGCCCCGCCCCCGGTGACGTCACCGCCTCAGCCAGCACGGGGGGCTCCTGGGGTGCGCGGGGCCTCCGGGGGATCCCCACGGTTCCCCCGCCCCTCGAGAGGCTGCCGAGCCCCGAGCCCGTCCCTGGGGGGTCGGGGGGCGCCGGGCCGCGGAAGGGTGGGGCCGGAGCCCCCGGTGAGCCGAGGCCCGCGCGGGGCCGCAGCCCCGGCCCCGACGCCGCATCCCCGCCCGCCTGCGGCAGTCGGCGACCCTGGGCAGCCGCCGGCTCGCCCTCGCGCGTCCCCGTTCCTGCCGGGCCCGAGTACCGCCGGTCCCCGTCCCCGCGGGCCGCATCCCCCGGCCTCCGCGCGTCCTCCGTCCCCAGCCCAGCCGACCCCCCCTCCGCCCCGCTCCTCCCCGCACAACTGCCCCGGGGCTGCGGTCCGGACCCTGCAGAGCACAAAGGCCCGCAAGCCTCGCGGCCCGGCGCCGCCCGCCCCGCCCCGGGTCCCCCCGTGCGCCCCGGTACCTGCGGGCTCCGCATGCTGCTCCCGGCACCGGGTCGGCCCGGGCTCCGGCGGCGGCTCCGCGTGCGCGCGCGGCCCGGGCTGCCTGGCGGGCGGGCGGGGCGAGAACCCACTGCGGCTCGCGCGCCCCCAGCCGGTGACGTCACCCCTGCCGCCGCCGCGGCCGTGCGCGCCACCGCGCATGCGCCCGGAGCGCGGCCCAGTGAGGAGGCGCGGCTGGGTCACGTGCCCGGGAGCCCTTGGAGAGCCGCGCGAGCACGTGGGGCGCGGGGCACGTGGGCCCGGCCTGCCTCCCCGCCACCCTCTTTAAACTCAGGCTCTGTGGTAGCCCAGGCTACCCTCGAGCGCACGGCGTGGCCGTGGACGGCCTGATCCCCCAGCCTCAGCCTCCCCGCTCGGCTCCGTTTCCCCCAAATGGCCCTTTCCTAGCCTTTCCCGTCGAGCCCGGCTGGCTGGCTCAGAAGCTGAGGCAGGAGGATGTCACGTTTCTGGTCAGCCTGAGCTAACCGTGAGCCTGAGACTGGCTGGTGAAGCCCAGGAAGGCCCTGGCCCTGAACAAACCGGGGGCTCGGGGCCCGAGGACCTGAGCCTGACCCCGGGACCCCGCGGCGACCTCTGACCCCCGCATGCATGCGCACACGCTCGGAGCCGTGCAGGGAAGCCCAGCAGAGGCCTGAAGAAAGCCCGAAGCCGGCGTGCACGCCCGTCGCTGCTGCGCGCGAGGCCAGCGTGGGCTACACGCCGAGACCCCGCCTAGGGCAACGGAACGACCTCACTTGACAGTTTGGGTTTTGCCCTCCACAGTTCATTCGTTCGGGGCCAGAGCTGGAGGCCGGAGCCCGGAGCTGGGGCAGAAGGCCCAGGGCATGAATAATTGACGAGGAGCCTAAATTAAGAACAGGGCTCCCCAGCGGCCCCGCGGCCGGCTTGGCGGAGCCCGCTCTGTCCTCTCGCCTGGCTGGGTGACCCTGACCGGCCTGCGTGGCCCGTGCGCCAAGCGCTCGGGGAGGCTGGCTGCACACAGTAGGTGCCAGAGCCCTGCAGAGCGGCCGGAGGCCCTCGGCCGGTGGTTGCCTGTGCATGGTTTGCGCGCTACGTGGAAATGCGTGGTGTGGTTGGCAGCACACAGTAGGTGCGGCAGCCCGGCTCAGGCCCCCCGGGGCGCGGTGGGTTGCACACAGTAGGCACGCACATGCTCCGGAGCTGGGGGTGGTGGGGCAGAGGGAGTCTGTCAGGAGGGAGCCGGGCCTCGTCCCGCCCGACTGCGCAGAGGGAGCGGACCGAGAACTTCGTGGTTCAGAAGGATGTAACACGAGGGGTCAGTGCCCGACAATGAGTTTAGCAAGGCCTGTTTGTTTGTTTTAAGATTGATTTATTATGTACAGTGCTCTGCCTGCATAGATGCATGCACGCCAGAAGAGGGCGCCAGAGCTCATCACAGATGGTTGGGAGCCACCATGGGGGTGCTGGAACTTGAACTCAAGACCTCTGGAAGAGCAGCCAGTGCTCTTCACCTCTGAGCCACCTCTCCAGCCAAGCAGTGGCCATGTCTGAGCAGACTCAGGGCAGTGCTCCTGCCCAGTGTGCTCTGGGCCTCTGGTTTCTGCCCAGGCTGGCCCAGGGAGGGGGCGGTGAGACCCGCTGTTGGCTGAAAAGTTCACTCTGGAACATTCCTTCCCCCCTGTTCTCGACGGGCGGGAGAGGCTCGCCCAAGATACCCACCCTCCTCTTGGCAACTTTCAGGACCTGGAAATCTTTTGGCCAAGTGGGGATTCTGTGACTGGAGCCTCTCCCGAGGGAGGCGGGGTGGGGGGGCATCAAGGGCTTAAGGTCAGCATGAGGCACAGACACCTTTTCTCAAAGTTACAGAGGGGCTGTGGATAGAGCTCCCCTCTAGCCTGGGCCAAAGGCCGGGTTCCATCCTAGGACAGACTCCCCAGCCCGTGTCGATAACCAAGTTCGAAGTCTGTGCTGTCAGGCGGCCGGGGCTGGTCAGGAAGGCCACAGTGTGTGACCTGGGGACGCCCAGAACGTGCAGCCCCCATCGCCCCTGCCACGGCTGGACACCGAGCTTGCAGGACCGGAGAGGCCTTGCTGGGCGCTGGGAGAGGTTTGGGTTTGCTTTGTTCTGTTGAGACAGGGTCTCGGTGCGGCAGATTGAGCGCGAATTTCCCACCGTCTCGTCCCACCCTCCTGGATGCCGGGGAACTGCCGCTGTGGCGTCACCGAGCCGGAGCTGGAGGAGCGGAGACACCTTCATAGCTGCAGCGGGGCGGAGAGTCGGCGGGAGCGGTGGGGCGCGGAGGGAGGCGGGAGCCGGCCCTGTGCTCGCCGGCGCCCTCTGCTGGCGGCCACAGGAGCCGGGGCCTGAGAGGCGCTGCAGCCCCAGGGCTGGCCTCGTGGCCCACCCTCGGTCCGTCCCCCGCGGACCTGGTGTGCTTGGCGCTCTGTGCAAGCGAACAGGCACCGAGAGGCTGTGTCGCCAGCCTGGCGTCACACAGCCAGGCAGGAGTGGAAACCTACTTTCCGTCGGCGTTGAGGCCAGCCTGGGGTGGGGTGGGGTCGTCCTCGTCCTGGCCTCAAAGGCTCCAGGGAGGCAGCAGCCGGGTGAGGTCCCGACAGCACCGGCCGGTCTTGCACGCTTCCGCGATTGGAACCTTGCTCCAGGTGCTCGGGGCCAGCTCTCATTTCTCCGGAACTGAGGGGCCGGCCCCCAGCACGGGGTTCCCCACCCATTGTCCCCGGTCATTCCTGCTGTGCCTCGCTAGGACCCTGGCCACCGGCGTCCCCAGGTCAGCCTCTCACACAACCCTTGCTGGGACACAAGGTGCAGGACAAACACCGGAACAGAATGCGAAGACTGGAGGGCTGGCAGACGTAGGAGGGACCTGGGTGTGGAGGGCCGGGCCGAGTTGACCATCCGCCCCTGTGTTTTCATTGACACCATCAGCTCTGCAGCCAGCAAGGTCTCTCCCCCTCTCCTGCCAGCAGCACCAAGACCTTTTCTGTTTCCTCTCTAGTCAGCACGTGTCGGCCGCTCAGCGCCCTCAGATTCAGACTTGAGAGTCAAGTGACGGCAGGAGAACTAGAAAGAAAATTATTTTTAAATCCTCGCTTCTCGGGAGGAGAAGGGACTTGCCATCCAACCCAGCGGAGCCTGGGGGGTGCCCGGGGGTAAAGACAGACACTTGTGGTCCTCCATGGCCACAGAGTGATTGTTCGGGCTGGTGAGTGTTCAGGGCTCTGTGTGAGTTCTGGATGAGGCCACGCAGGCAGGAGGAGGTCTGTGTCTTCCAGGGTTATGTCAGGTTCAAGCTCAGTCATGGTAGAATTGGCCCTGAGTTGTCTTGCTTTGTATTTCCTTTTTGCTTTTTAGTTCTGTTATGATTTGGGGGGGGCATACCATTTGTAGCTTACAAAGACAGTTCTGGAATACTTGGGGGCCAACGGGGCTACCTGAGACCCTGCCTCATTAAAAAATATATATGTCGGGTGCTGGCTCACACCTTTAGTCCCAGCACTCAGGAGGCAGAGGCAGGCCGAACTCTGAGTTCGAGGCCAACATGGTCTACAAAGCACGTCCAGGACAGCCAGGGATACACAGAGAAACCCTGTCTTCGAAAAGAAACAAAACAAAAAATATTCTAAGTATCAGTCTCAGAGCTGAAGGGAAAGAAAGTTTAGAGTCTACTAGTGCTGTCTGCTCATCAGCTCCTGTGAAGAGTTCTGTTGTTGATTACTAATGTCTGCCATAGCAGCAGACTAAGACATAGAGGTCTGTGTGCTATGTGTCTGTGCACCCAGGGTCAAGGAGCAGCTTCTGCTCAGAGAAACAACTTTGCAGCCTCCAAGGGAGACGTTCGGAGAGTTGGTGGCTGTTCTTGTCTGAACAGGTAGGTGTGAGCTTGCCTGGACTTCGTGTCACCAGGTTGTTGTGGGTTAATTTACTTCCTGTCTTGGGCTCTCCATTTTCTCTTCTAAGAGAAGCTGGAGGCCAGCCTCGCCAGCCTGGGGTTATTGGTGGCCTGGTTGTGGCTGCTGCTTGGCTGCTCTGGGCTTCTGTGTGGAGCCGAAATCAATTCATTTGCAGCTTCAGCCCCAGGGCTGGTGCCAGCTCTGCCCTGGAGGCCTTAGAGCCCCTCAGCCGTGTCGCACATCTGTGTCCTGCCCTCCTCTCCACGTCCGCACCTGGTGACAGCGTGGATGTGATGGAGGTGGAGGGGAGGGTTTGGCCCGAGCCCCTCCTGGGCGGCTGTCCACACACCTGCCTCCACTCCCCACACCCCTTCCCCTGGCCAGCCCCTGCCTGTGCCTGGCCACCCTCCAGCACTTGGCCCAGTGTCCCACCGCAGCATCTTTGTCTGCAAGTGGCCGCACGGCACTGCTCGCTTCAGCACTTGGCAGGGACCTTGGTGAGGCAGAGGAAGAGGGGACAGCGCCCAGCTGGGCACACGGTGGACTCATCTAGCTATGGCCTTAAGCCTCTCGGTAACCTAGGCTGGCCTCGAACGCACAGCAGTCCCCCTGCCTCAGTTTCCCAAGTGTCTGGATGACAGTTGACAGCCCCCATACCCCCATTCCAGCTCTGGGCACGATTTCTCAAGGTATTGTCCAAAATGGCAGGAAAAAGAAGTAGAGAAAAAGGAAAAAAGGAGCCGCCTAGGTGGGACCCAGTGAAACAGCCTGTCATGGGTGCTGCACAGCCATGACTCCGGCATCCAAGAGGCAGAGGCAGGTGGATGTCTGCGAGTTCCACTATCCAAGTCTACAGAGTGAGTTCCTGTCAGCCAGGGCTATGTAGTGAGACTTGTCTCAGTAAAATAACGAATATTAAGTTAAAATGTGAATGTGAGCCAGGCATGGTGCTACTACTGTTAGCTTCAGCACCTGGAGGCAGAGGCAAGTGGATCTCTGTGAGTTCGAGGCCAGCCTGGTCTACAGAGCAAGTTCCGGGACAGTTGAAGCTGCACGGAGAAACTCCGTTCAAAAATCGAAACCAAATAAATGACCATGAAAAGATGTGACTGTGTAGAAGGACTCGGAGACACAGTGACAGCAGAACATGGTGGCTAGACACACGGAAGCCCAGACTGTGAGCACCGTGTAAACTCTGTTAATCTACAACCGCAGGGAAGTATCACTAAATTCTCTTTATGATCCTGACCTGCTGTGTGACCTTTTGCAAGTCCCTCCCTCTCTGTGTCCCATGCCCTGTCCTCACCTATGAAGCAGGAAGACGAAGGCGCACACACACTCACACACACGTGCACACGCACTCACACACGCAGCTGGGGGCGGGGAGGGGGCAGCCCTGAAGGAGGGCACCGCGTACGCTTCTGCTCTGGGCCTGCCAGAGCAGAAATCCTCTAAGGCTGCATCCTTTGCACGGAGTGGGCTTCCTCGGGCCCTGGCACTAGCCTGCGAAAGCACCTGCAGTCTCCTAGCTGGTGACCTCACCCTTCTCCCTCCTCTGCACCCAGGGGCCAGCCTCGGAGCAGATGACGCAACCTGGGGAAAGCAGGTCCCTCAGGTCAGGGTACTCCCACCACACCTGGCCTGGGGGAGGCGGAGGGAGGCACCTACCCTCCGGGCACTCAGGGGAGGGAGAGGTGTCTTCTGTTTCCTAAATAGCCTCTCCAAGGACCCGAGGAAGTCACAAGCAGGGCAGGGAAGGCCTGCTCCTCTGCCCCCGCCACACCCTCCACCTCCAGAATCAAGACCTGTAGAAGCAGGACTTAGAATTTTCTTTTCAAATATTCTCATGGAGATCATAAGAAAACAGCTCCGGTGTGTTCCATAAGGACTTGACCTGGTGTCACAGAAAGAGGGCAGCTAGCCAGCCAGAACAATGTCACCAAGAAGGATCTGTACACAAGGGTGTGAGACCCAATCACAAACCACATCCTTATACCCCAGAGTAATTCTCAGGAGGGATGCCTGGACCCCCATTGTCCAGAGAGGGAAACTGAGGCTAGGAAAGGCTGGTGCTAGCACACAGGAAGCTACGATGCTGTTGGGACTGGAGAGGAGGCCAAATCTGGACCTCTGCACCTGTGAGACAGCATGTCCCTCCTGTGAAGGAGGGGAGGAAGCCAGTGACAGAAAAGCAGGAGAGGAAAACAAAGCGAAGGACACCACCCCAGGGGGCGGACAGCAGCCAGCATGTGGGCAAAAGACAGGGTGACAGGCCATAGACCAAAGAGGACCTGGATGGATAGGTGGGAGGATGGGGGGTGGATGGGTGGGTAGGTGGGTGGAAAGATGGGTGGATGGAAAGATAGATGAATGGATGGATGGGTGAGTGGATGGAGAGATGGATGGATGGGTGGATGGAAGGATGGGAGAGTGGATGGGTGGACAGACAGACCAACAGATGGACATGGATGGATGGGTGAGTGAATATATGGGTGGATGGATGGATGGATGGGTGGGTGGGAGAGTGAATGGGTGGATGAGTGGATGGGTAGATGGGTGGACAGACAGACCGACAGATGGACATGGGTAGATAGATGATTGTATGGGTACATGATGGATGCATGGATGGATGGGTGCATGGATGGATGGATGGGTGGGTGGGTGGATGGGTGGGTGCATGGATGGATGGATGGGTGGGTGGGTGGGTGGGTGGATGGAAGTATGGATGGGTTGATGGGTGGGTGGGTGGATGGATGGGTGGGTGGATGGATGGGTGGGTGCATGGATGGATGGGTGGATGGGTGGGTGGATGGATGGGTGGGTGGGTGGATGGATGGGTGGGTGGGTGGATGGGTGGGTGGGTGGATGGGTGGGTGGGTGGGTGGATGGGTGGGTGGGTGGATGGGTGGGTGGGTGGATGGATGGTGCATGGATGGATTGGTTTATTGATGAGTGGGTAGATGGGTGGGTAGATGGGTCAGTCGGTGGGTAGATGAATGCATGGGTGGGTGGGTAGTTGGAGGACGGATGTGTGGGTAGTAGATTGTGGATGATGGGTAGGTGGGCATGTGGGTGTGTGATGGGTTAGTATTCTCAGTCTCATTGATCTGGGTCAGTTTCACAGCATCTTTTGCCTTCACCTGCTGTCAGAGGGCCCTGAGAATCTCAGTTAACCTATTCTCTGCCCACAGTGCTACATGCTCCGATTTTCTGAGTTAAAGCCCAAGGCCTTCTCTCATCCTTAAAATGGTGCCTGAGCCGGCCCTGCAGCCACCCCTTGTCTCTGTTCCTCTCTGGCTCTGCTCCACCACAGGCAATGCTCAGGCTGCCTAGGACCTGTGGACAGCTGAACCTCGTGCTTCTCTCTCCCGGTTCCTTTGTTTATGCTCAGAGTCTCTGCTCTTGCCCCCACCATGATCTCCCCTGTCCTGTATCGTTTCCCCTTCTCTTCTTCATCCTTCTTGTTCTTACTGTGACTTTGTTTCCTCTTGTAGCACATCCCATGGGCTTCTCACACAGTCTTCATGACTGAAGCAAATTTGGAGGCTGTGGTGTGGCTCATGGCCATGATGCTTACCTCACATGAAATCCTGAGTTCCAATCCCGGGCACCACTTAAAGAGCAGGGTGTGCTGCCCTGAAACGAAGCCTTGAAGAGTCAAAGGCTGGAGGATCCCAGGCTCCCAAGCCAGCCCGCCCAGTGAGCAGGCTCCACGCTCAGTGAGAGCCTGCCTCGAATAACAAGGCATAGCAGGGCCAAGGACACCTCATGCCATCCGAGGCCTCCACCTTCATGTACGGCAATAAGAAGTAAACAGGTGGGGCTGAGGGGATGGCCCAGCGGTCAGAGCACTTGGTGCTCTTGTAGGTCAGAAAGTCTCCGGGTAAGCTGGCTCCAGGCTGCCCCCTTCTGGCCTTGCAGGGATCTGCAGTCAGGTGCACACACTGCCACCCTTGAAAGAAACCCATTGTGAGGGAAACAACACCATAAGGTGTTGGACATCGGCTATGGTCATTGTCTGGCAAACGCGTTTGCGGTTGTTCAGCACCTGTGATTGGGGAGGCTTGTTCATGAGACCCACTGCGGACAGGTGTGGATGGCGATGGAAAAAGACTGGTGCACGGTGAGTTGAAGGGCAGCCTGGGCTACACAGTGAGCCCCTGTGTGTACAAATGGTAACAGTCAAAGTAAAAAACAGAAAGGAGACATCTTCCCCTTGGAGGCATCAGCAGCCTGGTGTCCCCATCCGGCAGCCTGCACTGGACTCTACCCAGCCTCCCCCTCCCCCCCATCATCCTCCACGCCCCTCAGCCTCCAGCCCCTCAGCCTCCAACCCCCTCAGCCTCCAGCCCCTCAGCCTCCAGCCCCTCAGCCTCCACCACCTCAGCCTCCAACCCCCTCAGCCTCCAGCCCCTCAGCCTCCAGCCCCCTCAGCCTCCACCACCTCAGCCTCCACCACCTCAGCCTCCAGCCCCTCAGCCTCCAGCCCCCCTCAGCCTCCACCACCTCAGCCTCCAACCCCCTCAGCCTCCAGCCCCTCAGCCTCCAGCCCCCTCAGCCTCCACCCCCTCAGCCTCCACCCCCTCAGCCTCCACCACCTCAGCCTCCAGCCCCCTCAGCCTCCATGGCCCTCACCCCTTCCTTTTTCTCTCTCCCTCCCTCTCCTCCCCTCCCCATCACCCTCTCTTTTCCCCTCCCTGTGCCCCTCTTTCCCCCACTTCAGCCTCCCCTCTCCCGCCTGCCATCCCAGTCTGTGCGCTGACCTTCAGTGCGCAAGCGTATTGCGCCTTTCACACCCCGGCCCAGCCCACGTGAGCCTGGGAAGAAATGTAAAGGTCGTGGTCTATAATTGAATTTTCTTGGAGGTAAAAATAGAATCTTTGTAATCGGTTAAATGGCTCTGAGGAAGGTGGGGCTGTGCGGGGACAAGGACGCCCAGGGGCTCCTTCAGGGGCAAGGAGGAGGCCTGATGGGAGGTGTGGAGGTCCTGAGAGGTTCCGGACACCTTCCCCTGCTCCGGAGAAGCCTGGGGGGCCAGCCCAGGCCTGTCCTCCCAGCCTCTGGGAGGCCGAAGCAGGAGCATCAGGAGTTCGGGGACAGCCTTAGCTATATAGACCTAGAAGGAATTGTGAGCCAGCCTGAGCTATACAGACCTAGGAGAAATACCTGCAGGCAGCCCCATTCATTCCATTTGGCAAACAGGGAAACTGAGGCATGGGGAGGTTGTCCCCTGTCACGCCTCTACTGTGTTGAGATCTAGAAAGTTCTCAGGGTCTGTGAACTACAGGCATGGTCCCCGAGGGGTGCTGCTTAGAGATGGGAGGACCTTTAAGGCCTGGCAGAGGGGAACGGGGGCCTTGGGCCATCCTGGAAGGGGCTCAAGGGCATGGAGTCTTTTTTTCCTTCTCACTGAGTCAGGTCTGTCCTCTGCTGACAGCCCGCTTGTGGCCCTGCAGCCCTAACCCTGCCCCCACCCCTCCCTCCTGTTCCTTTCTCCCCCTCCCACCCTGGGCCTGTAGCCAGTCCCTTGCCTCAGCAGGGCTCAAGACAAAGTGTGGTCTCAGTAGCTAACAGATCTCGAGAGTTTCCTTCTGGAGTCCAGGCTGTCTTTGAACTCAATCCCCCTGCCTCACTCCCGGTGCTGGGTCACCTCTGTGCACAGTGAGGGTTTGCATTTTGTTAAGATTAGTCTTATTTTTAATTGTGTGTCTGTGCATGTGTGTCTGTGTATGCGCGGGAGCCCATGAAGGCGTTGGGTCTCCTGGAGCTTCAGGTAGACAGTTGGGAGCCACTGGGTGGGTGCCAGGAATTGAACCTGGGTCCTATGAGAGAGCAGCCAGTGCTCTGACCACTAAGGGGTTTCCAGCACCATGGAATTTTTAAGGTTTCCTGTCTGTATGCCCTGGCATAGAGGAAGTGCTCAGAGAGTCCTGGCTCCGTGGAGGCAGCGGAGACCAGCACTCGGGTTCCTGTGTGCTGCTGGGCCATTTCCAGAATGTTCTCACCCACAAAAGCTGAGGAGACCGTGGGACTGGCTGTTTGGAGAGAGGAAGGGTGCTCACACTGGGCGCCATGGCTCCAGAACCATCGTGACTCCCACTGTTCTCCCCATGCAGCTCCCTTCTGAGCTCCTCATCAGAACGGTTTTCCGATGCTGGAATGTTCTCTGCATAGTTGATGAAACTCATTAGGGCGGACAGGCCCTCCTTCACCACCAGGAACCCTTCACCTAGGACCCAGCAGGCCATTGCCCTCAGGTGACTCTGGCCCCTGGTTTGTTTCTATAAATAAAGCTTTATTGACACACAACCCTGTTGTTTGCAGCCACTGTCTGTTTTCGGCGAGCCTCACAGATGGGGTGGGGCGGGGTGGGGGGACTCTGGAAACATCTTTGTCCCTACTCAGCCTCTCTGACCATGGAACTTCAGATGTCCTCATGTGATGGATGGGACTGAGACCAGGCTTCCAGTCCCCTCACAGCTTTACCTGGCCCCATGCCCCGAGGCTGGTGACATTTGAGTTTATCACCCTTGGAACCACCAAAGCACAGCCATCAGCATGAGCTTTATCTACAGCTCCAAGTCTACCCCCCCCTCGGGGAGGGGGAGCGTTCCTATTGTCACCCTGACACTAGGACCTTGTTTTACATGGTCCATGGCCACCTGGCAGCTGTGGTCTCCCACCTGGGTGATTGTCCAGGTCCCTGAGGCTTCTAAGCAGCACGTGGGTTCCCAGGAGCAAGGCAGGAGCTGTAAGTCACAGCCTGTTGTCAGCGGACATCGTCCAGAGCAGATGTGTTCTCCAGAGCGTTCACCACAAATCTGTGCAACACTCTACACAGAAAGATGCTCTGGGAGACGACAGAAGCTGGGCGCTGCAGCCTAGAACTCACTGTGTTGACCAGGCTGGCCTTGAACTCGGAGGTCTGCCTGCCTTGCTTGGTTTTGAGGCAGAGTCCCTCTGTTACCAGACCAGTGAGGCCCACGGATCCTCCTGTCTCCTCCACAGTGCTGGAGTCACCGCCGCCACCTCTGCACTAGGCTTTTTACTCGGGTTCTGGGGATGGGAACTCAGTTCCTTGTGCTTTCAAGCACTTTACGCACTGATCCGTCTCACCGGAGTCAAGGTGAGACGTGTACCTTCTAGACGTGTACCTTCTAGGAATCCACGAAGGAGTCGGAGTGCAGCGTTTTCTAGAAACGTCTTCGTAGGAGAGTGCAAACACCCGTGGGCAGGATGGCCATGCTGTGGGGCGGCTGGGATCTGAAAGCGTTTTTTTGTTACACACACTGTCATGGCCTCCCTGACAGCTACAGCCCATGCACCCTCAGAGGTTGGTCTCCCCCTGCTAGATGCAGAAGCAAAGCCTGAGAGCCTCAAAGCCTGAGGCGCGCGCACACACACACACACACACGCATGCACACACATACACACACACACACACACTACCGAGGACAGGACCTGCACTCTCCCAGCATGCTGGGCTCCATTCTGTGGACTCTGCAGAACCCTCTAGCCAGGAGGGGACCGTGAGGCCGTGACAGCTCCCAGTGAGAGGTTCCAGCAAGTTCTGTGGCAGGTCACCGGGAGAGGGAAAGAGCAAATGTAGTTGAAGTAGTTGGTGACTTGCACCCCGCAACCCGGGACCCTTGAAGGGCCTCCCTCCCCTGCACCCCAAGACCTTTGCAAGGCCTTTGCCACCCTGCTCGCCGTCTGTCTGTCCCCCACAACCGCCATCAGGGAACTGGGCTGCTCTGTCTTCTTCATTGCCTGGTCGCTGGAGCCCTATCTCATATACAGTCAGTGCTCAATACATGAATGAATAAAAGGCATAGAGAAAAGGGTTGCTGAGGTTCTGGGGCCAGCCCCCGCCCCTTGGGGGCTTGTCTGTCAGGCGTGGGCGGCGCCCACCGGGGGGGGGGCAGCAATCTCCTGCCGCAGTGCGCAGCCGCTGAGCTGGCAAGGCCTGACAGATGTCCGGGGGCTGGAACATCTGGGCGGCGTGTGGCTAGCAGCTGGCGGGAGCCAGAGCTGCAGGTGGCCCAGCGATGACGCCCACAATCATGCAGACTCCCCCCTTTCCATGCTGACCCCCATCCTGGGACCCGTGGCCACTGTGGACAGCTAGGCCTGAAGCAGTGTCACCTTGCGAGTCCTGCTCCATGGCCCTGATGTGGTCTGGACGCCTTAGACACAGCCTGGGGCCTTTGCACTGCCTCACGGCTGTCTCAGCCTCAGGGCTGAGCCACACTGTGGCCATCTTGACTCAGAGCACAGAGGCTGCTTGAGTAGTCCAGGCTATCCCTGACCCTAGTCCCGCCCCGCCCCAGACTCCTGAGCTGGATGAACGTTCTCGAAGCAGGAGGGGCCACCTGGAGGCTCAGACTCGTCCTCAGCGTCTGACTGAGGTTTTGTGGTGTTGGGAAGGGCGGCTGAGGGTCCCTGAGAGGAATCCTCTCAGGAGGCTGTTTTATCCGATCTCTGGGCCTCCTGGGAGCCAAGGAGTCAAAACTGGGACTCCCATCCAGACCTGGAGAAAGGTGCCAGGGCCCTAGCAGTGACCCCTTGGTTGACCTTTGCTGGCAGTGGGCTCAGCCAATGAGGAAGCGCAGCGGGTGCCGAGGAAACGGTTGCCATGACACCGGGAGCCGCTGGTCCCTGGAAAGCTTGGTCTGAGGGTGAGGGGCTGAGAAAAAGGGGGTGCATACTGAGTAACCATGGAAACTCTGCAGCCACGGGGCCACCAGGAGCTCACATCCATCCCCAGCAGAATAATACCCCATGCTCTGCCTTCACTCAGATTGGGAAACTGAGGCCTGGGGATGCCTGTCACTTCCTGCTGCCTGCTCTGGGATACAGTCCTAGGATAAAACCCCACACTTGGTACATGGCAGAGTTAGGAGGTCCCTGGTGAGGAAATCTAAGGGACTGAGCTGCGCTGTTGGGGATCAGCTTGGAGAACCTCGGAGGGCTTCATGATGGAGGTACAAGGGTCCAGCTGGGGCTACCTCACCACCCACCGATTCCTCCCCAAGGATTCTCTGGCCAGGTGGTAGTGGCTCATGCCTTTGATTCAAGCACTCGGGAGACAGAGGCAGAAGGATCTCTGTGAGTTTGAGGCCAGCCTGGTCTACAGAGTGAGACCCTGTTACAAACTACTAAACCTTGCAAACCATAGCTCTAGTCCCTTCTGGTGCATGGAGGGAGGACGGCCAATCAGACAGGCCCTTTCATTCCGGGACGAGCCCTGGTCCGCTCACCGGGATCCTTCTGGACTCTTCCTGTCCTCTCCCCTCAGCACAGCAGCAAGCCTCAGTCACTTGTGTCCAGCCCAGGCCTGGGGAGGTGGCAGAAGGGCACCAGACCTAGGGAACCGCGTGGGCCAAGGCTCTGAGCACCTGCTGGGACAGCACAGCAGGCCTGTGTGGTGCTGGGACACGTAGGGGACACTCTGCTCTTGTGCCCAGACACGTCACAGGACGCCCCTCCCCAACCTTCCCCCACACTTACATTTGTTCTAAAGTCCTGTCTTCCCCTCTGGCGTCCTCGCCGCTGTCTCCTCAGGCTGTGACCCAGGGCAACAATGACAGGAAAACCAAGATGTTGGGAAGGCAGAGGCTCCGCAGTCAAGAGTGTGCGAGCCTCTTGCAGAGGCCACAAGTTTGAGTCCCAACACCAGCGCTGGCCTGCTCACAACCTCCTGAGATCGGAGCTCTGGGGTCCCCGGGCTTCACAGACATGTACAAACAGAGCCAACTAGAAGAAGCGGGGTGACAATTATCATTACTTCCCTCTAAGGAGCCCGAGGTTTCCAGAAGTCCCCGTGTTGAGGGGCGACTGCACCCAGGAGCCGGCACCACGTGCTCCCTATCGTGTGGGGAGTGGGTGTTAGGCAGAGCTTCATGTACCCGGGACTGGCCTCCAGGTAGGGGTAATCCTCCTGCCTCAGACCCCCTCGATCGGTGAAGTAGAAACTCATCTTTTGACTGTTTACTGCTTATTCTAGTCAGCTTGGCCCAGGTCCCACAACCACCCAGACCCACTCACAGTGCTATTCCTGCTGATCAGTGTCAGGTGGGATTGGACCAGAATTTGGAGGGCACGGAAGTTTTCCCACAGCAGAGCCAGACTGTTCATCACTGGCATAAACAGGCGGAGCCTGCCCAGAACTTCGGCTCAGTGTGAAAGGCTCTGTGACATTCAGACAGTGTCTTGCCTTCTCTATTTCTCCATTACCAAGCAAACAGAATCTGATCAGATGAAACAGTGTTTGGAGGCCAGTGGAGGCCTCCCTCTCAGCCTGCCCCAGAACCTGGGCTTTAGTTACGAGGCCGAACCATAGGTGACCAGCATTAGATCCATCTGACCAGGAGAGAGCATGGCTGCCAGGGGACACCCTGGTAAGAGTCAGGTCTCTCTGCCCATGCTTCCACGGCTCCCACCTGCCTCAGGCCTCCCGGCTGCTGCAGCCCTGCCTGGGCCCCCCCACTCCCTCCTCCTGCCAGGCCACAGGTGGACGCCTGCGATGGACCCCTCATGGAGCTTGCCACCCCACACCCCTCTGGACACAGGTCCTGCCTGGCTCAGCATGGCTTTCTGCCCATCACCCTCTGCAGTGACGTCTTTCCTGCATCATACTTCCCGGGTCTCTCCGACCCGCTCCCCCACCCGGTGTGGTGGAGCGCTGGAGGGGACCCGTTTTCTCTTCGATTTTTTTCCTGCCCTGTCTGAGCTGGAATGCCTGATGTCTGAGCCCACGGCTGCCTTCTGGTGAGCCCAGCTTCTCTAATGTGTGAATAAGTGAACTAATGGGTATGGTCCTCACGCCCACTTCCCAGATGAGGAAACTGAGGCACAGAGAGGACAGGTTGTATGGGTCAAGAGCTGGGCTTTCATGGGCTCACTGTCCACCTTGAAACTGTTTTCTCCAACCCCCAAAGCTGGAGGTGGGCAGGGAGGATGGTGTGAGGGGAGCCAGCAGCCCCATAGTCCTGACTCACCGGCCTGGGTCACTCTGAGCCGGGTTTACACATCTGTTCCATCTTGGCGGGGGGGGGGGGGGATTGCTTATTCATTTCCATGGCAACCATGTTGTCGCCTTTCTGACTAGGGCTGAGTGACAGCCGTGGGGACCAGATGAAGTGCCTTGCCACCCACGCCTGAAGGAGGGAAGGAGAAGAGGGGCGCTGTCCGGGAGCATGACCTCTCATCACGTGGTGGGATTTCTGAGGCAGGTGGGCCCGGAAGGAGAGATTGAGAAGTTGACTTGGGTGCACTTCACAGCTCCTACTGTGTGACCAGGTGGACACACAGTATGTGCTGGATAAATGACTGGGAAGGAAGCGAAGGGGACAGGAGATTGTGGGAAACGCTCCCTTGCCAGCCATTGCCAGCATCTCACAGAAGAGCAAAACCTCTTACCAGTTCACCTCACCATCACATCCCACCTGCACCTCACCATCTCGCCTCTCGCCAGAGATAAAAGACGGGCATGAGGGGGCAGGAGGGGGCAGGAGAGGGCTGGAGGGGGCTGGAGGGGGCTGGAGGGGGCTGG
>NW_026594014.1:1067347-1075193 GCF_907164565.1 Psammomys obesus | reverse complement strand
CCACCCACCCATCTACCCATCAATCCATCCATCCATCCATCCATCCATCCATCCATCCATCCATCCATCCAAGTATTCATTCCTCTATCCATTCAGCCATCTACCCTCTCATTATTCCATTGAATCATCCATTTATCCAACTATCCATCAACCCACCAATCTATCCATCTGTACTGGGTGGTTTTGTCTGTCAACCTGACACAAGCTACTGTCATCAGAGAGGAAGGAGCCTCATTGAGGAGATGCCTTCATGAGATCCAATGGTAAGGAATTTAAAAAAAATTACTGATCTGGGGGGAGGGCCCAGACCTTGGTGGTCATGCATTCCCTGGGCTGGTGGTCCTGGGCTCTATAAGAAAGCAGACTGAGAAAGCCATGAGGAGCAAGCCAGTAAGCAGCACCCTCCATGGCCTCTGCATCAGCCTCTGCCTCCAGGTTCCTGCCCTGCTTGAGCTCCTGACCTGACTTCCTCCAATGAACAGTGATACGGAAGTGCACACCAAGTAAACCCTTTCCTCCCCAACTTGCTTTGGTCATGGTGTTTCATCACAGCAATAGCAACCCTAAGACACCATCCTTTCACTCTCCCCCCTGCCATCCGTGCGTCCAGCCACCCAGGCACCCTCCCCTCTATCCACCTCCACATTTCAGCACCCGCTCCCTCATCCGCTTATTCACGCATCATCCCTGCATCCCTGCATCATGCGCCTGTCATGCCTCTCCTGTTGGTGTTAGGGGCGCCGGCTCTTTCTGGTCTGCCCTCCCCCAGGCTTCCTGTCTGACACGGAGGCAGGCATGAACAGCACAGCCCAAGTCATCAGATGGGTCTCAGCAAGAGGCCACTGCAGCCTACAAACTCCGGGAGAACGGGGCTAGGAGGTACAGGGAGAAAGGGCAGGAGAGAGGGAGGGGGCCGGCTGGTGGAGACTGCTGATGAGGACTCAGCCTGTGATCTGAGGGTCACCGACACACGGGGTATTCTTGACTAGACCACAAACCAGATGTCATCACCTTGTTTTTGCAACAGAGTTTAACTGAACCTGGGAGTCAGTAGCTGTGCTAAGCCAGCCTGCCCACAAGCCCCAGGGGTGCTCAACTCCTCGTCCGTAACACTGGGGTCGTGGCACACCCCACCACCTTTGCCATTTTTTAAGTGGGTGCTGGAGATTCGAACTCAGACCCTCACACTTGCATGCAGGATGCTTCCCCCACTGAGCCATCTCCGAAGTCTCAGGAGCAGATCTGAGGGTGACCTTGAGGCCAGCGAGGGCCTCTCTGGGTCTGACAGCCTGACAGAGCCTCTCCAGGCTGTGCTGATGTTGGGGACAGCGGTGGCAGTCGACAGCCTTGTAGGAGCGGTGCAAATGGCTGGTCCGGGGCACCTGTGACAGCCGAGTGACGGGCTTTATTAGCCCACGAGCTGAGCGGGGTTGAAAATAGCAGAGTGGTGGCAACAAAAGCAATTTGCTCCCGAATTTTTATTCTGAACGGATGATGTGCTTTTAATCAAGCAGGGCGTCCCAGAACACTGCTAATTACCCCAAGTCGAGGGCTCAGCAGCCATCCTGGTGACGCCGGGTGCGTGATAAGACTTTCTGCCGAACAGGTTTCCTGGGCTGGGGACCAGGGCATCTAGGGCTCAGAAGGCTCCTAGGGGTGGCCTGGGTTCGGACTGGTGACGAGGGTGCCAGGTGATGGCACCAGGCCTGGGAACAGGGAGGGTCCAGCTGAGACTCACTAAACAGCTTTGAGGGGTCTCTGCCTGCTCCGGAGCACCAGTTTCCACTTCTGTAAAATGGAACTAATGCTAGAGCCCGGGAGTAGAGTCCAGGGGCGGAGCTCCACAGACGCCATCATGGTGGCCATGTTGGTTGGGGATCACGTGTCATCCTGCCACCCAGGAGCCTGAGGCCGGAGGATTCCTGGTTCTGAGCCAGCTGGGGCTTGAGCAAGATCCTGTCTCCAACAAACAAGAACGCCAAGGAGCCAACCGAAGCAGCCCCTTCTGCTGTAAGTCGGTGACAGTTCAGTTTTGTTGTGTCAGATAGTATCAGCTTAGTTTTGCTGTGTTACAAACGCCCCCCCCCCCCCCCGTCTCCAAGGCTGACAGCAGGGGTCCCTTCTCATCACATCAGCACATTCACCATGGTGCCTCCCGCTAGCTCCCAGGACTGGCCCGGAAGTGACTCGGGTCATTTCTCGTCGACCACAGACGCTCCTGCAGCCTCTGCCCATCCAGGTGACCTCAGGAGCCAGAAAAGCTCTTAGGATGTGTTCCTAAGAGCTAACAGCCAGCTACTGCCGGGTAACAAACGTGCTGCGTCTCTCCGGTGTGCAGTAGAGAGGCTGTTCTCGTTCTCCTGGCCTCAGGTCTGCTTGGACGCGGGTACCGTGGCGTGAGTCTGGCGCTGGCCTTGGGTCTGCCGTGGTTTGAAGATCTCTGCGCCACGTGTTTGCTGCACAGAAACTACACCCGCCGAGGCCCACCTTGCATCTGGGAAGCCCCTGCAGAGCGGCTTCAGGAATGGCGGGGTCCAGACACTTCTCCCGAGTCTCTGCGGGGTCCAGGCTCCCTGCAGAGTCCCCGAGGAGATGGCTGTGGGTTGGGGAGAGGGAGACCTTGGATTTTCATCTGTGCTTTTTCTAATATCGAATCGCCCAGACAGCACACAATAAAAGCCCCAGCGACTTCAGGAGCTTGATTGACACGAAAAATGGGCAAATTATAGGCTTCTTTTCCCACTGCGCCGCTCACAGTCCTGTCACACTGTAGCTGGTCCCGGACAGGAACAGACCCGCTTCTCTGCAGTGTTGGCTCACAGGTTCCTTCTCCACCCTCGGCTAGACCACGTGACCGGCTCCGGCTCCCAGGAGCCGCTCAGAGTTCTGACTTGAGAGTCCCCATCCCTCCTCAGCTCTGACCACAAGTGCGTTTGCTTCCGGTCACGGAGGCCGAGGGTATAGTCCTGGGGGCGAAGCCGGAGCACAGTTTGCTTAATTGATTTGCTCTTAATTGGCGCCTTTCCCAGAGGGTCCCTGGGGGAGGGGCAGAGAGCTTTGTTCTGAGGCCAGCTGACTCAGTCCTCCTGTATCCTCCTCGGCCGAGGCGGTGAGGGGCCGGGGGCGTGGTTGGGGGTGGAGCCCTGGCTGGAATATCCCCGTGAGGAGCTGGGCTTGCTCTCACTCCCAGCACCCACCCGCAGGGGAGCCCCTCGGTGTCTTGGTGGCCTCCACGCAGAGTCCTGGGCTGCCAAGCTCCGCCCGGACATAATGATGCGGTGAGGGAACGGTGAGCGCCCCGGCGATTCGATCTGACCTCTCATCCGGCACCACCTTGGCCAAACTGCTTACACGCACGCCTGCCTCGGCTTCCTCAAGTGTGCTGCCAAGGAAGACAATCCCATCTCCCCGGCAGTGGATGGAAAGCCTCACACTGCGGTCCCTGCAGCCACGCCCCAGCGAGCGGCGGGGTCTCCGTGAGGCACCAGGAGGCCGGTGTCCCCGAGGACCACCCACCCGCAGGCCGCTGCTTGCCTTGGGCTTGGGGCAGCATGGGGGAAGCCCCTCCCTCCAGGATTCTCCTGGCCTTCCTGCCTCTGCCCCGCTCTCCCACTGGCCTGAAGGCGACTCCACCCTCGGTCCCATTTGTGGGGCGCGCGCTGGGGGGAAGTCACGGTGTACGGATCTAGTGTCTCTCCCCTCTCCTGCTCCCCTCCTCTCTCAGTCCCCGGGTCTCCATATTCCTTCTAGACCCCAGGGAGGGCCACCTTCTGCCTGAAGCCACGCCCTCCTTCTGCCTGTGGGCCCCGCCGTGGCCGGCCTGGCCCCTGGCGCCTGGTGTGCAGGCTCTGTGTGCGCATCCCTCCCGGCGAGTGCGAACGGGAGTGTGGTTCGCTTCTGACCAATAGGAAAGGGCAGGGGTGATGTCACTCCTGCGACTGTCAGCCCACCTTGCTGACTCCCAGATCTTTGCCTCTCTGATCGACAGCTGTGTCCTCTGCCCTCCCCGCTCTGGCTGGCTGGTGTCCCCGCCTCCCTCTACAGCTGCTTTCCCCCCAGTTTTCTCCCTCTCTAAAGATTTCTGGATGTTTTGTTGTGAAATAATTTCGAACTTACAGGAAGTAAAGCTCGGCTCCCGCGCCCCTCCCCCAAACCCGATGGCAGCAGGACGGCCAGATGGCCAAGCAGCTGTGTCCCCACTTCACCGGCGAGTCACCTGACTTCCTCTCACTGGGTCTTCATCTGTACCCCAGGCTGGTCTGGAACTCAAAGCAATCCTCCTGCCTCAGCGCTCCAGCTCTGGAATGCACAAGATTCGATGCCCTTTTCCTGGTGGTGACGGGCTGGATAGCCTAGGACCTTTCTACATGTTCCCGCCCAGAGCTCAGTCCCTTGGATTTCTCAAGGACTCCTTTCTCCTCCTCTCTAGGGCCCTGGTAACTGTTGTGGCTACTGGTCCTCTGTGTCTGCAAACTGTAGGCGCCTAATAAAGAACGCGTGATGTGGCAGCTGCCTGATCACGGGCCTGGGGCCCCTCAGGCATCGTGACTGACTCAGTGTCCTCAGGAGCCGATCGTCAAGCGCCCTGCTCTGTCAAGCCTGGCACCTGTGAACACACACATGCCCTGGCACAACACAAGTGCTGGGTCCTGGATTCGAATCCTCAGAGTTCAAGCCAGCACCGAGGTCCTTGGGCCGAAGGCCCAGCCAGTCAGCAAGGCCCTGTCTCAGAACGGGAGGTAGAGACGGGCCAGGCCTCCACAGCCAGCCTCGGCAAGCACTGCTATGCAGGAGCGTGAGGCAGGAGGATTGCCGTGTTGGGTGGTATCACTTGCTGCTCAAGAAGCAGCACTGCTGTGCTGGGGTGGGCGGGGCCTCAGAATTAGAAACCTTTTGTCAGTCACTTCGGGGTGACGGCCCGCCCACCCGGGGTTTGTGGTGTGGGAACCGGGCCGAGGGCCCACGCGATGCCCGCTGGGCGGGTGGGTGGTAGCTTTATTGCGGGTGTTGGTGCCTTTAAGGGGCGGGGACTGAAAGGAGGGCTTTAGGTGGGGAAGTGCCCTTGAGAAGGGGCTTGTGAAACCCCGGACCCCTCCCCCCTTCTGAGACAGGGGGGACAGCCAGGACAGGCTGGCTTTGAACTCAGGCGATGCCCTTGCCTCCGCTTCCTGAGTGCTGGGATGACAGCTCTCTCTCCTGTATCCGTCCGCGCTCTGAGATGGTCCCTGTGACGTATGAGCCAGAGAAAAACCTGCCCGGCTTTCACCCGGCACCCGGGAGGCAGAGGGAGGAGGACGTCGGTGAGTTCGAGGCCAGCCTGGGCTCCACGGAGAGACGCTGCCTCAGAAAATCAGAACACAGCAGATAGCCAAGCAAAACGGCGGGCCTCGCCTCCGCGCTCAGCCCGCGGCCGGACTTTGGCTTCCGGGGAGGTGGAGGCAGCTTCTTGTTTCGCTGTTCATCTCCCCACTAGAGTGACAGTCTTCAGCTGCGGCAACATCCCAGCCACAGCTACAGGGCGACCCTGGGCTGGGCTCGGCCTCCGGGCGGGGCAGGCCGGAGGGGCTCCCCGGTCTCTGGGACTTTGGGGAGGGTGTGTCTCCTCGCCGAAATACAAGCCCCCATCTCCTTCCGGGTCTTGTCTGTCCTTCGCGCGGGGACACTGGGCCCAGCCACCGGGGTCCCTGCGGCCACCACCATCCCAGAGCTGATGCGGGCGACGGGATCCCCCCTCCCTGGGGCGCCTCGGCCGGGACTCCCGGCGCGCGGGGGCGGTGACGTCACAAAGGTCGGCCGCGCCGGGAGCCCAGGGTCACCTCAGAGCGGGGGTCCTCCGGGACATCACGCGGGCTGCGCTGTTCCCGGGAGCCACTTCCGCGTGAGGGCCCTGAGTTCGGCCACAGCAGGCGCCACGGGCTTCCCGGGTGGCCCCGGAGATGCCCGAGGGTCCCCCGTGCCGCCCCGCGGCGGACTCGGCGGCGCGCGGCGGCCGGAGGTAGGGGCGGCCATGGCGCGGTGGGCGTGGGCCCGGGGGGCCCCGCTGGTCCTGGGGGCCCTCTGGCTGGCGCTGTCCCCGTCGCGCGCGGGCGCGCAGGTGAACCTGAGCTCCGTGGACTTCTCGGACCTCCCGGCGCTGCTCGGGGTCCCCGTGGACCCCCAGAGAGCACGCGGATACCGACTGGTGGACAGGCAGGTCGACGCCTGCCTCGCCGCCGACGGCCCTGGGCCCGACAACCGCTCGCTGGACCCACTCGTGCTGGTCCGGCCGTTGGGCTGCGCGTGGGAGCGCGCGGGGCGGCGAGCGCGGAGAGCCGGAGCCGTAGCAGTCCCCGTGCGCCCCGAAGCCCTGGGGAGGAGGCGCGTGTCCGACGACCTGGAGGTGACGGTGCGCTGCGACCGGCCGGCGCGCGTGCTGCTGCCCCGAGGGGGACCGTGCCCGGACCCGGAGTGCCACCCCGCCGTGGCCGCGTCCTGGGCGCTCGCCAGAGCCCTGGCCTTGGCCGCGTCCACGCTGTTCGTGCTGCGGCAGCTGTGGCCGTGGCTGCGGGGCTGGGGCAGCCGGGGCACCGCGGTGAAGACGCAGACGTGCCAGAAGGCGCAGGTACGCATCTTCACGCGCCTCAGCGACCTGTGCGCCATCTGCCTGGACGACTACCAGGAGGGCGAGCGCCTCAAAATCCTGCCCTGCGCGCACGCCTACCACTGCCGCTGCATCGACCCCTGGTTCTCGCGCGCCGCGCGCCGCTCCTGCCCCCTGTGCAAGCAGTCGGTGGCCAGCACGCACGACGGCTCCACGGACGGCAGCGTGGGAGGCGACGACGCGCCGCTGCCTTGCCACCGTCCCCCCATCTGGGCCATCCAGGCCCGCCTGCGCTCCCGCCGCCTCGAGCTGCTGGCCCGGCCCGTCCCCTGCCGTCGCTGCAGCAGCGCCACGTCCCTGGGGCTGGCCGACAACGTGGCGCCGTCAGAGACCACCCCCGAGCCCTCCTGACCTCGACGGGCGCGGGCAGGGGCAGACGCTGCGCAGCGGAGGTGCGGGGGGGGGGGGTTGCCCAATAAAGAGTTTTCAGTCTGGACGCTCGGCCTCCTGCTGTCCCGCGGCCCCGCCACTCCCACGGCCCGCCGCGCCACCCCACGGCCCGCCCCTGGGAGCAGCCCGGCCCCGCTCCCTCCTGGGTCTCAGTTTCCCCATCTGTGAAATGGGCTCAGCGACGCCGCCTGCCCCACTGAGGACGACTCTTACTTTCCCAGGATGTAAAGGCCTGCGTGGGCGCTCAGCATCTGTTGACTGACTAAGCGACCTGCCCAGCTGCGTGAGTGATGAAACCCGACGGGACAAGGCCGCTCACGGAGCCCCGGCCTGCATCCAGCAGGCGCTGGATAAGTGTGTAGGGTTCCCCTCGCCCTCTGAGCGGGGGTCCCCCGTTCTGTCGCAGCCCTCCGCCCGGGCCCGGGCTCGTGTCCAGACGCCTCCGGCTGCCACCGGCTGCCAAAAGTCCCAGCTGCTGGGCGCCCGTGCCAGCTCCGCGCCTCCGCCGGCGGGGGCCCCTTCCTGCCTGGCCAGGCGCGCCATCTGTGTTCCCCGAGCGGGGAAGGGGAAACTGAGGCTCTGCAGAGCGCGCCGGCCGCGGGGTCCCCCCCCTCGGAAACCGTCTCCCAGGGGGCTTGCGGGAGCGGCGCCTCCGAGAAGAGGAGCCGGATTCGAACTCGGGTAGCACCAAGGACACAGACTGCCTAGACCTTTCAGCGTCTGCTCCGGTGCGGCCGAGCCCCACCCTATCCTGGTCTCCTCTCCAGGGAACCCTCCTCCCCAGTGCATTCTCCTCGAGCCCTCCTCCCCTGCCGC
>NW_026594014.1:1059074-1067247 GCF_907164565.1 Psammomys obesus | reverse complement strand
CCCCCCTCCCCCTCCCTCGCCCTGTCCCCTCCTCCCTTTCCCCTCCTCCCCTGCCCCCTCCTCTCCTGCCCCCTCCTCCCCTGCCCCCTCCTCCCCCGCCCCTCCCATCCCGCCCCCAGCCGGCCCGGAGCGGGAGGCGCCCTCGGAACAGATGGCCGCCGTCCTCGCCCAGCGCCTCGCCAGTTAATTAACGCCGCCTGTAATTAAACTTCCCACAAATTAGCTGTCAGCGTCGCTGAAGGGAGCCGTCCTCTCGGATGCCACCTTGAGCGGCATCCCGAGTCTCGTCAACAGGCTAATTGGGGCGGGGGCGGGGTCTCCCCTCCCCTCCCCCCTCCCCCAGTGTCTCTCTCTGCCCGGCGACTCCCTCTTGTTTCGTGGACTCGCACCCGGCTTGTCCTCGCTGAGCACCTACTGTGCGCTGCGGCGCCCTGGGCCAGACCTCGGGGCGGAGGAGCCAGGCTCCCCGGCGCTCTGCGCATGTGCGACCGTCAGCTAACCAGACCGAGTCCCACTTCGCCCCGGCTTCGCAGCCCCGGGCGGTGTCACCGGCCCCAGCAGCTGCCCCGGGACACCAGCAGGCGCCACTTTCTCCCACTCGGGAGACACCAGGCCCGACCGTGCGTGGCCCGCGATGCGGCCGTCGGAAGGGAAGGCCGCAGAGGCTCCGGGGCCCTGGTGAACCGCGGGGCCGCCCCTGAGTCCCGGGCTCCAGAGCTCAGGACTGAGCACAGGCCAGCCCGGGCCAGGCGACCCTGCCTCAAGAAGCAGGGGCTGAGCTGCTCGGGCGCCAGGCTTCTCCCCAGCACTCCTGAGGGAGAGGCCAGAACAGCCCACAGCGAGGACCAGACCGAAAGACCCCTCAAAGGTGAGGGGGTGCGGGAGCCCTCTCCTGACGGCCGGGCTAGCCCGGAGCCAGGGGTCACCATTTGCCTGCAAATTCCATCATTTCCTCGTTTTTCATTGCTGAGTAGTATTCCATTGTGTAAAAATACCACAATCTCTGTATCCATTCCTCCACTGAGGGGCATCTGGGCTGTTTCTAGGTTCTGGCTATGACAAATAAAGCTGCTACAACATGGTTGAGCAAATGTCCTTGTGTACTTGAGCCTCTTTTGGATATATGCCTAGGAGTGGTATGGCTGGATCTGGAGGAAGCACTAGGTCTCATCTTAAAGCAGACCCGGTCTTTCACTTTGCCTAGCCTGGCTTCCAGGGCAATTTGCACCTGCATTCTCCACGCTGGGAAAGCTGAGGCAGGAGGATTGTCATGAGTTCAAGGCCAGCCTGGCTTACTATGGGAAACTGTGTCAAAATGAAATGAAACAAAAGAATAATAAATGTAGATCTAAAACAAGACTTGAAAAGAATTGAAAGTCCTTAAAAAAAACAAAAAACAAAAGACGAGGGCTGGCAAGATGGCTCAGTGCCCAAAGGTGCTTGCTGCCAAGACTGACTACCTGAGTTCCAGTCCTCTGTCAGGCTGGAAGGAGATCTGACTCTAGCAAGTTGTCCTCCGACCTCCGAGCTGGGTGGGGGCCTCACTGCCCCTCCCCCGCCCCAGTAAACAATAAAAATGTCTTTAAGAAACTTAAAATAGGATAAAGAACCAAGTAAGCTAAAATAGCTTAGGGATAAATAGAAAATGAAATGCACACTTGGCAGTTCGGGCGCCGCACCCAGCGTAGGTGAGGGCGGACCACGGGCGCTCCGCGAATGTTCACGGGTGGGGAACTGGCACACAGTAGGTGCTGCCTAAGGGTGCGCAGGAGGCATTCAGCGCGCTCGATGACGGCAGGGGCAGGAGGATCGGGGGTTCGGGGCCAGTTTGAGGTCACAGTGCGCTTGAGCTAGCATGGGCTACGGGTGACCGGTTCGCCGAGCGGTTCGCGCAGCCTTGGGGCTGCCCAGGAGGACGCCGGCTGGTCGCCTCGCAGCAGCCAATCAGGATGCGGAGCATGGCATTACCTCATCGCGAAGCGCTGCCATTGGCTGCGGGGTCCGCGGCGGCGGCGGCGGCGCCTGCGCGCAGACTCCGGGGCCTGAGGGCGCCTCCCCGCCCCGCTCCCGGAGCCTCTCCTCCCCGCCCCGCTCCCCGAGCCCTCTCGGCGGCGGGAGCGGGACTCTCCGAGCTCCGGCCCAGTGCGCGGACGGCGGCGGGCGGGGCCGTGACGTCACCAGCCCGCCCTCCCCGCAGCCCTGACTTAGTGGGATCCCCAGGTCCCTCCTCTCGGTGGCCGGACCCGGCCGTCGTCGCCGGCAGCGACTTCAGCGCGTCACCCGGCCCTGCAGTCCCCAGCCTTGAGCTAGCCTCTGCTATCCAGCAGCTGTCTCTGTCCCCTCGGGCCGCCGCGCGCGTACACACACACACGCGCGCGCGCATGGCCGGTGTCTTCAGTCATTGAACCCCGAGCTTCCCGAGCGGCCAGACTTCCAGCGAGCCCTGGGTCCCCCGCTCCCCCACCAGCGCCGGTGAGCACCCGAGGCCTTCGCACAGGCTGGAGTAGGAAAGGCCCCTTCCATGGCCCCTCGGGGCCCTGCGCCACGTGCTCCAGCGTCCCACGTGGGCCGGGGAGCACAGGGGTCCCCGTTTCTCCTCCTCCTGATAGGCAGGCCTGGCTCCACGTGAGTGCTCAGCCACAGAGGCTAGAGTGGGGCCAGACCCAGGCCTGTGGCCCTCTCTGGCTCCCGAGCCTCGGTTTCCCCTGGCTGTTAGCGGAGGTGGGACACTGGAGAGGCGACGATCGGTGTGAGGCCTCAGTGCCACGGACAAGGGGAGACGCCATTGGCAGGGGCAGGGTGTGCACCGATGGAGAAGAACCGAACTCTTTGTGGCATCTGGTGGCCCCCTGACCTGCCTGGCACGGTTACACGTTCAGTGTCTTGGTGCCCTGAATAAGCACACCGTCATCTTCACCATCACCATCACCTTTAACCACCATCACCATCATCACCACCTTCACCATCATCACCACCATCATCACCTTCACCATTACCACCATCAGCACCACAGGACCAAACCACCACCACCATCATCACCACCTTCACCATCAGCATCACAGGACCACAGTCATCACCATCACCATCCTCTTCACGTTTCCGATTTCCCAGCCTTCGCTGCGCACCGTGGACCTTGGACGCTGCCCTGCCTTGCGGCCGCGGCCTTTGTCCGGCAGAGCGTCCGCCCTTGCTCCCGCGTGGCTGACGAGCGGGAGCAAGGGGGTCGGCGAGCGGCGCCCACCCCCGTCCACGCGGCCGGGGCGGGTTTGCAGATGCGCCCGTCCCTGGCTCGGCGGCGCCCATCCCCGACAAATCGGCAGACTCAGTGCCCCCCTGGAGGGAGCGCTCAAGGGGGCCTGTGCTGTGCGCGGCCGCCCCCTCCCCGGGAGCCCCGCTGGCCCGGCTGCCGCTGCACCCAGACGCAGGCCGGGGGCTGACTTCACTGATGTGAAAGCAGGGGTCGCCTGGGCCAGGGCGTGAACCGAGCTCGCGGAGGAGCAAGGACAGAGGGAGGGCCCGTGCGCCTCCCCCCCCCCCCCCCCCGGGGCTGGGCCGAGGCAGAGAGGGAGACGGGCGCCTGGGAGGCCGTGGGGACGGACCCGGGCAGCCCTGGCCCTTCTGAACTCGCGGGCCTCCCTCTAGCCAGCCCAGCCCCTCCCTGGGGTGCTCCAGACCGTGTCCACCCGGACCACGCCCCAAGCTGCCCCCAGGGGCGAGGACCGGGCTTCTGAGGCCTGTGACTGAGTGGTGTGGGCTGCGGCAGCTGGGCCGGAACCGCCCTCCGCCCCACGGCACCTACGACAGCGTCCACGGAGCGGCCTAGCTGTCCTAGAACCCCCCGCCTCCCAAGCAGCGGCGTCACAGGCGTCCACCACCAAGCTTACGGGGACCCCGCTCCAGCCCCGGCTCCCCGTGGCCCTCTCACGCCCCAGAGCCTCTGCGCGGGTGGGTTTGACTTCTCGGGAAGCCTTTCCCGGGGCTGGCTCACAGCTCGGGGGCTTAGCCCACGGTCACCGAGCACAGGCGCGGCGGCCGAGGCCTCACATCCTGCCCCGCAGGCACCATGCGGAGCCTCTGAACCCGCTCTGGGCCTCCGAGCCAGCGAAGGCAGCATGTCCTGACCCTTCCCAAACAGTTCTACACAGGCCTGTGGGGGCCACTGTCACTCAAACCACCCCAAGCACTCGCCCGTTTTGTGGCCCGGTGGCCCACCGAGGCCACTGAGGCCTTGAGGCTCATCCACACCAAACCGCGTCACTTCCGTGCGCCTCGTGGCTGTACAGCGGCCTGTGTCGCGCTCAAGCGGTCATTTCTGTGCCAGCTGTGCCAGCAGTTTCCAGCTGTTTGCTGTGGTGAACGTGGCGACACAGCTGTTACAACAGCTGCTTCCACCACCGTTGGCAGCTCCTAAGAGGGGAACAGCCGGCCCACGCGTTGGCGATGTCTCCATGTCTTGTCTTTATGTCAGGATGACGTTTTTAGCAAGCGCCGCTTGGGATCCGGAAGCTGTGAGCCTTTAGTGCAGTTCCTCACGTTTTAGTGAGGCCCATACCACGCGGTTCTTAGTGTTCTGGTGACCCCCAACTTTAAAATCATTTCACTGCTACTTCATAGCTGATTTCGCTACCGCCGTAAACTATAATGTAAGTGTCTTCGCTTTCTGATGTTCTCGGGGCCCTCTGTGGAAGGGCCTTCGAGCCATGTGGGCCTCAGACTTCCAGGCTGAGCACCTCTGCTCCTGAGACTTCTGCGGGAGGACACAGGAACGCTGTCCTAACAGCACTTCAGCTGCTCCACCTCCCTCCGCCTCCCTCTCACACCTCCCGTCCCTGTGATTAGTCAGTCACCAGGACATCACACATACTGTTCTGCCTCCCTGAATGACCCCCCCCCCCCATCCGTTTGTGGAGTCTCATGCCCAGGCTTGAGGTCAACCTCAGGTGACTTCCTCAGACGCTCTCACACCTCGGGGGCTGGAAACCTCTTAGCCTGTGAAGCCATTTTCTGTCCCTTAAGTGACATCACAAGACGTTCCCTTCGTGTTTCTGTGACAAAGGTCACGCTGCAGGTAGTTCTCCACTGCTCCCTTCCTCATCTTTTAGACACTAGCGCCCCCGCCCCCCTATCCCCCAACCCTCCTACCACCAGGGAACCTCCCAACCTGGCCCCTCTTTTCTCTTTCACCCAGCTAGAGACTTTGCCCTTGGAGGCATATCCCCACACTGGCTTCCCCTTTCTTTATCTTAGTTTTGAAAAATTGAGACAGGGTTTCTTTGTGTCGTCTTCACTGTCCTGGAACTCGCTATGCAGACCAGGCTGCCCTTGAACTCACGAGAGATCCTCGTGTCTCAGCTTCCGGAGCCCTGGGGTTAAAGCTGCTTCCTGATCTGTCAGAGGACCTGGGTTTGATTCCCAGCACCCACAAGGTTGCACAAACTCTTTAACTCCAGCTCCAGAGGCCCCGACGCCCCCTTCTGGCCTCTGCGGGAGCTGTACTCATGTTCACACACACGCACAATTGAAAGCAGCTCTTGCCTTGGCTCATGTCTTCTTGCATCCATCCTGGAGACACAGCACAGAGCTGGCACTCATCCAGTGCTTGCTCAGCACTGCCAGGGTCCCCTCGTTCCCTTCAGCCCAGACTCCGGCCCTTGACAAAGAGGAAGAAGGGCTCACCCGCCTCTCGGCTGTGATTGAAACATGTCCAATCGATCGATGCCTGTGTTTTCGATGCGCAGCGCTGTGGTGATGGATGAGGGCGGGAGTGCGAGGCAGCCTGTGGAATTTTCGCTCTGTTTCAGGCGCTCGGCAGACTTTCTTCAAAAAGCTATCTGGACCAATCTCCAAATGAAAAGCCATTAAACACACACTCGCTCACATGCTGCAGACAGCATCTCAAGTCTAAAAAAAAAAAAAATACAGGCAATTAATACACAGCACAAATGTCGCCTTCTGAGGGGGGAGACAGGGTTCCTGCTGAGAGAAGCAGGGGCAGAGGGGACTCCTCTGCAGTGCGGACAGGGCCACAAATGCACCTCCTTTGTGGCAACCCTCTGACAGGGACAGATGGACTGCTCATGCCCCAGCCTCTCCATCAATGGTTGGAGCACTCTGACCAGCCTGGCCTCACCCAGAGGTCTGCAGCACAGAGAAGGCTCGGGGACCCTCTACTTCCCACTGCCACTTATCCTTTCAGTCTATGGATTGAGTCCTTACTGGAGGCTAGGACGGAGAGGAAGGAGGAGAGGGACAGATGGAGGAGGAGACAGAGAGGATTGGGAGGAAGAGATGGAAAACAAAGTGCAGGAGAGGCAATAGAGAAAGAGATGAAGGAAGATAAGGAGGAAGAGATGTTGGAGAAAATGGAGATGGAGGAGGAGATGAAGGATGACAAGATGGAGGAAAAGATAGAGGGGGAGACAGAGGAGGAGATGAGGAGGATGGAGGAGATGAAGGAAGATGAGGAGATGGAGGAAGAGATGATGGAGGTGGAGATGAAGGAAGATGATGATGAGGAGGAGATGGAGGAGGACATGGAGTAAGAGATGGATAAGATGGAGAAGGAGATGAAGAAGGACAAGATGGAGGAGAAACAGATGGAGAAGGGCATGCAGTTTCGTGGTCTGGAGACATCAGGGAACAGAGATGCCGGCCCTCTTCTACCTGGAGCCCAGGGCCGCATCATCAGCACAGCATCGTCTGTATTGCAAAGTTCCAGGCTGGCTGACTTTTGTACTGTAGAGGTCACTTTTTCCTCATAATTGCTGTTAGTCATGGGAGGTTCCTTGAAGGATGACAGTTAAGGATGAGGAGACATTAGCTTCAGGCATGAGCAGAGAAGGGGTGGAAAGAATGGAGTCATGACCTTCTAAGGGATGTTGAAAATAACAGGAAGTTTGGGCTTTCTGTTGTGGGCACAAGAGAGTCATAGAAAGACGGAGAGCAAGAGAAGGTTAGGATCGATCCTCTGGCTGCTGTGTGGGGCCTGGAGGCCTCAGGAGGCTGCTGAACAGGCTGCTTGTCTGAGCGGTAGATCATCCCTGGAGATGTGGAGGCTAGGACCTGGGGCATGGCATAGGAGAGGAGATCGGGGGCTTCTTTTCCCTGGACCACAGTGAAGACACAAAGAGGAGCTGAGGTTTGATTAGGAAGGCATCAGGTCCTCGGTCCCCGGGAGGCACTCTAAAGTCTACTGCAGGAAGGCTGGCAGGAGGGCTGTGTGTACAGGTGAGGTCAGAGGCAGAGGCACATTCCTAATATCAGAGCATCCGAGACCCACCTGAATGGCAGATCACTATTAAATAAAGGAGGAGGCAGGAGAGGAAGACAAGGAGGAGGGGGATGAAGAGTTGCAGAAGGAGGACAGAGGCATGGAGGAGGGAGAGGAGGAGGAAGAGGAAGAGGCTGTACTTCTCTCTAGCCTCAGCAGTCCTCAACAAGGTTGGACCTTTGAAACCCATCAAATATCTGTCCATCCTAATCCTTCCAGGCCACAGGACCCAGACCAGTCAGGGTTGCATGAACTAAGCAAGAGTCTAAGAGCGATCGATGTCGTCAGTGATTGGCTGGTGTTGGGGGAGGACAGGCCCTCTTCCATCTTCAAACTGAAGCTTTGGAAAGATGCATGGGCCAGCCTGGAAGCATGGACAGCTCTCCACCATTTCCTCCAGAATCTGCTTGATTAGAAAATGACTGTATGTGTACCCTGCTTGAATGGAGGCTGGACAGTCTCTTGTTGGGGGAAGTCTCCTCCCCTGAAGAGAGAGGGCTGTGTTGGAAGGTTTCTCAGTAACTGTACTGTGTGTTTGAGGGGTGGATGGATGAGTGGATGGACAGACAGATGGGTAGGTGGGTGGATGGATGGATGGGTGGATGGGTGGATGGATGGACAGATGGGTGGACTGATGGGTAGATGATGATGAAGTGAGGTGTGGATGGATAGATGGTTTAATGGGTGATTAATGGGTGATAGATGGTTCGGTGGATGGGTGGGTGAATGGATACTTGGTAGATGGATGGGTGGATAGATGGATGGTGGATGGATCGGTTAATAGATGGATGGACAGTTGGGTAAATGGATGGGCTGTGGTTGTGTGGGTGGGTGGATATGTGCATGACTGGATGAACAAATGGATGGGTAGATGGATGGATGGGTGGGTGGGTGGATGGATGG
>NW_026594014.1:1058679-1058974 GCF_907164565.1 Psammomys obesus | reverse complement strand
TGGAAAGGTAGGGGAATATTTTGATGCAAGGGTGAATGTGTGGATAAATAGATGGGTAGATGAGTGAATGAAGTGGGTGAGTGGGTGGGTGCATGGACAGATGGATGTGTGAGTTGGTTAGATGAGGGGGGGCTGGGTGGATGAGTGGATAGATGGGTAGTTGAACAGATGGATGGGTAGGTGAGTACATGGATGGGTGGATGGACAGGTTGATGAGTTGATGTGTGGGTGGATGGATGGATGGATGTATGGATGGGTGGATGGACGGGTTGATGAGTTGATGGGTGGATGGCTG
>NW_026594014.1:1051035-1058579 GCF_907164565.1 Psammomys obesus | reverse complement strand
TGATGGGTGGATGGCTGTGTGGATGGATGGATGGATGTGTGGATGGGTGGATGGATGGGTTGATGAGTTGATGTGTGGATGGATGGATGGATAGGTTGATGGTAGGGTAAATAAATGGTTGCATGGATGGATGAACGAGTGGGTGGGTGTTCGGATGAGTGGGTGGATGGATGAGTGGATAGATGGGTTGATAAATGGCTGGCTGGCTGGATGAGCAAGTGGATGGATGGGTGGTTGCATGGGAAGTTGGATGTGTGGATAGAATGATGAGTCAACAGATGAGTCGATGGAAGAGTGAATGGTGAAATGAATGGATAGCAGCTGGTTGGCAGGGTGAATGGACAGGTGACTGGATGGCACATGGATGATTAATGGGTGGATGGACGCACGGATAGAGGGGGGTGGGGGTATAAATGGACGGAAGCATGGATGGCTGGATAAGTGGATAGACAGGTAAGTGGCAGGGCGCAGTACATGGATGGACGAACGAGCATGTGGGTAGATAGATGAACTGATAAATGGGTGGATAAAGGAAGGGCTGGCTGGGTGGGCAAGTGGACGGATGGATGGAGAAGAGGGTGGCTTGATGGGAGATTCTGTGGGTGGGTGGCTTGATGAATGGGTGGGTGAAGAGAGGAGTGGGTGGCTAGATGAGTGTGTGGACGGGTGGATGAAAGAGTGAATGGGGGATGGGTCAGTGGGTTGATGCAAGGGTGAATGGATGGGCGGGTGGATGAGTGGTTGGTCAAGTGGGTTTCTACCTGGGTGTGTGGCTGGAAAGGCAGGTGGATGGACAGATAGGGGAGTGCATGGGTGGGTGGGTGACTAGGTGGATTAGCAGATCATGGATGGCTAGATAGGTGGGTGGGTAGGGGATTGGTGGGTGGACGAATGAATTCGTAGTAGAATGAAGGAATGGGTGAGTTGGTGGGTGTCTGTATGAATGGATGGATATGGGTAATTGGGTGGCTTGATGTGTGGGTGGGTAGATGGATGGTGGACAGATGGATGGATGAATGTGTGTATGGAGAGGTGGGTAGCTAGAAGGGTAGGTGGACGACCGGATGGATGAGGGGATGTGTAGCTCAATGGGTGGGTAGTTGGATGAAAGGGCGTAAGGTTGGATGGGTGTGCGGCTGTCTGCGTGAATTAGTCTGGGACTGGTTAGATGGGTGGCTGATGGGGTGGGTGAGTGGATGAACGAGTGGGTTGTGGGTGCATGGAGGCTTGGGTGTTTGAGTGGCTGGGTGCTTTGGTAAGTGGGTGGATGGGGAGAGGAACGGGTGGGTGCATGTGTGGCTCTGTGGGTGACTAAATGGTTGGATGGAGGATGATTAGGTGGATGAGCGGTCGGGTGGCTGGATGGGTCGGAAGGTGGATGGGAGGCACCAAAGTTATGAAAGGAGTTTTGTCTCTCCTGGAACTACAGTTGACATTCTGTCTTCTGTTGCTCTCTGTTTGGCAGGGCGCTGGAGCTAGCTTCCGGACAGAGAATGGGGGTTCCATTTCTCTCAGGGGCAGCTGGAGCACTTTAGCTGGGGTGTGAAAAAGGGTTTTCCACAGAATGTTACAGTTCAGCTCTTTTAGAATGAGGTCACTGGTGGCAGTGGAAACTTGGGTGTTCCAAAGCCTACAGCGATACCAAAGTGCTACAGCTCTCGGTTAAGCTGCTGTGCAGCTCAGGCCCGGGAGGCCCAGGCCCAGGAGGCCAGAGGGCAGGCCCGGTGAGACGCTCAGGCAGGGGATAAATGATGAGTCTCAGACAGCCATGGTGGAAGACCGTATGCCGGAAGGCCGCATGCCGGCACCCCAGCATGTTTATGTGAAATCAGGGATTAATAAACCTTCAGAGATGGGAGGGATTTCAAGGGTGAATGTGTTTGCTTCACTGGGGTCAGGTGGTCAGGTGGTACTTGATTTGCATCTAGTGGTACAGCGCCACATTTTCCACTCGGTAGAACGGTTCTACCACAAGAAGGAGAACACAGCACTTAATCATCCCGGGGTGAGGGGAAAATCTCCAAGTACAATTGAAGGTCACTGCTTAAGACTAAGATCCTCAGCAAGGTGGGGCATTTCTAGGAATTCCCAGACGCTTGTGGACCAGTTTCCTTTTCAGGAAAGGGTTTGCCCTGTAGCTCTGAAGGTTATGTGATCTCCTTACAAAAGCTGGAGTCACCCAGATCGGGGAGACTTTCAGAACCTCACGGAGAGAAGGCAGTCCACCACCATAGACCAAATGAAAACAAATGGCTCTACAGAGCCATGAGACTTCAGCCTAATCCAGCAGAATCCCACAGTCTTCAGTGTAAATTCAGTGCGATCTCCTGTAATCCTCTTCAGCTACAGATCTTCCTGGTTCCTTCAGTGTGATATCCTCTGAGTATCACCACAGTTAGGAATGTTTAAATTGTCTCCGAGGGTGGAAAGCGAATGGGGCTGTTTACAATAGTGATTCAGATTTTAAAAACATTGACACACTTTAACGCAACAAAATTATGTCAAAGACCCACAATACCCCACCCTCCTGTGAGATGGGCTGTTCCAGTTGGCAGAGTCCTGGCATGGAGCTGGCCCACCCTATCATTACCTCCCAGCACTTACCTAAAGGCCAGGACGCTCCTCAAAGCACCTGTGAGGACTGATGTCATGGACACTTAGTGACAGTCCGTGGGAGCAGCCATTTCTGAAATACTTTAGTAACTCTTGGTGACTGAGGCCCAGAGACACCTCGCCACAACCTTGTGGCCACACAGCACAATCCTCCCCCTGGACCCTGCACATGCACAGACAAAGTGGAGTTTCTGGGATCTCCACAATCTGCGGGTCGCTGAGCCCCAGAGCCCAGAGCTCTGAAGTCTGGGAAGCCGGGGTGAAAGAGAGGGTGCAGGGCACTCCCAGCCTTTAGTGACCTGAGCCATTGGATGGAGCTTCTATTCAACCCTCTGAATTCCACCTTCCACAGCCCGCATTCTTTTGGGGGGGGGGAATCCCTTTCTACCCAAAAGGCGGTGTCTTTGTTCGTCTTTTCTTGTTCTATTGAGCCTTCATCTAATCGCTTCCTCCCCGAGCTGCTGGGAGGAGCGGAGGAGCGAGGTAGAGAATAAATAAATACAGTGGGGGACAAAAGGGCTGCAGAAGGCGCGTTGCTGGGCGAGGGATTTCGCCTGCCAAGTTGAGATATGGACAAAGAGGAGCAGGAGGCCGCGCCGGCCCAGGCTCGCAGGCCGGCAGCCGCATTGAGATATTCAGAAAAACAAATTTATTGGGCTTTTGCGCATCCCCGACTGGCAGATGCTCCTTAACCCGAGCCAAGTAGTGTGGCCAGTCCTGCGGTGCCGGAGCGTGGGAAGGGAGGCCTGGCGGGGCCGACGAGGGGGACGGCCAGGGGAGGGCTCTCCCCTGTGTGACCTTCAAAAGTTGACTGTGGTCTCTGTGCCTTGTTGCTTAGTAGACAAAGCTTTTCTGTAGGATTCTGGGTTGGCGTGGACAGCGTGTGGGAGGTAAGCCCCCTGTCCTGTCACAGCGCCGGGGGAGGGGACAAGACCCTCACAGAAAAGGGGGCCCACAGGGTGCTGGCAGACATGGAAAACAAAGTGCCAGAGATGCTGGCTGGTTTGAGAATATTTAACTTCTAGAAATCTGTAGGGCCTCGGTACCCACAAACGAGGCAATTAACCTACTGGTAATGATGAGATTTATTTTGAAATATTAATGCAAGGTGTTCCAGAGGCAAGACTCAGCCAACCAGCAACAGACACCCATTAGGCACCTACTGTGTGCTAGGCATTATTTTAGAGCCTGTGCACAACACACACTTGAATAACTAAACAGGGGAATTTCAGCCAGCAAGTGATTGGAAAAAATGGTAAGTTTGGAGATGTTGGGAAGCAGTGGGAGGCTTGTAATACCAGGGAAGCTGGGGGAGATGATGGCTGAATGGACGGGTCAAAGCTGGGATGCGTCAACCTGAGAGAAACACAGAAAAAGGCACAGCTGAGCAGGGCCCTGAGGCAGGGTGCAGCTCTGCACAGCCTGTGGCTGAACCTGAGGGAAGGTGAGAGAGGGAGGACTGAGGCAGGATGGGTGAGGCTGGGAGGGCAGGGTCCTGTGAGCCGAAAGGTCACCTGGGCATTGGCATAGAGGATCATCTGTCTACCCTCAACAGTCTCCTTCCACCTGTTTGGGCTGGGACCTGGGGTCAGGGAAGAAACACGTGTCCGCCTACGCCCCATCAATAACATGATCACAACCATTTTATTTAGTTTTTCCAGACAGGGTTTCTCTGTGTAGCCCTGGCTGTCCCTGAACTCACTCTGTAGCCCAGGCTGGCCTCGAACTCACAGAGTTCTGCCTGCCTCTGCTTGGGATTAAAAGCGTGTGCCACCACTGTCTGGCATCACAGCATCTTTGAATCATTGAAAGTATCTCACTCAGCAAAGACCACCCTGCCGCCATTTTGAAATTACTCTAAATTAAATTTCAGTCAAGACGGACCCACAGCCTCAGCTTGGAACTTGACCTGAACCTCTGACTCCCAGTCTGAATCCCGAAGTTTGACTGTGCTGCTGAGCCCGTGGCTGGGGAGTGAGCATTGACCCCACTGAATCTCAGTTTTATACCCATCTCTAGGGTCAGTGTCTTCCCCAGCCCTGGTTCTGCAGTCTGTAAACCTTGAGGTATCCTGAATGTCACCCCAGGACAAGCCTTGCCTGAGGGCAGGGTCTCCCTCACCTTCCTCTGCAAGACCAGAGTTTTTGTGGGGGCTCTGGCTGGCGCTGGTGCCTTGAGCACTGGAGCCTGAGGCCCTGCCAGGCACAGCCTCTCATGCCCAGCAGGGGCCGCATTAACCGCTCAAAACCCATTCTGGGAAATTAGACCGGAGGCCTCTTCCACAATCATGGGTCATTCTTGTCTGTGCCTCCCAAGCCTTCCCGCTGAGATGACAGCCCAGCAGCTGGTCTAGGGGGGACACAGGAGGACTGGGGGATCCCAGCCGGCCGGCACAGGACAAGGGCCGCCCCAGAATCATGGCAGATTTCAAGGGTATTGGGACCCCGGCAGCATGAGTCAGTCTCAACGAACCCAGGTGTCCAGAAGTGGGGACACCAAGATGGGAGTCACCTCTGCCAGCTTTTGGAGCCCCTCAGATTTGTGGGCTTTTTCAGTGGCCAACATCCTGAACAGCTCACGAGACAAGATGGAGCCAGGTCTACGTTGCTTCTACGTTGCTGCAGGTCCTAGCTGATCCAGACGGTCAAGCCACCACAGAGAACCAGGATTCGCAGGCATTCACTTCTGAGCCCCAGTCCCTGCTTCCTACCCAAGCTCATCATTTCACCAATGAAACCAGGGCCTGGGTCTCTGTGGGCAAAGGCAGAATTCAAGGCCATCCCTGGCTACACAGCCTGTTCGAGGCCAGCCTGGGCTACAAGAGACCCTGTCTCCAAACAACAAATAATTTGCATCCTCTGCCAGGTTCTCCCATAATCTAGTCACATTCGCCTCACTCTTTTACAGTTGTGCGAGTAGGTTCACACATCGCCACAGGGCAGGCCGGGTCATCTGCAGCCACAAACCTCCGGTGTGGTCCCGGGAAGCTCCCGGACGGTATTGAGAGTTCGGGGCGTCACCCCCCTGTGCTGAATTGGGGTTGACCTGTGGGACCAGATGAATGTGGCACTAAGGAGGATGAGCCACACAGGTCTCTCTGACTTCCCCTCCATTCTCTTTCAGATCAACACTCCTGAGTCAGTGGAAGCCACGTGGGAAGAGCATTCAGGCCCCATCAGGTAGAGAGAGCTGTCAAAAGCCTCATGAGGAAGTCTCACCTCCAGAGACACCCAAATGCCCACAGAGTGAGGGCCAGAGTGAGGGCACAATGCCACAGCTCACCACTAGAGATGCCTAATTCCCACAAACTGAAGGTACAAAACCGCTGCTCACCACTAACCCACGTTCCTGCCCACTGGGCTCCGTGGATGACTGGGCCCTTGGCTCCTCCAGCTCCAAACCAACTCCAGGTCATGTGGTTGACAGGGGACAACCTTGTGGTCAACTCAAGACCCACTCAGATAGTACAGTCCCACAAAACAGTAAGAGGAAGGTAAGTCTACCCTATGTAGAAAGACCCCGTCTTAAATGAGAAGCTTGTGGAGTACCCATATTCCAACCCCAGCACCTACAGGACAGCTCACCACCCTCTGCCCCTCAAGGGATCCAATGCCCTCTTCTGACCTCCCTAGGAATTGCAGTTCTGTGCAAACACATCAACACACAACCTAAAATAAAATTTAAAGATTCAAAAGCCAGGCAGAAAATAATCAGGTCCCCAGATTGCCTTTTGTGTCCTCTGTACAGAGGGTCTCCATCCGACTGGTCTTTGTGTGGTGCCTCAGCCCTGGTGGAGCGCTGGGCACTGGTCCTCCAGCCACAGTTCCTACCCACGCACCCTTCCTGCCTCCCTCGGTCCCTCCCCAGACAGTGCAGACCCTCGTGAGGATACCCGGACCACCTTGTCCACCCCCTCTGAAACCAGACAAGCCCAGAGATTAACTGCAGGGTCTCGGCCGCCGGGAGGACGGCATATTGATCTCCATGGTTCAAAAAAATTAAATGATATTGTGTTTTGTTATTTAAAATGCTGCCCAAGCAATTCCGTAATGGAAGGAGTTGGCCCGGGTCCAGGGAGTCCCCGGATGGGAGACCAGGATGGGCCCTGTCGTTTGCTGTGATCAGCTCACTCAGGACTCACTGGTGTGTGTGGGGGTGAGGTCTCGCTGATGTCAGCGGAGGGGGAGAAATTTAGAAGGAGTCAATTTGAGCCCAAGGGGATTGTCTGCCATGGGGGCAAAGTGGGGGCTGGACACAGTGGGCAGGGTGGGTGGCATTCTGGATCAGTGTGGTAAGCCTTGCCACAAGGGGTCAGCATCCAAGGGAGGCCTGGCGTCCCAGAAGAGACAGCTCAGTGTCTCAGACATCCTGGGGAGCTCTGGCGGAAACCATAGCTACACCAGAAATGGCCCCCAAAGCCAGGAACTATGTATGCAAATGAGATCCAGAACCATCCATCCCTCTCTGGAGGGCCTTCGGACACGGTCGGTGTGGAAAACGACCCTCCTTATAATTCCTGCAGCTGAGACCTGGGAACCATAGAGTTAATGAGAACCTGAACCCAGGGTCCTGGTCACCCTCCTCCATAAGAGGACTTTCCAAGTGCTGGGCAAGAGACCACTCCATGTCTCACCCACCCACCCACTCATCCATCCACCCATCCACCCACCCACCCACTCATCCATTCACCCATCCATCCACCCATCCACCCACCCACCCACTCATCCATTCACCCATCATCCACCCATCCACCCACCCACCCATCCACCCACCCACCCACTCATCCATTCACCCATCCATTCACCCATCCACCCACCCACCCATCCACCCACCCATCCATCCACCCATCTACCCACCCATCCACCTATCCACCCACCCATCCATCCACCCATCCACCCACCCATCCACCCACCCACCCACCCATCCACCCA